>NW_020799097.1:120699938-120704796 GCF_003259725.1 Athene cunicularia
GGGGGGGGGGGGGGGACAGGACAGGGGGATGGACATATAACTGTATGCCTTTACGTTCTTTATCTCCATACAAGTCAAAAAATATAAAGGTATTTACCTTAAATCCTGCCAAGCTCACTGCTTCTCTGGAGCAGTCAGTGCCACGGGCCTTGCCAGAGGATGCATTTTCTTTGTTTGGGTTGCACTGGCCAGCTTCCCACTTGGTCAGATATCCACACCTCGGGCCAATTTCATCACTGTTGGTGCAGGAGGATGACTTGAAAATGTCATTTCTTCCTTGGAGTGAGGTATCTTACAAGCTGCAAGCACAATGGGAAACACGAAGAGAAGGAAAACCAAAACCAAATCATAGAAACAAACCCAGTGGCTGGAAATTACAGCCTAGATGTCAACCTTTGGACCCAGCAGAGATTGACTGTGCTGTGCATGAAAGAGAGCTGCGATCTGTCAAGCAGGTCTACCACATGACCTTGGATATAAAAAGTATAAGTGACAGGAATAGATGTGAAAACCCCACAAATTTCTATAATTAGTTAGCAAGGGAGGTGAAACTGGAGAAGGGCTTGGCTGGTAGTCATTTTTCTTTCCCCTGGCGCATAATGTATTGTCCTCCCAGCGTTTGAAGATATAAACAAGCATCTGATTTGGTCTTTGCAGGGTCTGCCTGCCCCATGGCAGCCCTGGGATTGGGCTCCTTCATCTGGAGCAGCTTCTGCTTTAATTACAGCATTAGCTTTACAAGTGTGACAAGCTACCCTTCGGAAAGGTCATACACTGAGGGCAGAGTTTATTAAGTGTTTGAAACATGGCAACAATTTCTGGCCAGGTATGCAGTGCCATCAGGGCTGCAAGCAGCACAGCCTGTCACTGCTGCTGCCCCTCGCTAGGGCAAGCAGCAAAGCAGCGGGGACGGGGAAGCACTTTGTCTTGGCTTTAACACATTCCCTACAGCTGAAGGTCACACCATTAAAACACGCTTCAGCAAACTGCACTAAATGTTTGGCAGGTACTTTTACAAGAACCACATCAATGCAGTGTGAAAATTGCTCACAAATGAGAGGCAGGGCAGATGGTCTCCAAGTGCATCAAGCCCAGTTTTGGACCTCTGGAAGAGCCAGGTTGCTCTGGATCATGCTCATGTGAGCTGGGTGGAGAGCTAGCTGCAGAGACTATCACGGTTTTGCCCATCAGCTGTGCCGTGTTCCCTCAAGCACCTCTCCTTGCATGATCTCACACACAAACAGCCAGGCCTCTCCCATTGCTACTCCCCAGGATCTCTTCTTCCCTACTTCTGCTCCTCCTGTTTTCAGCAGCCAACAGCTTTGCTAGAAAGCAGTGAACCTTTGCATCTGATGCCCAGGTGGATTAATAGATACACACCTTATGTGTCCAGGACCACAAATTTCTCACCCTCAAACCGCACTCTTGTCATTTCTTCTCTTTCCCCATCTTTAGGAGAGAAGATAAATTCAAAAGATGTTCAAAAGATGTTCTCGGAGAAATCAGATTTTCTAAGGAATAGGTTTGGGGCTTTTTACTTTAGACACCTCACTAAAAATATAACATGCATCTGCAGACATGCAAAGCTGCAGAGACTCTCTGCACAAACAGGTGCTTCCTATGTGTTTAATCAAAATAGTTTTCCCAACCATAACCCACTAAGAAGCAACCAGTCACCACTTACCTTGATCTGGCAGGAGATGATGTATCATCACAGCTCCCATCCTAAATGCAGTTCCCACACCCAGCTTCTGGTCTCACTCAGCCAAGCAGAGATGCCCCCCCCCCCAATCCAGGCTCACAGCCTCCACTGAGCCTCTTGCTAGAAGAGCACACACAACTCCAGCTATGCTCCCATTGCAGTGCAGCATCCCCTGCTCTCACCCCAAGGACCTGTAAAGGCTGCTGGAGGTGCAACACAAGCTGGTGCTACATCTCCCTCACCTGCAGCCATTTGGCCTCATCCTGCCCTGCCAGGTGCTACCTTGTTTGGGGGAACATTTTGCACCTGTGGGACAAGAGCTCTCCCAGCCATCATATGGTGATTTTTCAGGGTTTTGGGTTTTTTTTTGTTTGTTGGTTTGGGGTTGTTTTTTTGGGGGTGGTGGTGTTCTTTTATTTTTATTCTGGGAGGCATCTCTTCCCTTTATGGTATTACCCAACAGCAACTGTAAAAATTTGCTGTAAACACCTCTGGCAGCACATGCTGCTAGTGAATCCTTCAGGACTGAGCGATCTCAGGCTCCTCCACAAATGTTGTGTTGCTCTAAGAGCATGAACTCCTGCAGGAGCCCTGAAAGGTCTTAATAAATGGGACCCCCACAAGACAATAGGGCTGAAAGGTTTGACGAAACTACACAATGGGACAAACAAAAAAAAAAATTTAAAAAATCCCTCAAGCACAAGGGGGCTTGCTGGCATGGCTTTGGTGCAATCCCCAAAGTCCTACCTTGTCATTCCCAGGGCCACTGGGGCAGCAAGGCTTGGTCTGTAATTACAGGACGGTGATGGAGCCACAGTCATCAAAGGTGCAAGGGAGGAGGGAGGCAGGACCCACAAATGTGGATTTGAGTCTAGGTGGTTGCTGTGTGGGGGACAGAAAGGGTTGTGCAGAGTTGAGGGTTCAGTTTCCAATTATATGCCAGATTTCACTGATCCCTAATGGCCTGTGGGTGGCATTTTTATCTCCAGTAAGAAAAAAGAATAAAACTCCCCAAAAAAACCTCTTCCCTGGCAAGTACCTTGTTAGGAATGTATCTAAAACAAACACTGAAAAAGCATGTTTTCCGCCATAAAATTGCCTCTGAGGATTTGCAAAGCCACACGCATTTGCAGAGTAGGAAGGGGGAAAAGATGCTGAAATAATTATGGCTTGCTTTGAGTGTGTCTGCTTAAGAACAAATTTTAAATAAGGCATATTGAAAAAAATCCACTTGAGTCTAACCTCTGTTAGAGTCCATCTGCCACTTAAGCCACCTTGGCATGTGGAGGGGAGCCATGGTGGCAGTGCCACTGGAGGGGATTACTTGACCAGGGTGATGGGATGGCTTCCTCCTCCCAAAGACAGACCTGACATCTCACCAGCATTCCCAGCTGCCCCTCCTGCTCCTGCAGCCCTCTCCCTCGTGGTTTCCCAGTCTCACACTGAACATATTTAAATATATCTATAGGGTTAAATATGATATTTATCCATGAAGGAACAGTTTCAGTATGAAAATATTCTGTTACCTTCTGAGAGAATCCCTGTTTCATGCACACTGAAAGGAACTAACTCCTTCCAGGTGGTTTGTTTCTTAATATTTGCTTGGTTTTGCTTTAACTTGACTCAGGCCACTCACTGCATCCATCCACAGGCAGCCTGTGGTGATGTGGGGTGACACTGCAGGGCTAATGTCCTGTGAATCTCCTCCAACCCAGGAGCAGCTACCCAGCTTGGCTTTGGGTCCCCTTCCATCTGCAGTTAAACCTCCTCTGGTCCCCATCCAGGACATGGGCTGCAGGAGCCCAGCACATCAGAGAAGACGGGCATCCATCAAACCTATCCTTTGAATCAGATTTTGCTGCTGGGCGAGGACTTCTGTTGATGGGACAGCAGAGCACATGGAGGACTTGGGTTCTTTAGGAAGGGAACCCAAAATTATTGACCTGGAGCAGCAAGCAACCTCTTATTCATAAGAATCACAATATTGGAGTCCCTCTTACCTCTCCTATTAGGGCAAAAATTGTGTCACTTATGAAAGCTGACAGCCTCTATACACTTCTTGTGCATGTGTGCATCTGAGTATTTCATACATCCAACAGGGAATACTTGACCTTGAAGGATGAGGGTGTGCAAACAGCAGTGCAGGCAAATTTTCATGTGCCATCTCTCGGGAGCAAGGCAAGAGTTGGTGGTTTATTTATTGCCTGGCTCTTGACATGCATTGCATTTTTTTTTTTTCTTTTTTTTTTTTTTTAATCTCATGATTTTCAGTTAACCTCTTCATTTTTTCCAGTAGCACAGAGAAGGACCTAAACTGGATTAAGAAGGGATGCACCACAAAGGAAAAATGGGCCATTTTGCTGCCTGCCCTCAGCAGCACACAGAATCACCCCTACGGAGCAATGTGGCATTGTAGGACATCCCCCAACCCCATTGTGCTGGACACATGCCTATGTTTATCCCAGTTTTCCCAAATTTATTTGTCCCAAATTACCAACGGACAGGGAGCACTTGCTCCATTTTTTTTTTTTTTCCTGTGTCTAAGTTGCGTAAGTGTGAAGTGGGCAGTACTGTGACAAAACGTGTCTGTTTGGAAAAAAAGTTTAAATTCCACCCCCCCAGCACTGAGAGGGGAATTCAGTGCCACAGGATGAAGCAGTTCATGGAGTCAGTTTTTACCGTGGTTCGCTCCTTGTGCCTTCCCACAGCTCTTCCTCCAGGACAGGGCAGGGAAAAAATTGGGTGGCTGATTTTGTTAGCATCAAACTTCAGTACTGAAAGCATTTGATAGGAAGTGTGGCTTAATTGTTTTAATTTGCCTGGCAATTTATCAAACAACTGGTTCCTTGGCATGCATGGGTCCCTCATTTCCTACCTCCAGCCCTTTGTGGTGACATCCACCTGGGGGCTTGTTACACACCCGTGAGCCCACATCTCTTCAGCTCATCTCCCATCCACAGGCTCACCTTCTGCACATTTTATTTTATTTTATTTTATTTTATTTTATTTTATTTTATATTATTTTACTTTATTTTATTTTACTTTGTTTTATTTTTTAAAATTTATTTTATTTTTGTAAATCTTCATTAATTCCATGAACTAATAAGGAATGCTTCAAACTCTTTTTCTTTTTTTTTTTTTTTTTTTTTTTTTTTT
>NW_020799097.1:120704846-120741152 GCF_003259725.1 Athene cunicularia
TTTTTTTTTTTTTTTTTTTTTTTTTTTTTTGACACGGAGCACGAGGAAGATACAGACAGGTTAGAGTTACTCCACTGGAGGGTGTGCATCATCACACGCCCCCCATCTTTGAGAAAGGCTCACAGAGAGTTAAATTAACATCAAAGTGACATTACACAGGAGATGCCGTGGTGTAGTCAGAGTGTGGAATTACATCTGCAGAGGGAAAAAAGTCTTCTGGAGCTTGTTTCTGAGAAGTTTTCAGTCCAACAGGTATCAGGATCAAGCCTTTACCTGCAACACATGGTCCAGGAGTAAAAACAGCTGTCTGCCCAACACGATCAAGAGAAGCATCTCCCAAGTCACCATGGGGGTGATAATAACTGAAGACCAATTGCACAAGCAAATGCGGGGGGGGGGGGCCAAAAAACCACCTTAACGTTAATAAATATGGCCAAGCTAAGCTACATCGAACATTCATTTGGAAACAAATAATGGAGATCGGGGGAAACCTTTAGCTTCACCTTTGCACTGAAATCAGAGAATATGAATCAGAAAAAGATGCGATGGCATGGTCGAACTTAAGGCTGCTGCATTGAGGAGTTGTGTACGTGGCAGGCTCCCACACTGCATCCTTCCTTCCTTATGCTGGATGCCCCTTTTCTGTGCTGGATGATTTATGTCCTTGCCCTGGGGTAAGAAAAACCTATTTGTGTGCTTTGGTGTTTCTGGAAGGGAAAGGAAACATTTTTGAACTGTAAAAATCCAGAGAAGTTGCAGGCATTTTCTGAGTCTGCAAACCCTGTGCTCCAGTGTGCTATGCCAGTGCTTGTGTAGGCAATTAATTTACATAATAAAATTTTAATAATGATGCCTGATGAGTGCTCAGCTGTGCTTTGCCTGCACAGAACAGGGGAATCTGTGACTAAACATCCAGTGCTAAAGAGCACAGGAATTAAAGCGGCTCGAGCAGGATCGCGCACCAGCAGACCTGGACACTGGGCTCAGACCACACCTTTCCTTGCGTCACATCAGGCAAACCCCCAAAATGGGGGATGCCAGTACCCAGGAAGCTCCTCTGGAGGCGGGGACCAGCAGGTGCCTGTGCTGGGGTGGGGATGGATGGGAATCCCATCCCTCGCTTGGAGAGGCAACGGCAGCCTTGAGGTCCCCCACATCCCCCTGCCCCGGGGATCACTGTGCTCCAGGACGCTGGGGGTATCTCTCAGGGGTATCCAGCTATACGTTGGGATGCAGCTCATGGATTTATTCCCCCAACATAAATAATCCTCAGAGCACAAGGATGAGGAAATGGAACATTCATAAATACTGTTAAATAGACCACATTGAAATAAATAAACAAACAGGTATCTTACCTTTGTCTTTTTTAAGGGGTTTTTTTTCACTTAAACGGACTTCACTATGGGTCAAGTACATTTTTATTTCATTCACAAACACACCATCTTCTTTTGCAGCCACTCACCATGACAAATTAGGTGGAGGTCCGCTCAGTGATTACCCCACTAACTGACTCTGTAGCACAGAGGCTGCGGTCTAGTACCCTTCTCAATCCCGCTCTCCTCTCCTGCCTAAGGACCTCAGCTATGTCCTAGAGTGTTTTTGGGGCCAAGCTCCGTCCCCCACTGCCAGAGAGGCCATTACACTGTGGACACTTGGATATTCACTGCAGCACGAAGCAGGGATGCAGTGTTCTACCTCACAGCTGCATGCACGCATTACTCATGCAGAAGGTAATTTGTTTTTAATTTTCACCATCTCACAGCGAATGCTGGACTAATGCCTCCCTTCCAAAGTTCTGTTGCTCTCTCTCCATGTGCTTTTATACATCTATGGGCAAACCAGAACCACCCTCTGGCCACGTTTCCCCTTGCAGCGAGCTGAACAGCTGCGTTGGGTACAGATCCTGACATCAAATGCTCTGCGAAATAACCAAGTCATCTCTAATTAAGTGTAAGATGACTGTATTCATTTAAATGTGCCATATTGATCAGAGCTAACGCTGCACTGATCAATCACTCCAATTTAAACTTCCTGCCTCTCCGGGAATCAATACATGCAAATAAAACCCCTGGGGAATTTAGATGATTTAATTCTTGCCAAAACCAGCGGGATCAGAAAAATCTCAAGAGGAAAGCCAAGTACAGGCCCATCTGCCACACTCCAGAGGGGTGTATCATGATGATGTTTTTACACCCTGCTTTTGTTGATGGCAGCTTAGGCCTTAGGGTTTGGGGAAGGCAAACAGACCTACGGGAGTAGGGGGGTATGCAAAACTGAATTTCATTTGACTTTGTATGATTTCGTCCAGCCTTGACAGAAGCTGTGCTCTGGGAGCTGTGGAACCTGCCTGTGATGGGCAGCCAGAGATCTCTGGTCCTGCCAGCAGGCAATGCCTGGCAACCCCTGCCCTCAAAAAAACCCATGCTCTCTCCGCCATTGCCTTGTGAGCAGCACATGTTGTGGGAAATGTAACATGCTGGTGGATAATACAGGCAGAGGAGAGAGGTTATAGAGGGGAAGTGAGAGAGAGGGGAAGAAAGGATGAAAAAGAGGACAATTGTGTAAAAAATACTCTTAGAAAAGGCTGTTTTGAAGTACAAATCAGTCAGGAAAAAAGCTTTCACATCTTCACAGTATTTCCAAGCCATTACAATGAAAGAAACATTTGGAAGTCACCATTGTCTCATCATCACCCATCTCCACTCTCGCTTGCTTTCAGGCTCAGCCCTAGTAACCTGTGGGGGAAGGAATCCCATTTTGAAATGAAGGATGGTCTAATTTCATCTCTTTCTTCTCAGGGAATGATGGCAGCCCCTTTCTGATGGCAAGCCTCTCTGCTTACCTCAAAGATTGTTCTGGTCTCCAAGAAACCACTGCTTCTCAGGACAGCATCACCACAATCAGACAGCCCCTAATTAGATCCCCCACCACCCTGATGCACATTTAAATACCCAAGAGCCACTTGAAATCTCCAACATGCTGACGAGAGGTAATTGGAGTGTTTCAAATTTTGACATGTCAGCAATGAAAACCAGACTAAAATGGGCAAAAGCTTTTTGTCCTTTTCTTTCCTACTTTCCCTTTGACCTTTCCATGTCTTTTCACAGGCACAGGTACAATTTGGGGAGGACTGGAAGCTTCAGCTGTGAAATCAAAGGCAGAATAAGTCGGCAGGCATCTTGCTTGGGCATGTTGTGGTGTCTGCTGCTGAGTGTCCCCAGACAGGCTGCTGTTACAGTCTAGCCATGGATTATTGCCCCTTTTTAGTTCTCTTTGGAGGAAATATGCCTTTGAGGGCAGTTTGGTGACACCAGGGGGAGACCCTGTGAGTGCTCACAGCCAAGGGACGACGGGACCAACCCAGCTGCTGGGAGGGTGTAAGGCCATATTTACTTTATACACATGTATACCTACCTATATATAATAAAGGCTCCTTCGACCACCAACCAAATGTCCTGTTTTGTACTGCTTCTCCAGGCAGCAGACTGGCAGCTAATTGCCCAGCACCAAGCTTAAATAGCTTTGTGACAGGAAAAAAAACTGCGAATAGGTGTGCTAAAAGCCGATGCGATAGACTGTCTCAGCATGCTCGGGTTGCTGCTGGAGGCATTTGATGCAGATTAACCTCGTCTGGGGTGTTATTAAAGACTAGAAGAGTGGACAAAGCCAAGGGTTATGGAGCTCATTTATCTTTGCATGCCTCTCTGGGTCCATTCATCAGTTGCTGTCTTGCAGACAGTGTCTCTGCAAACGTTCCCTGCACTCGAGCAAGGCAAAGCTACATCCATCTCTTGGCACCTGGGCGAGACGGCCATCAGCCGTGCCGGGACATGCTGCCTGCCAGGAACTGTGAAAGGACAGGACCTGCGGGCTCATCCCCACGGTGCCTCCAGGATGAATTCTTAGGCACCTTCACCTCAGTGTGGCAATAAAGCTCTGCTCGGGCATATACACGCTCTCCACGCTGCCTGGCCCTCTGGTCTCAGCTCTGCAAACCAGAGATCGGTATTCCTGTCCCCTCGCTCCCACGGGGTAGATGATAACCCGATTAGGTGGGATGGCAACCACAGATTGCAAACGTGGCTGTGCATGGCCTCAGTGAAGCCTACGAGCCAGATCTCACCTTCCCCCAGGTGAACACTCTCTTCTCGGTTTCTATATCTACAAGAGAGGCAGGTCAGGCCCCTTTCCCTGACAGATGCATCTTTAAAAGTGGACAACACTTAGGAAGGACCCAGTATTGTCGGTGTGCAGTCGGGAGGGTCAGAGACAGTGCTTTGCCCCGATTCTGGATCACATTGTCTCAGTCTGGATTTCATGGGTTTAGACACCTGAAATTTTTTAAAGTTCTGGTTTGGGGCACCTAAGTCTGCCCTTAACCCTGAAAGTACCTGTGACAGCAGGGTCCTCCTCCTCTTGTGTACCTGTGTACTTCAGTCCTGCATGATTAATTCATTACCACATCTCCCTGCAGGGACAGCCGATGGCCTTAGCAGGCACAAATCTCCTTCAGACACCTAGAGAGCTGGCTAATTGGAGAGGCAGCCAGACCCTCATTGCTCACCTTTTAGCCCTGGGGGTGCCAGGGCCACTTGGGGCACAAGGCACGTGCTCATCAATCATGTTGCTGTAAAGCATCGCTTGGCATTTTATAGTGGCATTAAACCATCATGGTACAAATGAAGCCCTAAGTAGGGGTTAGCCTGGTTTTTGAGATGTGTCTCTGTAACGCCGTGGATGGCGACTGCTGACACAAGTGCTGGAGGCTCCGCAGATCCTTGCAACGACACTGAGAAAACCAGCTTGCAGCGCCTCTCACTGATCACTGGTTCTTGAGCGCTGGAGTACGATGACCATGCTCCGTTCTCTGTTCTCCTTTTACATCCCTGTGAGAAAAAAGAAAAATAGGTGTTTCAGCTGCAGATTAAGCTTTTGTGTCAATCTCTGCTCAAAGACAAAGTCCGCTCAATCTTAGCCTGCAAAAACACTAAAGCATATTCACTGAAGCAAACAGCATAAGCAAATGCTGAAATAAGGCTGCATATGCATAAAACAAAGCAAAGACCAGAAAATAAGGCAATACTTCCCTTCATAGGAAATTACAGGATTGACATGATCATTTTACTGATTTGAAATACTAAACAACCGAGTCAACTCTAATTAAGTGGAAAGCTGCAATATTCATCCAAACATGCTGTATCGATTACAGCGTTGTCTGAAACCAATCAATCTTTCCATTTTAAGTACCAAGCTGCAAGTGAAGCAGCAAACACAGGCATCGCTTCCTGGCAGCTATTGATAACTTCACACCCTGTTTTGAACCCCTTTTGAACACCCAGAAACCGAAAAGGTGTCGATCCCATCATTCCAGTCCTCCATCACCATGTGCTCATTTCAATTTCCCCATCTTTCTTCCAGTCCTCCTCATTCCCCTTATTTTGTGGGATTTGCAATGCACCCAACGCTAAATCAGCCTGAAATATGGTGAGAAAACCCAAGTATGATGGCTAGGCTGTGTGTGGATGCTGGAATGGCAATGAAATGCATTTTTCAGTATTGAGAGAAAAGCAGCAGATCAGCTCTCAAAAAGGGATCTGTTTATTTTTTAATCTGCTTTGTAAAGTGCACACTTCCTCACCTCCAGCCCTCAAGCAGAGCAGGGGTGCAGAGCATCCCTGGAGGACACCTTGGCTTATGGGCATAGGTTGGCCTGTGAAGAAGGGTTGACCTTTCTCAATTTCACTCATTTGGGCAGGGATTTTTCTGGAGTGAGAAGAGGACGACCAGCTCACTTGTTGTCAGAGGCCTAGTCCTTACTCTGTTTTGCCTGCGACAAGCAAGTTACATTTAGGAACACTAAGAAGATTCTTAAATAGTCAATAAAAGTGAGTTTCCAGTTCAATCCATTTGGCCTTATTTCCTGAAGAGCTATGATCTCATCATACGTCTCCAGATACACATGCATCTGCCCTGGCATGGAGAAATCTCCATTCTTTAGAAAACGTATACTAGGCGTTAAGCAAAGGCACACACATTCCCTTTCCCTTCCAGCTTAAGTTTAAATAAGAAGACAGATCACAGCATTTCTTGGACATAGGCTAGAGGAGGTCACGTTGCATGTGATGAGCAAACCCAGTTTACCTGGTGTGGGGTCCAAAGCAGCCGCCCAAGTCTTGCAGTCTGCTAGGCAGGAACAGCAGCTTGCAGCTTTCATGAGAGCTTTTGTTACACATGCTGGTGAAAAAATAAAGGTGTTTCCTCTGTGCTTCAAACTGTTCCAGCTCTGCAGATAACAGACAGGAGGAAAAAAAAAAAAAAAAAAAAAAAAAAAAAATCACCTTCTGGCATCAAGAAATAATTCCCCATTTGGTACTTTCCTCTAGCTCATTTCCCAGGAATCTGGAATCTTATTAATTACAAGACCATGTTATAATGCCCCATCTTACACAAGACTTGAATCTAGAAGAATGAGCGACATGTTATGATTTAACTTAGTAAATAGAGTTCTCTCTCAAGAAATTATTTTCTCAGTAGCAGACTTCGGTGAGAAACTTGCAACAATTGTTTAAGAGTGCCAGACAATAAAGTAAAAAACTGTAATTAACCATGTAGAGAAGCAGTAAATGTTCTGCTCAGAGTGAGTAAGGCATGTTATCTCCCATTCATGAAAAGCTGGGAACTGAAGAGACTTTTTTTTTTTTAAATTTTATTGGTAAGAGTCATGTTTGCTGTCAGAGTTGAAATATAAAAAAAATCAATATTAATGAGAAGCAGATAGTGGAAATTCTATAAATCAAATCGTGCTGTCTGCACCATCTTCCTGAAATGCTGTTACTTCCTTTAAAAAATGACAATGAAGGAGGTGGAAAAAAAAAAACCAAACCCAATCATAGATAAAAGAAAGGGAAGGAGAGAACAGCCCCCAGCCCAAAGACTTTGCTCACAGATGGGCCAGTCTCTTTGCTGCTAGCTTGGACAAGAGCAGCACAGCTCCGCTTGCCAGGCTATGAACTTTTCAAACATTTACGCCATATGTGTACTGCTGATTGGATGCCATCTTCCAACAAAACGAATTACAGAGCTCCCTCTGGTGCAAATTGGACGTGTTCTCAGCTTTCTTTAACTTTTAAGCCTAGCATTTTCAGCCAAAGCTGGTCTTCAAATACTTGGCGTGCGAGCCTGCAGCAGAACGAGGAAGCGAGAAGGCCAAATGGTGAAATGGCAGCTCCCCAAAGAGGCTCCTCTCTAAAGAGCCCTTCTGCTTGCATTAGGGAGTGTCTGCAGGGGGCAAGGCCAATGGCTGGAGAAGTGGGGAGCAAAGACACCAGAGGCCCTCATGTTAACCAAGCACAAGATCCAAGTGACACGCATTCAAGAAATCTACAGGAAACAGAAGTTTGATAAATTGGCTTAGCTTGGAAGAAAGCTCTTGCATGCATTGCCTATGCGGACCAGAAATTCTCACCAAGCTTGAGACGCACTGGAAGGTATCCTGCAAGACAGACCTAATTTAGAGCATCTTAAAAGCAACTGACAGACTCATCTGGACTTCACCCATTCTGGATAAAGTCCCTGAGAAAACTTCCTGAAAATGTCACCTAGTTCCAGAAAACTTCTGAGATCTTAGAAAGCCCTTCTAGATGTTTCATTTGGAAAATGGAGAAGCTATTGGTGCTGAAATGAGGTATCCTGCAGTGATTTAATGAACATCCTGTTGGAAAAGTCAATCTTCAGATAAAAATATGAAACAGTAAGAAGAAGTAAGGTTCATATTTAAAATATTGTGAAATAGGCTCTGTTTTTCATGGCCTTTACAAAGAGATTCCCATTTAATTTCTGATCCTTCCATTAACCTCCTGATTTTGGACAAGCAATAATAACTTGCCACACAAGAAAACACTCTCAATTGTTAATGTTGGTGAAAGCCTTGCAGAGCCTTCCCTAACAGAAGTTCTGAGTAGGCAGGTTCCTCTAAACTCCAAAGACATCACCTCATACCTCATTACAAAGATGTCACTCCTCAGGCTAGAAACTGTCTCCTCTGGTTCAACAGAAAGTTGTCAAAGCATTACAATAACTGTCTGGTAATGTCACCGAAATCCGGGATAAAATAACTTATTGACACCAATTTGATGCAGATAAGCAGACACTCTTTATTGATGGCCGGACGTGTAGGGGAGTGCTCTCACCAACAACACGTGCCGAGCACCAGAATCACACACCTTATATAGAACTTACTCATACATATTCATTAAGTCTTCATACATAAGCACACAACTTCCAAGAAATCATTAACATATTCTCCTCCTATTTCCGATTCTGCACAGTAGAGGTAAGAAATGTCTAGAAATGGCTCTGGGGTGTAATGTGAGTAGGTGGTCCATGGGTCGGTGGTCACGATCTCCCCCTGCCGGAATTACCTTTTGCTTAAGGACACAGTTTTCTTGGCAGGCACCTGCAAGCTGTTACAGTTACTTCCCTCAATTCCCATAAATCCTGGACCTTGACAACTACTTGCATTCTTCTAGTCCAATGTATGTATTATAAATCAGTTTACAAATCACCTTGTGTTTTATTACCTAGGTTCTAACCGTTCCTACTAAACAATTAGGACCAATCCCTTCAGCCTTGGTACAGGGCTGTACAGGGAATTTTAGAGTAGCAGTCGGTTGCTAGATTCAAAATACAATAAATATAAAATAAATGATTTTTACTAAAATATCCCTTAATCCTATACTTATATTAAAATCAAACACAATTTAATTTCAGTTGATAATAAATCAGTAACAGTAATCCAGTCTGGATCAATTATAGCAATTAAATCTTGCCAGTGCTAGAGTCTTGATATTTTCCTCCAGATTTGGTTACTCAGCCAAGATGTTTATCTGAGGATAAACAATTTGGTCCAGAAAGTACCTGTTTCAGGCACATACCACCCAAAGTCCAGAGAAGAAATCCTGACTGCTGAAGGCAAAGCGACTCCTGACATCAGTGAGGCCAGATGTCCTGCAGGACATCCCTGGATTTTTGGAGTCTTCTGGGATGTACAACTGCTCTATTAGCCACTTCCCAGATCCCTCTTGCATTTGACAGCTGCTGATTTGCATGGGGCTCATTTGTCACTAAATTCTTCTGCTTAGTTCTCCCACAGCCCCAGTGACACACTGTCTGGGTTCCCATTTCTTGCATGCTTTAGGAGCTCAGATCCTCTTTTACCTTTATTTATCCCTCTGTCTTTGTTCAAAACCCTGCTTCGATAATCCTTATCAAACATGCTTATTTCCCTACTGCAGACCATTTCATAATTTCCACTCTGCTATGATGTTCTGCATCTCTGTCCCGCTTCTTTCTTTTCTTCTTAATTGCTACACAAAAATAGTCGATGTCTTGTTTCATTCACATGGATCTATCTTTTTATTCCCATTGTGCTCCTTTCTGACCCACATAATCCGTCTACAGTGCAACGCTTAAGGATGCAGCTGTCACTCCTAAAACACCCTTCCTTTCCTCCACACTTTTCTTTTGCTGCTCAGAGTATCTCAGCTAGACATCTGCCTCTCTCTCTTTTCTCTCCTGTGGATATTGAGCTCTAGATCATAATGGTCTGGACTTTTCTTCACTCTAGCTGATATTATTGATTGCTGCATAACCGTGTGGTAAATCACACAGGAGGGTTGGACCCCATTGGAATTGATTTTGGAGAGATCAATGAGCAAACCAAATAATCTATAAAATGGTAATGGTGGCCCAGACACTGTCCCTTGCTCAGACTGTCGTGGCTGATCAACACAAAGCCAATTCTCTCAGACCTATCCCTGGGTGAGGTGCCACCTTGTCAGTAAAATAAATAAGCCAGAACTTTGAAGTGTGTTGCCATAAACTATGTCATAGTTGTATATGAATAAAAGTTTTCCAGTGACTTGGTAAAATCTCAAATCAGCTCCTAGCTCTTTTTTTTTTTTTTTTTTTTTTTTTTTTTAGTCCCCTCCAATTTTCCCACGTTCTTTCAACTGGCTAATTTATTCTGAAGTGCTAGAGCAATGCTTGGTGGTATGTAATAGCCACTACCTTCAGAAAGAAAATGGTGCAGGGCATCCACTAGCGTGACACTTTTCTGAAGGGAAGAGATTTTAATGAACATATTTTACTAAAATATACCCGTTTCCAATGGGCTAATAAAGAGAATTCTGATTTTTGGAAAACAAAGGAGTTTCCAGGAAATAACACAGGAAGCTTATTTAGTCTTGCCAAGTGCTTACCCACCTTTAGTTTACTGCACAGGAAACAATTCGGTGGGACACACCGCACTGCTTCTGGCAGGCAGACCAGGAAACAAAATCATCCAGAAAGGCAGGGGGAGAAGTTCCTGAGGACTGCAGTAAGGCCCACTTCCCTGCAGATGTAATGAACGAAAGATGACGTAAAAAGCAAATCCCCCAGTTTTATCGACTGTTGTGATTATTGCAGGTTGGGAGGTAAGGGCCACATCCAAATAGAAATTTCCAAAGGTAAAAATTGGGCAAATTGAGTTGCTTCACGTTCCCAAAAGGAAGCTCAAGGCTTTGGGGTGTAAGATCATGTTTTTTGTCTCTTTTTCTTGGTTTCAACATTCACATGGTTTTTATAAAGCCAATTTTAACAGTGTCACATTTAGGCAAGCACACCAATGCAAGTCAAAGTAGTGCTGCGGAAACTTACAGATGCAAGAGGCCCCATGAAGATGCGACGCCAGATCAATAACCCAGAAAGTTAGCAGGTTATTAAGAGAGATTCGTTTGAAAGTTTGCAATACCTGCAGAAATTTAAAGGCCTGCTTAAGTTATGGCGGCAAGATATTACTGTTTCAGAAAAACTCTTCTAATGGAAGGAACACGACAGGGAGAATATATAGAAAAAAAATCAGTAAATGACCGTGACCTAAACCTGGGTTTTCAAATTAGTTTTAAAGAGTTTTTTTAAGGCATTTGAATCCTCTGCTTCTGTTGAACTGCAGTGTTTAAAGCATTAACATAACGAGATCCTGGTTCTACAAGGAACCACTGGAACAGGGCAAATCTAAGGTGTATTTGATAGGAAATGAATCTATATGAAAAGGCTAAAGAGGTATTTTTTTTTTTTTTAATTTTTCTATGTCAGGAAGTAGTTTTACGCAAAATGCAAAAAGGGGAGGGCATGCAAATTCATGAAGCTAAATGGTCTTTTTTGTCCTTGTGGTGCTTTGTGCTGCCATTACAATACCATACAATTAACTATTTTAAGTCCCAAAGCTGTTTGACTTGAAAAAAATTGTCATAATTTTGTTTCTGATGAGGCACAGGTCAGATTCATCTAAGAAAAGTCAGTTAATCCCTTCTTACTCCAGATATAAAATACACAGCTATGTAACCACATTGCCATGTGCAGTTCTCTCTTTGTTTTGATGCAGAGGTTACAGAAACTGATAACAATTGAAAAAAAAAAAAAAAGGTTTCAGCTCATTAGAAATTGCAACCGGGCAGGCCACTTTGGAAAAAATCCTGCCGCTGCTGAAGGCAGTGGGAGATTTGACACTACCCATCCTGGAGGGTCAGCTATTGCCTTGTGAATGCCATGAGGTTGATTTTCGCTATCGACAGAGCGGGGATTGCAACTCTGCCCTTCTTCTCCCAGTAAGCCTCCTCTCTGTTTACACTGCAGGCTCTTCAGGAGGGCAGCACTATCTCCAAATATTTGTCTGTAACATACTTAACAAAGCAGGACCTTGCTCCTGAGCAGTTCTTCCATGCTAACACAAGTACCAACAGACAGAAAGTACAAAACCTTGTGCTGACCAGATATCAATCACTACCTGCAACTTGATTGGGTCTAAACAAATCCCCAGCATGGTAAACTGCTGCATTTTGATGGACTGTGGAAGAAATAGGTTATCATGTCTTCCAGCTGTGCAACAAAAATACTTTACTTCTTTGTTACATGGGATATGATGGTTTAAGGTCAGACTGGAAGCCATTGGGTTAACTGGGTTTTCATTGTTATCTTTTCTAGAGATAGGGTTTCAACACAAACCACTTTTTCTCCTTTGTTTTGCTATCTTGGTACCTCCTGGCAATGGAAACCTCTTTGGATAACTCCTTTCTTGTGGCTCTTGCAGAAGCCTCTAACGTTTAGCATGTTTTGGGTACATTGTTTGGAGCAATAGTTTGCTGCCAGCTCCCCAGCCCTCCCCTTAACAGCTTTGCAAACGTGGGCACTCAAGGACATTTCTAGAATCAGCTTTAAAGCATGCACAGTGACACCTCCTGCGAGCTCTGGAATGTCTCAGGATGTCTTTTTCAGGATGCACTATAAACACTATCCATCCAGAAGAGATCTCTCCATAAAGATGAGACACAGAAGAGAACTTGATAAAACTTTTGGATCTAAGTACTGTCCCATGTTTTCAGATGAAAAACAATAGCTTAAAATAGTACCATAGTACCAGATGTAGTTGTTATAAATGTCAGAAAGGGAAGTTAGGAAAGAGAGTGCATCCCTTACAGGTAACAGAGCAGAGCACAGGCTGCACCTTGCAGAAGAGTGTTTATAAAAAAATTGGGTTTGTGGTGTACAAAGGAGGTGTTTGCACTGTAATAGTGCCAAAGAAAAAACTTAAATTTAAGTGAGGTTGCAGCAAGGAACAGCAGACTTTTTATGGTGCAAGAGCTGCTCTTCAAGGTCAGTGATAAATAACTCCTGTGTTTAAGATAACAAAAAACATGCAGGACTCAAGATAAAATGAAATTCTGCACAGAAAGTGGACAGCCTTGCACATCAAGCCCCTATGGGTATTAAGAACTGCCAGTAACAGGCAAGGACTGCATTTGTGCATCTTCCTGGGGAAAGGAATTGGAGAGAAAAGCACAGAGATGTGTCTTTGTACTGGAAGAGCCTCCATTTTATATTCTCTGCCATCAAGAGGATGTTCTTCCTCTTGGCAGATGAGGACCAGGAGTCACTATGGAAACATCGTTCCTACCTGATTAATCTGCCCAGAGGGTCACTTTCTTGGCTATTGGGTGTATGAGAGACTGATGGAAGGTTCTTCAGGACTCAGATAAGAGGTAGATTATTCACAAATGAAGGGAGGACCGTCAAGGTCAGCATGGCCCTGAAGATGGTGTAAGGATGTGAGACATTAGCACGTGAAAACAGAGAAAGTTGAAATAACTTTGAAAACAAATGTTTGAAAAAGATTGGGAAGATCAAGTAGAGAAGACAGAGTGAAAAATGCAACCGTCAAGGAAATAATGAGGTATAAATGGCTGTCAGAGAATAGGAAGCTCCAGTGGGTGGATCAGATGTTCATGTCAGAAAAGTGAAAACAACCAAAACAAGTGATGAAGGGGGAGCTTAGATCTTCAAATAGTGCCAGGCTATTCACTAGAGGACAGAGATGCTTTGAAGCAAAGGATGCAGTCAGGAAGGTATTCAGAAGGGGGTTGGGAGTGAGCAGGAAGGAGATGGAGATGAAGTTAAGGGCCAAAGACAAATGACACAAAGCACGGCACCAGCGGAGACCAAAGGGAGCCCGCGTTTCATGTAAGGAAGCTGGAAGCACCACCAAAGCAAGGGTCACAGCCTCAGCTTGTCAACATCCACGGGACAACGGGCAATTCTGCTGGCAGCAAATTCAGGCTGATCGTTAACAAAAGGCAGATTCAAGCAGAGACCGGAGGGAATGTGGGCTTCAGAGCAGTGATAAAACAGACTGCCTGACCGGCGGCAAATTTTAACAGAAGAACATATATCTGAGATGAGAGAAAGGGCAACACCACAAGTCTTGAATTTAGCATCTACTTGCCTCTTCTGTACACCCGTTCACTACAGGCTTTATGGCTAGCGTAGTGAAAAACTGCTGGAGTTTTCAGGAAGCTGTCCCGCCATCATCCTGTAATGAGGCATTTTTACAAGTGTTGATTTTCTGTCCGCTAATTTTATCCAGGCTTAATTAAAAGCAACTAGAGAGAGCAAGAGAGACAGAGGGAGGAGGAGAGGTGGGAAAAATAAAGTTATTGGACTCCACGTTCCAGGGACCCAAGCACAATTTGGCAACAAAGTGAGGCTCTTGAGAGTTTTTTTCTTTTTTTTTTTTTCTTTTTTAATGATATGTGCTAAGTTTATAATTATAGAGCTCCAGCTCCCTGGCACTGTCATTTCCAGCCAGTCTCGTTATAGCTCTTGCAGTACATGGCTGTTAATACTAATTCCATAATGACAGTGGAGCACTGAAGTAAAATTTAACAGTTCCTCAGTTAATCATTAAAATTAGCCTATCTCAGTGGATGCTGGATCTTCTAATGTTTCGGTGCAGTGCAATTTCAGGTAATAAATGAGACAGTGAAAGAGGGTTTTTAATGTGGTATCACCCCACAGAGGGCAATAAGAGCACCTCCATCCTGGCTCACAAATGTCCAAGGGAGCTGTGCGAGCCGAATCCTTTCCGCAGTGGTTCACTGGGCAAAATCTATTCGGACATGGCCATAGGAATCAAAAGGTCAAAGATGGGTAAGCAAATCAAAGGTGGCCAGAGCACATGGCAAGCAAACACCTGTGCCGTATTATTCTGATGTACTTTCAGAGATGATGCTGGGGAAAGGGAAATGAAAAGGAAGGCGCAACGCCAGTCAGGTTGATCTGCACTGTGATTAACCCAACCAGGCACAGATGCCTGGGGCTTTTTCTGGCTTCAGTCAGATCTTTTTTATTATTATTATTATTCATTATTTTTTATTTTATTATTCCTGAATTGGATGGTCTTGCGTACAAGATGAAATGCTGTAGTGTGACCTAGAGATTGAAGCCGCCTCAGAACCTGGGGGGGTTACATTTGAAATGGTTCAGGAGAGGGACAGCTGTCTTATCAGGTTAATGAGGAATTCTTGCTGACAAAGGCTTTTCACCAGGGGGAAAATAAAAAGTAAGATAAGACTGGCGACAATAAAAGATGAAAATTTTATTCTTTCTTATGAGTGGATGACTGGTGGGAAATCATTATTACAGATACTTCAGGAATAATCACCATCACCTCTTCTCAAATGTTGCTTCTTAAAAGCCACAGACAGGTTTTCTTAAATAATGGCCTCAAAATCTTTGGTCATTTCTAGAAAAAAAAAAAACCCACTGAGCTAAATAACTGCTACGCTAATAAGTATTTTAACTTTTGGTCTAGTTACTTCTTCATGAACTATCAGTTTTAATACTGTCACCTTGAGTGCTGTGGCCACACAAATCTGTCCATGCTCCATAGGGGGATAGTTTTATTTTGGAAAACCTTAAGGTAATTCAGATGTAATTCACCCTGTGGGGCTGAGGTGCCCACCTCTGCATCCTACTTGTGGATTCTGCCTGTGCTGGTGACGAATGGTGCTTCAGGGCTCTATAAGTGTAAGTTCATCTGTTTTGATCTTTGAAGTCGATT
Organism: Athene cunicularia; assembly: GCF_003259725.1. Classification (NCBI taxonomy): domain Eukaryota; kingdom Metazoa; phylum Chordata; class Aves; order Strigiformes; family Strigidae; genus Athene; species Athene cunicularia. Next base: position 120,720,283 of record NW_020799097.1, read on the forward strand.
TGTGGGACACCAGTGGTCCTGCTGCTGGCCTGTGCATCCTTTTCTTCCTCCTCTTCTTCCTCTCTCTCTGCCTCCTGACAGTAACAGCCCAACACTGCTGGTCAAGCCAGGGTTTTTTTTTCTAACAACTGCTGTGAGTCCGTGACCAAAAACAAAGCTTGAAATAGTTTGAACAGACAGATGCTGGCACACACTGACTGAGGTTTCAAGCGACTGATAATACCACATACTGTGCTTATCTTTCTTCAGCAATGAAGCTGCAAGGAAAAGACAACAGCAGAGAAGAAAGCTGCATTTTCTGGAGTCAGTGTCCTCGTCTCTCCTTTTTGGTGTTTGCACATGTTCTTTTGTCTTCAAGAAAATAGGATCCACTCTTCGTAACAAAAGCAACTGCAAGGGCCCAGGTAACTTTCCCTCTTGGTCCTCCTGTCCTCCAGGAGACGTTTGGGCCTTCTCTTCATCTCATCAGACTGCTGAATTGGGGGCATCTCCTTTTTTTAAAAACAAAAGAAAGGTAAAATAACACTTTTTAATGCCAGTGAGTGTCTATGAGAGGTCAAGGCCAATCATGGATCTTGTTTAGCTACATAGCATTGCTTAGTGACCAAGCCAAGTTACCACTTGCAACTCCCTGTAGCTATTTATTCCCTACCACTAGCAGGGCAGAAAAGGCAAGTGGCAATGGGCATCATGGCAGTTTTAAGCACACTATGGGCAGGGAGTGGCTGCACCTGCTCCATGGCACAGCTTCTCTAGGAACCTGTCCTGACATTGCTCCTAGTACCACCTGCGTGCAGCCTGCCTTGCCACCCAGATGGCGGCAATAAATGCTACCCCCAACACAGCCCAGCATTGTTTCCCATTGGCTTGTCCACCTCTGCTCTGTGTTTTATCCAAGGTCACAGCTCCAGGCGAGCAAGTATTTGCAACCCTTCCCTGGCTATTTGCAGGAGATTGTTTTTTGCTGGAAACAAATCTTGTCAGGGTGTTAATTGACCTCCTTTCTAGTGTTTATTATCTTAATCTTCTCCTCCACCGTTTACAGAAAGGAGGTGTTTGATGCAATAGGTATCGCTTGCTTTGCAATATCTATTTCTGGATTTCTGGAGTTTCTGGAGGCAAAGCTGATATTATCCTTAAGCTTTCCCTGTAGCATCTGCTCTTAACAAATATGAGCAATTTGCAGATTGAAGCCAACCTCCCCAGCAAGGTGGGAGGGTTACTCTCTCCTTTCCAGGTGGCTGCTGCAGTCTGGCAGCGATCGATAGACACAGGGCCATGAAATGAAGCTTCGCGGAGGAGCTGGAGAACTGCCTGCAGGTGGGACCGGTTGGTTGGTGGTTGATTTTGCTGCTGCAGAAAACAAGGGAGATCTCCTCGTGTTGCTGCGCCCTCTCCCCTGCCTCCTGCTGCTCTTTCCCTCTGACCGCTAGACACCCAAAATACTTTTTCAAATCAATATGATGCTACTTCATCAGGAACGGTAGTAAAATGATATTAAACAATGTGTTTAATAAGCAGCGAACAAGATCAGAGCTGACTGTGCAGCTGTGAGGCCTTCTTTAGGTAGCAAGAAGAAAACAAAAATATATGGAATAAGGTTAGTTAACTTCGTCCGCCTAAATGAACATTATAAGGACAAATATTCTGTTCACATGTACCCTTTCAGCAGCATGTTTAATTTGTTAAGCCCAAGTGGATTCATAAAGTGAGCCCCTTTATCTTCATTAAAACTGATGAGAATGAATTGCAAGATGTGGCATTATTATTCTGGCGTGATTCATTCCGTGCGCAAGCCTCTGAAGCATTAAAGAGCGCAAATAGGCTGCAGCACGGCCACGTTGGGTTCTGCCATTGCTGCCTTGACAAACCTGAGCCACTCTCTCCCTCACCTCAGGATACATTAAAGTAATGGAAGTCCAGCAGCACTGGCAGTCAAAAAAAAAAAAAAAAAAAAAAAAAGGCACGAAGCTCTCTCATTTAAGGGGGAATTAGAGGAACTGTTTTTCTGTTTCAAAAAGAGACTGCCACAAACCCAGCAAGCGGATGCCGAAACAGCTCTTCAGCCTTTGCAAAATAATGTTTCATGTTCCTCATTATATGACAAAATAGGTACTTAATTTTTGAAACCGCTCTTTCTAGGCTTACAAGGATTTTAATTAACATTTTCTTCATTATAAAGAGACAGAGCTGTGTCACTTCTTGCTCTCAGATTGCCTGTAGTATGTACCTTTCTTTCGGTGTCTCTCTCTCCCTCGCACTGACATTGCTTCCAAAGCGTTTCAAGGCTTTCTGAGAAAGCTCATTACTTGGGCCATCAGTCTAAATTAGGCCAAAAAAGAAATTTAAGAATAAGCAAAGCATGTAGACAGACTGCTCCAGCTAGCGGGTGCCTGCGTGCTGGGCAAAGCATCCTTGAAGCTCATAGGCAAACCATAAGCCTTTCTTTATATAGCAGAAGAACCAGTGAAAGTCTTACAGGAAACAGTAATGGCCTGTCAACAATGATGCTATGTATCACGGCTTCAGGAAATGGCATTCACAGGACAGTTCAGGGATCTGCATTGTGTGGACATGAGAGCAAACCGCTATAGCTGAAGGAGGAGACAGCTTCTAGCCAACCCTTGCTTTCCTGGCAAAACCCTTTGGTGAAACCCCACGTGACTGCCAAAGCCCTTAAACAGAAAAAAGAGTCCACCAAGCACTGTGATGCTTGGTTTCAGCTGGGCACCAGGAGCTCACCATCAGCAGGACAGCCTCACCTTGCCAAGTATGTGACCCCAGCAGTAAATTATTTCTGCCTTCTGGGACACCGCTATGGCCTGGTCACCTGAAGTATCTTGAAAGAGTTTGATCTGATATCTCAACAGGAAAATAGCCTCACCACTATTAGTTCAGTGCTGCAGCCACTCCCACCTCTGGCTTTCTTGAGATGAGATTGAGTTCAGGAACAGGTGTCCCAGAAATGTACTAAATGCGCTGCACCTATAGACTATATTAGACCTGCTATATTACAGCATCATCACATCACATCCATAGCCTTACACAGGCATGAGCAGAGTGATTGCATTTACGAAGACTTCTTCTCTTGGCCAGAAATACTTATTCCCAAACTCTGAATCAGATCACAATCGTGGCATCTCGAATCAAACTATGAACCCATAATCAACAGCTCTGTGTACTTTCTAGCCAAGGGTCCAAATTGATTATACACTCCTTCATTCATCAATCATCTCCTTTTGTTAGACATGTTGCATTGAGATACTCTGAGTGAAGGCCAGGGAGAAATTAGGTGTGCGTTGAGTTTTGAACATGATCCATACATACTGATTTCCCAGAAGAAGCACTCACCCAGCAGCAGTGCTATTGGAGACACCATTCTGCAACTCAGCAAGCCGATGCCATCCCTCCCACCCTGGATTTGGGTATAGAGAGGGTGAATTCCTCAGGCATTAGGGAAGCCGTGGTCCAGCTTGCCTCAAGGATTAAATTCAAGACCCTGCAGTGCTGAGCACAGGGCCCTCACCTGATATATTTTCAGACTGTAGCTGCTCCTTCAGCTGCTCACAGACATAGCATGAAACAAAGCCACAGTGGGCTTTGGCAGAAGTCTAAGGAAAATGTGGCTGTAAGGGAAGCGCGGTAGTGGAGAGCCTGGAGATGTGTCCATACTCCACGTTTCCCCAAGAAACACACCAACATTACTGTGTACTGGAGGTGCAGCTGTTCCTGTGGGTCCATAAGTCTCAGTGAGCAGAAATAAATCCAGTGCCTCTGAGGCTTTTGTTCACCTTGCTGTTGAGAAGGCAGGTGTCCCCACCAGATCCTGGTAATCAGATTTTGACTAGCTCCTCCATACGTTTCTTTTTCCTTCTCCATCAGTTTTGTTAAACTCCAGTCAGTTGCTGCTTATCCATGTGCATCTCACTGATGCACACTGTGACATCTGTTTAATGTGCTGTCAAGGAAGGACAGGGAGCGAAACAATCCCAGCATATTGGTTATTAGTTCTTCAGGAGCTAAAGGCTCTTCCTGACATTTCGATGACAGGAGGAGACAGCTCTGTCCTTCTTCAGTGGGACTTATAAATATGGATATGAGGAAAACTTCAGAAACAACGGGCGGGGAGAAGTGAACAGGCTTGCTCTGTCCTCGGGACAGGCACTTGCTTTGCTGGGTGTATTAAATCTGTAAATAGATGTACATAACCAGGGCAAGGCTTTTCCTCCATTGTTGGAGAATGGCTTGCAGAGAGAAGGCCATAGCTCCCTGCAGAAGCTGATTGCAGCCACCTGAGGTAAACAGAGGAAAAAACCCAGGGTACAGTGATGCTAACAGGGACTGTTGTGAGAACCAAGAGATAAGTTGGAGCACATTATGACCTTGGGGGTGAGAGAAAAACCAGCTCTGGGAGGGAAGCAGGTTCACAGCAAGAAAGATGTTTATGCATACCAGAAATGCCACAAGGGGCTGGGATATTATGTGACCTTTTAGATGTACCCAATGGCTGAGATATTATAATATAGTTTCTTAAATGTATCCAATAGAGTTACAAGTAGTGTATTGTAGACTGCTTATAAAAGGTGTGATTTCTTTCAATAAAGTTGAAGCTTGCTCTATCATTCACATTGAATCGGCTGCTTGCTTCCTCCGCCCGCTGCACTCCGTGTGTTCTCTTTTTAAAACAACGGGTAGACAAACCAAACTATCATTTGGGTGTTTGGCCACCTCATAACTCCTTAGAAAGAGATTTGCACATTAAAATCTCTTGTCTCTGCTGGAAAACTTGCTTGTAGCTTCTCCGCTGGTACCTCTGGGCAAAGCTGGGTGCAGCCCTCAGGCATCAAGTTAGAGATGAAGGTCTGACGATGCCATGTCCATCTGCAGAAGGATACCGAGTGGCTGATGGGACAGTGGGGAGCGCAGAAACCTCCCGTCCCCCAAGGCAAAAGAGCAGGTAGGCACGCAGATTAAATTACAGAAATTAATAGTTAGCTCACTGAAAGACCTAAAGGCAGCACACAGTACATGCAGGGAGAAGACCATGCTGGGGAGTTTTAATTAAACTAAGCAGCTTGCAGAATAACATTGTGAAAAACTGGATAAAGAAATGCCCGGTGCCAAGAGTTATTACCATAAACCCTCACCTGGCATCTCACCAGGGATGCTCTCCTTTCCCTGCTGTTGCAGAAAGCCCAGCTCATAATCCCCCTGGACAGCTGATTTACAATGCAAAAGATCCCACACCAGGCGGTGGATGAGAAAAGGGGTTACCAGAAGGGATCCCTGCTCGGGGCTGGGAGAGGGAGCGCAGCATGACCAAGGCACCCAGCTTTCCTCTCATTGCTCCGGCCCTGGCTGATGGCAAGGGCTTTCAGCACTCGCGTGCCCCTGGCTGGGAGCAAGGAGCCAGAATCACTCCATCTTGGATTTTGGAGCTTGAAGAGACAATTTTTTTTGAGACTGTCTCCTTTCAGACAGCACAGCTCAGCTCTCTCCAGATTTTGTATAATTTTCGTGCCTGGGTTTTTTCTGGGCGATGATGTGGCATTTGCATGGCACCAGCATTTTTGCTGCCTTTTCTTTGCCAGCTTTCTGAAGATGGGTGCTCTTGCTCTGATTCACTTTAGAGGCCCAGTTTGAAAAATCTGGGCATTGGCTTTGCTGCCATGTCAATACATTTTATGGTTGCCACTGAAAAAGGGATTTTCATTTGGAAGCTTCCTCCTTTGCTTATATAAAGTGTGTGTGGGGGGGGAAATCCACAATTCTTACAAATAAAACCTATGGTGTAAAATAAACACACACATTCACATGTGATTCCCCTTTAGTACTTATCTATAATTTAGCAGTGAACTTGGTGCTTTACACTACAGCACACTGCAGCTCCTGAGTGAGCCTGTGGATTATGTGATTCCTCATAGGTGGAACTGGACACATGAATGTTTGAGACAAGCCTAAAAAATCAGTGGGTGGATCAATTCAAGTGAACATTTTACCTCTGCCGCAGCCACAATGCACCATCCACCCCAGCTCATGGTGCCCTGACTGCTGGGGAGGATAATCCAGGATACTGACACAGGTAGCTGGAGTGAGGATTTGCAGAGGACGGGGTTCAAAATTCATTTCTGGGTTGTTTTACTGGTCTTTCTGGTCACACTGGGAGAAGTTCAGACACAGCTGTTTCAGAGTCAGCATGCAAATAGTGTCACTTTCCCCTCCTCTGCCTCGCAGCAGGGTTGACACGCCACCCTTTTCAGGGTTGAAATGCTCCATTGCACCAGTGGGCAGATGGCAAAACGCTGGCAGCGGTGTTTCCTGGCCCATGAAAGCACTCACACAAGTGACGCCAAGCATCAAAACCATCTCCTTTATCAGGCACTGCCGCACCAGGTCTGAAGGCAGAGAGCCCAGAGGATGCAGGTCAGGCTGCTGAAACCCCTTGGTGGTGAGTGCTGGATGCGTGGGGTGAGGTTTCTTCCACCAGCACGTGGAACTCTGGTTCTATGTTCAGCCTGAAGAGAGGAGGCTCCGGGGAGACCATATAGCAGCCTTCTAGTACTTAAAGGGGGCTACAAGAAAGCTGTGGCTGCCCCCTCCCTGGCAGGGTTCAAGAGTAGGTTGAACGGAGCTTTGAGCAACCTGGGCTAGTGGAAGGTGTCTCTGGGGGGGACTAGATGATCTTTAAGGTTCCTGCCAACCCATTCAGTCTATGGTCTATGGACCTGTGATGCGATTCGCATAGGAAGTCACTTTGGCCACGATGGGGCATGTTGGACGCAAGGGGGCCATGCCAGGCGCCCGCTCTGCTGCTGCTCACCTCCACACGGTCTGTGCTCCTCGTGTTGCCAATCCATGGGAACTTTAAATAATCAGTGTTTGAGGGAGGGAAAATTACCAGCTTTTAGCTTGCCCACTGACATCAATACTATCAAAGAAGCCTAAATGCACGATCTCTTTTCTGAGGAATTACCACCCTGTAACGCAATACCTTTGGCTCACATTGATCCACCCGTGGCGGATTATGCACAGCTGTTGACAGATAAGACTGAAAATATGAAACAGCCCCCTCGAACTGCTGGTACCATACAAAGCCTTTATTGAATAGCAATCTAAACATTCAGGCTGCTCCTCTCAGATAACCTAATCTTTTCCTGCGTTAACACCTCCACACTGAAAGGAATCAATTATGTCTATCACTCCATATAGATTGGGTGCTGCATTTTTGGAAGCTTAGTCTTGTTCCTTCATTATTGAGCAATCAATAAAACCCTTTCAGTAGGAGCATTTTATGGTTACGTAATGAAAAACGTCATATAAGTTTGGCTTCAGCTGATCTTCTGTATTGGGGTTTTTTTTGAGGGTGGGGTGGGGTGTAGGGTGGGTTGAATTTACTTTTACTTTTTAATGACTATGAATTAATTACATAAGGCAGTCCTGAAACAGAAATAAAATCTATCCTTTCACAAAATGGACTTTATTTTTGCTGCTTATAAGGAAAAAGAAAACCAACAAACTAGCAATAACAAACCAGAAGTCAACCGTAAATATTTCATGTTTTCATTTTCTCTGAATTGTTACTCTTCCCCTATTAATAAGTTACAGAAGAATTGTCATAGCAACAGTGACAGCTCATTGAGGAAACTACAAATGAAATATAACCCTAACCATACAGAGGTGACTGCAACAGTGCCCTGTGCAGGCGGGACCCAAGCGATGGTCCAGCCAGGCTCCAGAGATGCTCCATGAAAGGCTGGGCACACTGGCAGCCCAAGAAAAAAGGTGTCAGCAAGCTCATTACACCAGTGTTTGGAGCAGTGGATGCTGCTCCTTGTTCTCACGGGGCATCTTACTTTGCTCCCCTTTTCTTCAGGGATCTGTCACTGCCTCTTGTTCCATGCCACTGCGAAACTTCTCCAGCACGGAGCTGCAAAAAAGGTGAAGATGACAGTGAATTTAAGTGAGAACCTTCAGTAACACATACCCCATAAAAAATAATTGGAAAGGAAGTTTCCAGTTTCCCCGGAGAATTTGCCATATTTCCCCAAGGTCAGCGTGAGATAAGCTGTTTTTTTCTTTTAAACCAAAACATGCTGGAACATGGTATGAGTTTGTTTAGTTTTCAGAAGGATGTTCTCAGTTTATGAAAAAACTCACTCTGTAAGCGAGGGAAAATTATGGCTTGAATTTGGATAAAAATATCAGCATTCCCCACTGGAATTTTACTTGAAAACAAATTACTAGGTGTTTTTGTGGTATGTTTTTTCAGAGATACTTTCTGATGAAGAAAAGTCTGACCAGTTCTGTGTGGATTGCTTTTATATTGTGTCCAACAGAATACAGCCAACCCCAAACACACAAAACTTGGGGAAAAAAAGGCAACATGGACTAGGGTTGCCCATGGTTTCTGACTTTTAGGATTTATTTTGGTGATGTTTCCAAGTTTTTCTCTGCAAATATGAAGGGTACGGACATGGAAGGAGTAGGAGACCTGGGCACTTTTTTTTTTGGTGGCCAGATGTCAATGATAGTCAGGCTTTTGTGGGGAAAGCTAGGCAGTGTTTTCTAGGGGTTTGAAGACATTTCTCTGCCACCCTTCCTCCTCTTCCAGCTGATCACCTCTGTTAGAAGAAGAGATGCAAAATCTGGGATGTTTTCCAGACTGTTTTTTCACATAAGTGAGATGCTCAGTGATGGTAACATCAAATCCATGCCCTCTGCCTACAGCAAGGCCACCAGCAGCACTGGGGCTGCTCTTTAAATGCTCTCCGGAGAAAGGCCAGCTCAGGTGCTGTGAAGAGGAGCCATTTATTTTTCCAAAGCTTTTCTCAATTTCAGATAAGTCAAGGGACTGCAGAAAGCAGCCTGTGGGAAGCATCCTATCAAGCAGAACACTTAAGCTGACAATACGTATCCCTGTTCTCCATCACTTCGTATTCATTTACAGGCCAGATTCAGTGGAGGCAGAATATCCTTAGCTCCCATTTCACCTGGTTTGGCTACTTTAGGTTTCCATTTAGTGGCAGGTAGGAGATGCACTTTGTAGAAGTTTCCATTGGCTCTTGCAGTATGACTGCTCTTGAGCAGTTTTGTCCCAACGCCAGATCTAGCAAAGGCTGCTGGCAGCAGCCTGAATCTCCAAGGGTCTTTCATTCCTCCAGAACCTTTCTCGCCATCAGCCCTGGTGCTGCACTCTGCCCCAGCACAGCCTGCTCAGCACCGTACTCTCATGCACATCGGCGTGTGGCTAACAGCTTGCTTGCTCCCAGCTTATTCATAAAGATTTAAATACCACCCTGCCTCCCTTCAGAGGCTGGAAAGAGAGGACTCTGATCGGCTTTTCAAGTGTATCTGAAAGTGCTTTCAGTCTTCATTTTCTGAAAAAAAGCCTGTGAACAACTGGGTGCACAAAGCTGTTGTTGCCAGTGATGTGCCCAGTCGTTGTAAGATGACAGTGACTGCATGCAGATGAATATCAAGGTGTAGAACAGCTATGGGAAAGGATGAATATCAGATGAACACATGAAGCCGTAATAATTACATCTCACTAAAGAAAATGTCAGGGAGAGACTCAATGAAGTGTTAACGAAAATGGTTTTCCAGGCTTTACTGCGCTAAAGCAAAAAAAAAAAAAAAAAAAAAAAAAAAAGAGAGCCCGAGAGAATGGCTCTGGAAAGGACCCTGCATCCCAAGGCTTTTCAAAGGGTGGTGGCAGAATGCCCTAAATCCTACAAATGGGAAACCCGAGGCACTCATGCGCCAAGTCAGTAACGGATATCAATATTATATGCGCGCTATTTGAAAACACCACAACGAAGCTTGAACTGAGAGACTGGAGAAAGTTTGCGTAAATAATGCTTTTCCATAACATCATCCACAGCAGGCCATGCTTGCAATAACAAGCCTGTTGCAAGTCATGTTTTCCAGGAAGAGTGAAATCACTACGCGATGCCCTTGGGGCATCTAACTTTGCAATTTGCCATAATGAGGTGAGGGAGAGGAGGGAGAATATTTTCAATTGGAAGTGACTTACAACAATCATCTAGTCTAACTGCCTGACCACTTCAGGGCTGACTACAAGTTAAAACATGCTATTAAGGGCATTATCCAAATGCCACTTAAACACTGACCGGCTTGAGGAACTGACCACCTCTCTAGGAAGACTGTTCTGGTGTTGGACCACCCTCTCGGTAAAGAAATACTTCCTAACATCCAGTGTAAACCTCTTCAGTTTATGCCTGTGACTCTGTGGCCCTCAGGATGCCCCTTTGCTAACGAAGGGAGCACTCATGTATGCCCCAGAAGCAGCTTCAACATCTTGCAGATGCCAACATGCAAAAAAAGAATCTTCACCAGGAAAAGAGCATCTGAATCAGGATATAAACAACGATGTGTTTGAAACATGGCAACACCTCTAAAAAAGCAGCTGAAGTCTGGAATATAAATGGAAGTGAGGAGCCCACAGGCAGGGTTCCTCTCTGCAGCACACCGTGGGGCCATAGAATGACATCAGTATTGTGGGACACCTTGGGGCCACAGGGGAAACCTCAAGTATTGGTGCAAGCTTGGGTTGTGTTCCTTGGTTTTCTTCCATCCATGTTTTCCAATTCTATAATCAGATGTCCGATGCCTTAGTTAAAGAAAAAAAACTTCACCAACCTTCTATAATTAAAAGGGCTGCTTGCAAAGGCATCTCTGGGAGCATTTGCCCCCAACCTGGACTGGGACATCTTTGGAGCACCTGGCCAACAGGGATTTTCAGTAGAATCTGATTTCTTCATTTTTTAAAATGATTTACATATCTTCCAACCCGCTATAGTGGCAAGCGGAGGGGCCACATCCAAGGAGAAAAATCTCCTTTGGCATAGAGAAGCAGAGTAGTCAACAGAGAGAAATATGGACCTCAAAGGGACAGCCTGTCATCTTTAGGTTAAATGACTAAATTAAGCTCTTCCTCTACACACCTTCCAGTGCCAAGGTGTCTCTACAACAGGTCCTTAAAATTGCAAGTTAAATGCCTGAATTAAATCCAATTCACAGTATTGCCCCTCACCAACTCCAGTGCATTTATCAATTTCCACTTTTTTACTGCTTATGATATAAATGCTGCTAAATAACAAAATGCATAAATATGTGACAGGATAAACATATATATATATATAAACCATAAGTATCATATAAAATATAATAAAAGTATATATTACATTATATTGCAGAATTACAGTATTATATAGGCACTAACAACATCCTGGCACAAAACAAAATCACACAAGACATACTGAATCCTACAGTGTTTCACTGAACTGCCCTTCAGTCCAGAGTGGTTTGGTGCTTTTTGCCCCACACTGGGCTAGTTTGGTTGTAACAGCTGATTAACTGTGGCATGAAATACCTACAAGCCATTAGACTTCTGTGAAGCACTCATCCAGTAATCTGTGTCCACTTCATCTGAGAAAAAAAGCCCACCATGTCTACTAGAAGCACTTCTAGCTGCGTATTTAAAATTCAGAAATATTTGAGTGTTGAAATTTTCCCTTTCCCAGACTCAAATGCTCTAATGTCCATGGTAAGCGAACTCCAAAAGACTGGAAACAAATTTATTTTTACTTTTAGGCAAAGAGGCAATTTCCAGCTGTATCCACCTAACTTAACCTCTCTAAGAAAAGGTCCTTCTTTGCCAAGCCTTGTTCACAGTAAGTACACCATCCCAGGGGTCCCTCTCAAGGAATGCTCTTTTAAACCCTCGCCTCTGCAACTCATTCTAAGGCCGTGCATGTGTACAATTAAGGAAATAAAGTAATTAATATGGACCTAATGTGTGCGATTGTTTCTGCAAAGGAGCTTACAAGTACTGAATTCATTAAAAAAAGAAAAAAAAGAGAAAAAAAGAGGAACTGGCTATACTGCTGCAACATTTGTTTGTTCAGAAAGCTTCAGTCACAAACAAGCCTGACCCCATTATAGCCCAAAGTATTTCTTAGTGCATGGGAAACTCAAGTATTGACTGAATAATGGTTATAGCTCTTGCTGCCATCGGTGTAAACTCGTCAAAGAGGAAGGACTAAATCAAATTATTAAACAAGTCAACAAGCTGAAAATTTACCTTTTCCTCTAACGCTTCTGGCAATGGCTAAATGAACTACTAAATCAAACACATCATAGCAAATTAGCAAAGTATGTTACAGCAAAAATTAAGTTTAATGGCACACAGCAATTGCCAAGATTTTTAATCAATTCTTTGCAGCCTGGGTCCTTAACTGTTTAACAATGGAGGCATAATATAAAGATTAGCTCAAACACAAAAGGAAATTCCCCAGTGAAGTTAGCAACATGGAAAGAATTTTTTTTTCCCTCTTCAGGACTGTCTCTATAATACTACTGCATTTTCACACTAATTTTGAGTTTCAGTGCTGCTGAAATTAAACCACAAAAACAAAACATAACTGCAAACAAACATATTTGCTCACATCCCCCTACATCTTTAAAGGTATGAAATGGAAGACAGGAAAATTACTAGGGGATAATCAAATTACAGGCTCCCCTTTCACACCACTAAGGGCTCCTCTTTGAAAGAAAAACAACATATTGTGATGTTCCTAAAATTGCTACAGCTGTTTGAAAATTTTACATGCTTTTTTATGTCTCCACTGCATATGTAATTTCTTTAAGATGCAGTACGGTTTCTCAGAAAAATGTTGACTATTCTGAACCATTGAGGTTCCCCAGTAAAACAAAAGGGGTTTCTGGTGCCAATTCGGCCCATCTGGAACCATTAAACACCAAGGTAGACTTGAGTGGCACAGGTAAGATGTGAAGCCAGACAACATATCACTTTTAAATGCTGTTTACAGTACACTTCGGGTCCTTGGATTTAATATATACTGCTATACAGCGGAAGATCTCAATGGTGTCTCCAGCAATTAATGGAGTTACATTGGTGGGAGTAAAAGGAGGATCAAAACAAGCTGCTACAGCAATTGCAAAGAAACCAGAGGGACTGAGGGCAGAGGTATCTCTGACAAATTGGGCAAAGGAAAGAAACGATGAGAAGACACATATTTGCAAGGGTGGAAACACAGAAGTGCCTGCTTTGAGCAGTGCTGAACATCTAAAGACAAAGGCATCCCTCATAGTGAGAAAGGGCTACAAATACACCCCTTCTGCACCTGCTAAACTTTACGATCTGCTTGAAAAGCAAAAATTATTAAATTGTCTATGTGATCAAATGCTGCCACACAAATTTGAATATTGGCAAATCAAAACAAAAATGAGGGGTAAGAATCAGTTGTTAGCTTACATAATATAGCTCCATTAAGGTCGTAACACCAACGTTTGTCAGTAACATTTGGCACTTGCCTGCTCCTCCTGGGATTCATTTTGGCAGATTTCTGTTTGTTTCTGCAAACATGTGGCTCTGTGCTTATGACAGCGGTGAGCCAAAGACCTGCTTTGTGTCCAGGGAGCAGAGGCAGGGATATGCAGGGGGTTGATGTGCTGGTGTAAGCTCACCCCACAACCCCAGGCCAGGGCTGGAGGCAGTGTTGACTCCTCTGTGAGTGAGCTTTGCTTGTGTGGTGTTGGGCATTGAAGCTGTGCATCTCAGTCACCATGCCAGGTCCCAGTGCATCCCCAGGCTGCTGAACCCCCTCCCTACAAGGATAGTGTCTGCTCATCCTCGTGTGCACACAGGCTGGTGTATGAGTGTTACATCGGGCTCACCAATGCTTAATGCTATTCATCAGTGCTTAAATACAGGCAGCAACTGCACATATTTTTCTAAGGAGAGGAAACAAGGTTGCCTGACTTCACCCGTTGATGCTTGCAGGGATGTCACCTGGCACTGGGCTGTACTACAAGGTGAGTACCAGCGAGGAGCTACGTGATGGGGCTGCCACAGGGTGTCTAGAAACTGCAGGTAAAACACCAAACACAAGAGCAAGAGATCCGAGACCTGCACCTGGCATAAGACCCTATGGTGGGAGACGAGTATCAGTGCTGTGGGTGCAGTGCAGGATGTGACGGGGCCATCTGGACAGAGGCTACAAACTTGTTGCCAGGAAGAGGCTACACACTGTGGCGCTCCACGCTTGCAATAATTTGTTTCACATTGCCTTTCCTGATGGTGGGACCATAAACCAGCAGTGGCGTTTCTCACAGGGATTGCTAATTACTCATTATTAGTTGTATTTGTATTATCTCAGCATCTCTAAGCCCTGAGGAGCAGGACGCTGTAATGTGACACTCCCCCAAATACAAAACAAAGTATTATCCCAGCTGTAAGGAGCTTAAAGTCTGTGGGGTGAGATGCTGCCCAAATACTTTAATGCCTTGGAGCAAGGATGAGTTTGCTATCATGTTCACTTCTCCTGAAGTACAAACCAATGCTTTAATAAGGAAATGCCCAACTGAAATGCAAAGGGAGTATAAAACAGCATCCTCCAAGAGATCCAAAGGGAAAGCTCTGTGCAGTGCTGACACTGGGTGTCCCTCTGACATGCTGTGGTGAACAGTACAAAGAAGAAAACATACTTTCTCACTTTCTTGTGGAGACATCAACCAGGGAATGTGGCCCTGAGGATCCAGGTAAGTTCACAACATAAGAAGTAATTTCTACACAGCTTTGTGGTTAAGGGTCTCAAAGCCTCCTTCTCACAAGATAAGCATTTTTATTAAACGGAGATTTTCATTTCTGCTCCTTGTGCTTCTAAGTTGGCACTGCATAATGTTGGTGTCCCTGGCCAAGACCTTTTCCAGTGCAGTGATCTTGGTGCCATCAGTGCTTGTGGGAATAGTCCTGGTTCAAGACTCCAGGCTCATTTTTACAACCATGCCATTTACCTCAATAGCACACACATGCATGCATGTGAAAAAGCATTATAATTTTCCACTACATCAAGACGCAGAAGTACTAAGCAAAGCTTACAGAGTGAAGAAATGAACTGACATAGCTCTTGAAAACAGCTATGAACTAAGGACAAAGGATCCTCAAAGTTAGTCTTCGGCTTCTTTAATCTGTTTTTGCATTTCATGATTGTGGTAGCAAAATGCTTCCTCCATCCCTCCTGCCATTCCTGAGAGGACAGGATTTAATCTAAAAGAAAGGACGAGCACTTATCCTGCCATCTCAGATGAGGAAGGTGTCTTTACCATCTTTAATGCCAGCAGCGGACACACTGGCATGCACACTACATTTGAGTGACACCATTTCAAGCGAAAGGAGAGGGAAGATGCTGACAGAAGCCCAGAGAAAAGCTGGAGCAGCTCTGACTCACCTGAGATGCCTCTGGGCTGAGGCTGAACAGGCTGGAGGAGCAGAGAGCAACCAGAGATACTCATCACTGTCCAAACACCCGGCTCTAAAACAGCTTGGTCTCACTATAAAGTATTCATATGACAATATGTGTAAACACAAAACACAATACAAGTCCCTTCCAAACTCATCCCTTCTGTAAATTCAAACTATCAGAGGATTCCTCCTCCTGCTGTGTCCCCGAGTGCATCCTTCCCATCCTTAAGGCTGGTACACCATGAGTTGGTTTAGTGCAGACAGTAACCATGTTCCATGGAGGTGAAAGGCCTGTCTTGAGGGACACATGGCATTTTGGCTTTTTAACTTCAGTAAGCAACTGGTCCTGTAGCTGTGTAAATCACAGTCTCTAAAACAAAAAAAAAACCAAAAAACCCAGGGGGTTGCCAGGACCAACGAGACCAGTGGCTCATGCCAAATTTTTAAGAAGTTAATCTTATGAACTCAATTAAGCTTCCACATGGGGCATATTATGCCTTGGTATCAGAGGCAAGACCAGAAAGTGTCCCTGGGATTGGAGGAAGCCTCTCCTGGCAGCCAAGAGGGCTGCATGGCCCCATGATTTTCCTGCTTGCAAGTGGTTGGCAAGGTGCTTGTAGCTCTGCTGAGTCACAGAGGAGGTGCCTGATGACAAAGCATATCCTTGTTGCCTCCTAAGCCTGCTCGGGGATAGCACTGAGGCCCCTAATTGAGCCAAGCGCTGTGCTCTGCGAGCAGATGTGGTGCCACACCAGCAGATCAGCACAGCCAAGGCCCCTCAGCAGCCTTGGGGCTCCACAGTCTGGGGTTAAGAAGACTGGATGTCTCCACTCCATCCTGGAGCTCAGCTGTTCCGAGAAAAAAGCAACAAATCCAAATGCAGGTGCGGATGGTGATGGTCTGGCTGTAGGGCAAGAAGCAGTTCATTCTGTGCTGGTCCCACTGCGACTGGCTGCATGTACGAGGATGTGCTGGAGCCACCAAAGGACATGTCTTGGAAATGAAGTTCTCCAGCCACAGAGATATTTAAATAAAACTGACCCAACAGCTTGGGTTTGCTATCCAGAGGTGCATTTATTTTTACCTTGGCTTGTGAGGAGCGTTGGGATGCTGGTTTGTCTGTCCCTTGCTCTTCACCGTACACTGGACCCATGCTGGCACACGAATTCCCAACCAAGGCACTGAAGAAGTGCAAGAGAAAAGGAGAAACATCAAAACCTACGTCTTGGTGAAGCCCATCTGATGGGTGCCTCCCCACTCTCTGATTAACTGTACCCCTGAAATAGCAATTTCATTTCACCCGTCTCTCACTTGCTCATTTTTACTCCTTTCTCCAATACTCTTCCCTTCATTTAACCCATTCACACTGTTTTAAAGCTTGTATCAGAGAACAGATTTTAAATTAATATCTAAGTAGAAAAAGCCATTTTGAAACAAACAATTTTTAGAGTGAAAATATTCCACTTTTCTTCATCCCCAACTATTTGCCAATTGCATCCTGTCCGTGAATGTTTTCAGTGTTCCCCACAATATTCCTGCTTCTCCCCCACCTGGGGAAAAAAAAAAATCATCCAAACAACAAAACAAAACCAAAACCCACCACAAATCTGTCTGCTTGTATTGCTTATTTTAACATCACCTCTTTTATGTTTGCAGTTATGGACCACAGTGCCCGACACACGGGAGCAGCATTACAACCCAGCTGTGGTCTGCCCCAGGGACACCTGGGGACATCCCAGCCATGTACATACAGAACCTAAAAGGTCAGATTGGTGCAGAGCAGCTAAAACCCCAGAAGAAAACCTGCAAACCAGTTATATCTCCCTGGATTCATTTATTTTCTCTTTGTCTGTCTCCTCCCAACATATTTGCACATGCCTCCAGCCCCAGGGTGGGCTTTCATGGGAGGTCGGGGCACATGTCAGCACGTGGATGCTCCTTCTTCCTCATGGAGCTGAAACCTTCTTTCTATATTAATTTCTCCCACTGCTAATAGCTTTGCTTATTTAAACAAATCCTCAGTTATGCATTCTAACGATGAGCCATGATTCATGAGCCACAGATGTCTGCACCAGCGCTAACAGAGCAGCATTACTCGCTGCATAGTTTCAGGTGCCAAAATAACAATATTTATTAACCATCTCTACTGAGGCCTCAGGAGCTTAAAGGCAGGTTTTACTGCTGGCACACTGAAAGGAGAAACAAACAAACAAACAAAAAGCCAGTGAAGGTATCATTAATAAAACTTTTACAAAATATATGCCGAAGCTTAACTTCCCCCCAACGCAGAGAATAATAGAGGAGGGTTGTGTTGTGAGGCTTTTTTCCATTTTGATTTGTTTGGTTTTAAAGACTGTTATTATGAGACTCAAGAATCTTTTAAATCAATAAGAAATGCCTTGGTGCTTTTTTTTTTTTTTTTTTTTTTTTTTTTTTTTATAATGAAAGGTTTTAATCTTATTTCAGAGATGTAATTAAAAAAATCTCAGCTTCTAAGAAGGTCAATACGGCTTGCTAAACAACATTGATTTTTGGAATATTACTGATTCACAGAGTGATTTTTTTTTTTTAAGATAACTTCCATCCCTTCAAGAACTGTGTCAGATATAATTTGATTGGCAAATACCTACTCTAAATTAAACTCACACAGTAATTACAGGTGCCTCATCACAAGTTATTGTTAAAATTATTCAAAATGTTGAAGCGAGTCTGAGGACAACATAACAAATTTGCTCCTACTTCACATTTTGAACTAGACATTTGTTTGTGAAGGCTACTGGGGACAGGAGGTCCCTGAAGTAGAAACTCAGTTCTACTGAACTTCAAGGGACTTTGAACATTGATTTGCACAGGTCAAGGATTTTAGCTCTATTTTTAAAATCAGGCTCTTTTACCAAACTGTGGGTTTTCTGCCTGCAAATTGGGGCTGATATGTTGTCCGTCTTGTATAGCATTACTGCACTTAATGCTTAGCAAGCACTTTGGAAGCCTTAATTGAAAGGGTTGGGTTGTTTTAATTAATCATCACTGTACTGCCCACAGAGAATACCAAGCAGTGAGGGGGGACCACCGCTTACGGATTAACTGTCTGATAAATCTGCCCCATGGATTTCGGTTTTCTTTAGTGAGCAAAAGATTTGGGGCTAGTCTTCTACAGGGGCTGGTGTGAGGACAATCTTGCAGGCAGTGTGGAGGTCTCGATCAAAAGGACTGCTCAGATATCATTCAAACACCTTTAGTTTCAGTCTACTCTGGTCTATGGGTTAGGACAGAGGGTCTGACTTGACTAAGCTCCGCTTTACAACCAGAACAAGCAGTTTTCCAGTGGTAAAGCAACCCTGCCAACAGAGGAGCCTGCCTACTGTATCTCCCCCTCGGCCCTTTCATTTTATGGCTCATTTAAACAATTTCACATAATTATTCCATGGGAAATGCAGTCATGGCCATACCTTTGAGGGGAAGGAGAGATGAAAGCGTCATTCCCACAAAGGTGAGGGATTTCCAACGGCAGAACAGTCCTCATGCAACAGGGACACCTTGTCAGCATCTTTCGTTCAAGAATAAAACGCAGCTTTGGCTCCCTTCAGTGATTCTGTGCTGATGGATATGGATCGGTAACGGGTTTATTTACTCATGGTAAATAACGCATAAGGCTGCAACTGTTATAAACTGACTTCTTAAAATTGGCTGAGTCAGAGTTTCCAATTTCTTTATTTAGCAAGCGGCAACAAGCAAAACAGCGCTGGGCGGCCGAGGAGTCTCCTGCTCCAACAACGGCCCGCACCTCTCAAGGAATTTTGTCTTAATTTTATACTACAAAGCATTGCATACTCATTAAACGCCTATACATATACATTACCTAAACCCGCCTACTCCCGCTTCGTATGGTAATTAGCTCATCAGTCCTTTACGCTTGCGCAGATGCTGCTGAAAATTACGGGTCGGAGTCTTCAAATCATGGGCGGTGGTATTTGGGAGGAAGGCCATAGGTCCTCCTCACAGTGTACTTTTCACCCTTTGCCTGGAATGTGATGATTTTACAAACTTGCAGTGCTCTTATCAGTCTAGGCTCATTACTGGTCTTAAGTAAGGAGATTTATGGACATCCTTCTTCATGCTTTATAAAGTACAGACACTTCTCTCTCTTGTTGCCCCCCCCCCCTTCTTTCTTTTACACAATATCATTTTATCATGTTAGTTCAGTTAAGCACTTGCTGTTAGTTCTATATAATGTGCAATAGTTCGTATGACAGTTCACCTTTCCATTGTCTTTTCGCTGATTTTGATGAACAAACAGTGTACCATCCATTACACAACAATCCTAAAATAATCATCTGCCCTGAAGGATACAGCCTTCAAGAATGCTGCCAGAGAGATGAGACCCAGCTGCTGTACGCGGGCATTATCGCCCTCTTTTCGGGGTACAAGTCTGCTTTCAGCTCTCTTAGCATGACCAAGGATACCCAAGGATGCTCTATTGAGTATGCACAAAGGGATTCTTTCTAGTGCCACATGTAGGTAAATTCATGGCCATAACCCTAATTTTACAGAGTTGTTAACGAGCACTGAATCAGACTAAAAAGCTATTCTTGTAGCTATATACAACAAATGAGGTGCCAATTATTGCTCCAATTTTCAATCTGCTTTGTTGGGTTTCAGTGAAGCTATGCCGCTATTTCTTTACACCTTTTTTTTTTTTTTTTCCAGCACACAAGCGACAAGGGCTCCAAAGACACCTCCCAGCATGCCTACAAACATTTGAGATTTATGCTGCAAATATGCTCTGGTTGCCACGTCCAGTGCAGGGAACAGTTCTTTGACTGAAAAAGGCTTGCAGGAGAGAAGGGAGCTCAGGCACAGACATGCACACGGGTCCTCTCTTCTGGGCTCTACCAGGATGCCCCATGATGGGGACATCTGGAGTCCCTAGAGGTAGGGACTCAAACAGAGCTTTCTCAGAGGAGCACCCAGCAGTGGGTTTACTGCTGGGCTGATGAGCATCTGTACCCTCTCACCCCTCCAAACATGTTTGCTGTGGAAGCCCCCGTGCCCAGGGGGCTGCCTGTACTCCCCGTGCACCCAAAAGCTGCACAGCACTCAAGGTGTTGCCCACAGTTCCTGAGGGACCTCGGGTCAAGCTAAGCATGGCCATGAGCCACCCATGACAGACCCACCTACACACGAGCACCAGGGGAGCACCCATGTGGGATGGGTTTGCAGAAGCTGCTATTCCTGCAAGAAACCAATAACAACCTTTACAGCCAAGAACAAATTGAAATCATTGCTCCAGATGCACAGGAGATGAGACTGCGGGATCGCCCCAGGGCCAGTGAACTTCCAACCTCAGCAGACATGCAGCTGTGTGCCATCACTCTCCTACATGCAGCCTCAAAGCAAGGCCTGGGGCAGAGTTAGAGTGTGGCCTTTCAGAGTCAAAAATCATGCCCCCCTCTTCCAGCCAAACGCTGGCAAATATTAGAGAAGTGTCAGAGATGTTGTTTTGCTGCAAATAGACATCACTAATAGCTGTATGTTCTTTGAAGTTCATGAGGGGCAGATGAAGTGCATCAACCCGCCCCCCCCC
>NW_020799097.1:120741202-120747552 GCF_003259725.1 Athene cunicularia
CCCCCCAAGGTCTAACTCCCTGCCATTCCCACAACAACTTTGAAATAATTCATACTCCACTCATACATGCATAAAGATATAAAATGTAGCTTCTTATTTGGCATTTCAGCCCACTGTACAAGCACCTGTCAATTTGAATTAGAGAATCTCCACAAAGTGCCAGGAAGGAATTTAGGAGAAAAACCACCGATATTTGGGTTTAGCTCATGAAGGGGAAAAAATATTGTGACAGTTTGATGCTACTGACTGTTCATAAAAGGCAAACATTTTTAACCACTCTAAACACTAAGTCTAAACCAGATGAATGCACATAGGAGTATCTCGGGTGTTTGCACACACATCTGGTCCTAGTGGTCATTCTAGGGAAAAAAGGTTATTCCCATCTCACATACCAAACTGGATTAATCCTTGTTAATGGAAGATGGATGAGTTAACTTTTGATTGACTTAAAGATTTGAGGTGTAACTCAGGATATGACTGTGAGAAGTAGCACCGCATCAGACAAACGGTTTCCATGTCACCCTGAGATACCTTCAACTATCTTTCACTGCTGCTTATGCTCGAGTTCCCATTTCCCCCCAGAAGCGCTTGGGTGCCATAAAATTATAATCTCCACCACTCCAGTTAACAGATATTGGATAATAGAGAAGGATTCTGGGAGCAAAGCCAAGTGCTGTGTGATGTGATGGGGGCAGAATCAGGATTACCTGCATGTGCCCTCCTTTCCCAGAGGGCTGGTGGGGAAGAGAAGAAAATAAGACCAGCACACCAGACTGATACAGTGAGGGAAAGCAGCACTTCTATAGGGCAAGCCTAGTCCTAGGCTTATCTAGTAATTACATTCGCCTTATTCTAACTGTTCAGTCTTTCATTCATATTGAGGAGATATTTCTGTCAAACAGTTTGCAGAACTTTTTTCTTCTCGTTTTGATAAATGAGTTCAAAGAAAACTTAATCTTTTAAAAGATGGTTAATTCCCTAATTAAGCATTCATCTCCCTCTCTCATCAGTAACACCAAAAACATATCAAGACAAATTACCCGTACGCAGATGCCTGACAATGGCATCTTTTCTTCTTAAATCCCCTGGACAAATCCAGTTAACTGCAGCACGAAGTTCGAGAGATAACACCTGAGCCCCCTCCTGACTTGCAGCGGGGAGCAGAGATGTCTGTTCTCTTTGCAAAGTTTTCCATCTGCTCCCTTTGATCACAGAGAGAGACAGAGAGAGAAATACGTAGTGGAGATGAACTGTAACTTACATTCTTGCATGAGGCTCCACTTTCAAATTAGGGATAAAAAGGAGAAAAAAAAAATAGGGACTGCACATTAGAAGTACAGTTTGGAGCGGTGAGCAGATACCCTGGTGGGGCAGAGGGGTGTGGGCCAGCCCAGGGGCTTGGTGGTTTGGTGCTGGAGGAGGGAAGAGCTTGGGTGTTTTTTTTTTCCCTTATCTCAGTTTTGGTTTATAGCGGGCAGATTGCTCCTTTCTTATATACAAGATTGGGAAAATAAATGAGACTGAATCCAGGGATAAAGTACTGGCATTTTTGTAGGTCATAAGCTACCTAGGAAACCCCACCCCCATTTAATTTGCATAATTGATTCGAGTGAGATGCTTCATACAACCAGAAACAAGCCATTTGGTTTTGACACTGAGAAACATCATTAAAAATACTCACCAGAACTGGGAGCCAGATATTTTTGTGCCAAGGCTCACGTCCGATCCCTCCCAGCAAGCTGTTCCCAGGCCATGACTCAACAAAGTTGAAGGGAGAAGCCTCTGCCCAGCCACTACCAAGGTTTGGGGTTTTTCCAGTGAGGCAAGTGCTCAGCCCCATGGAGGCTCTTTCTGCACCTCCTAACCCTCAAATGGTCCCTAATGTCCCCCACAGTGGCCAAAGGCCACTCTGGACACTAATAACGTACCCCAAATGCCCCAGCTCCGCTCACTGCATCAGGGCAATGCTCCTTCTGGCTGTGCACAGAGAGTGGGTCCTGGATTGCCAAAGAAACTCACTGTCTTCATCCTGCAAATCCTTCCCAGAAACACTTCTATAACCCAAACCATATTTTTATTTAGCACCAAGAACAAACCCCCTTCCCAGCTGCCTTTCTCCACTTCAGAAGCCAAAGTTGAGCCAAAGGGACGTAAGATACAGCTGCACAACAGAGGAAACATCAAGAAGGAGTATGTTTGAGCAACACGGTAGTCAGTGAATACTCCCTAATTATGCTGCAAAATAGACAAAAAGCACATACCAGCTGACACTTGGCTGCATCTCCCCTGTGCTAACTGTCTGCAATTAATGAGATGGTGACACTGAATCTAGAAAGAACCCAAGCCAGAAAGGAACCTCACTGATTAATTAAAAATTAAGAGAGGCCCAGAAGAAAACCTCCCCTCTCTCCTTCCACTCTGCAACCAGCCATGGAAAAGGTTGCCAGGGGAGAGGCAGGAGAAATCTGAAAGGAAAGTGAGCCCCAAAATTCAAAGTGATGCTTCAAAACTGGCCAGAGAACTCACAGGTTGTCCATCAACTTCATGCAAATCATAAAACCTGGTGGCAGGTGGCCAGTGATGGCCTGAAAATGAATAGTACATCTGTGATGTTAACATCCTAGAAGACAACTTGCATAAATTTATACCCTCCTAATGTTCACAAGGTGTTGCAAAGCAGTGAGGATAGATAATACCTTTGATGTGCCAAGAGCTGGAGCAGGGTGGGAGCTGCTCTGAGAGTGGGAAGGATCCGTAAGGGAAAAGTGGCACACAGCCAGCACAGCTTCCCAGCTTCAGCAAAACCTGTGTCCTGCGAGAAGTAAACCCTTGACCGGGAGCTGGGATACAGAGGGGATGAGCAGCCTTAGCTCAGCTCTGATCCTTATCAGGTCCTTTACTGAATCAAAAGGAACCATAAACCAGAATGGAATGAAACATAAATGGGATTGAACTGCCACAGAAATTGTCTCCAAGAAAATATTAGGGTCTAATCCGAGGCTCAGCAGTCAGTGGTCATCTTTTCACTGTTTCTAACAGCCTTTGTATCTGATTGCTGTATAACATATCTTGTTCATTTCTTGCCAACACAGAGAGCTATAAAAAAGCCAAGAGAAATCCATTAGTTTTAAACAACAATAGGGCAATAATGCTCACTGACTTCACAGCTGCTGTGGAGATTAGTAGCATTTTCAGAGCATTAAAAGACATAAACCCTGTTTTAACCACAGAGTACTGTTAGTAAAAATACTTGGACATCAGAAGTAATTTGCATTTGTACAACTCTAACCTCTTTCAGCTCAAACGTTAAAGTCCTAACCTCCTTAGTATGTCAGATTCATACAGGAGTCATATGTATATGTGAATACCTATGTACAAAAATATACATATTACAAAAGAAACTAAAATCCTAACCAACTAGTCAAAGGTTTTCTGGATTATAAAACCATGGCTTTATTTCCTCCTCAATATGCACTAGTTCAAATGCAGTTATGTGCCCATCACCCCCGAGTAAGATGCCTGCAAACCTTTGGCAGTGGGAGATCTCCAGGCGGGGGCAGTGGATCTGGAGTGTGGCACTACTGACTCACTTGACTTGCAGATTGTGGTGCAAGAGCTCTGGTCACCACAGAAATGATGGACCAGCACCTTTTTTCTACATACTTGAGCTGGAAAAAAATCAAATTCTGATGTTAGTGTTCATTTTTACGTAAGTGACTCAAAATTCATCCTCTGTATGGCTTGACTATGCGGTCCACTTTCACCTAGTATGCACCACTTCAGCTTATCCCACCTACTTTATTAACAGAATTAGGATAAAGATTTACACAATCTTTAGAAGACTTTCTGCCATAAACTTAATTTGCCTTCTGTGTCACTCATGGGAAATCAAGGGCTGAGATAATCAATGAAGTTCACAGGAGTTTCTGAATCAAAAAAAGTCTTGAGAGAACAGAGTTTCTGTGTCAGGATGCACTTAGGTATCAAATCAGGCAAATACATTATTTTCTTCAACTGTGCTAACCCACACACTCAGTGATAATAACCTTCATGTTAGATTGCTTTGACCCATCACCACTGCTCAGGATTTGGAGAATGATAGATGCCAGTTCTGGCTTTTTGCCACATCAAATAAAATGAAAAAGCAATTTATACAGCCTCTTGGAGGAAAATGACAGTGCTCAAAGGAAAGGTGCTCAAGATATAATTTAATTTAGGTGTGATGAGCTTCACACATCTCTCCTGGGTAAGTCAGCCAATGAAGTTTTCATCTATCCATTAGATGGGTTAGACCATTTTAAACTTTATTTTTTAAACTCTTACAGAGCAGGCCAGGAGATAAGGTCAACGATATTAATAAAGATGGTTAAAACAACATAACACCTAAAAAAATTGTGAGGTACCATCACCCTGGGGCACATCCAGAGGAACTTTGTACCGGGACCAACCACCATTTCCAAAGAGCTGAGAGGTGCTGTTGATGCAAGGCAGCTGGACTCCTTCACTGCCCCCAGGACCTGCTCCCCTTTTGCTGACTTCATGTTTTCTTAGCCTTCATCAGCTTGGTGCAGCACTGTTCCACACAACAGCAGGATCTGGAAGCAAATGTCCACCAGAGGCATGTGGGGAACAGGCCAGAGTTGCATAACAAAGTAGCTAAAGCCAAGGTAAAGCAGTGACTCTATGTGTTACATTCATATATGATTCAAAGGTATTGCTGTCAGCTGCCGGCTTTTATACACTAAAGCCCTGCACTTTGGTTCTGCAGTTTGGCCACAACAACCCCCAGCAGCGCTACAGGCCTGGGGAGGAGCGGCTGGAGAGCTGCCAGTCAGAGAGGGACCTGGGGGGGTTGATTGACAGCTGGCTGAACAGGAGCCAGCAGTGTGCTCAGGTGGCCAATGGCATCCTGGCTTGTGTCAGCAATAGTGTGGCCAGCAGGGACAGGGAAGGGATCTGACCCCTGTACTCAGCACTGGTGAGGCCGCACCTCGATGACTGTGTTCAGTTTTGGGCCCCTCACTACAAAAAGGACATTGAATGACTCGAGCGTGTCCAGAGGAGGGCAACGGAGCCGGTGCAGGGTCTGGAGCACAGGTCTGATGGGGAGCGGCTGAGGGAACTGGGGGGGTTTAGTCTGGAGAAGAGGAGGCTGAGGGGAGACCTCATCGCCCTCTACAGCTACCTGAAAGGAGGGTGCAGAGAGATGGGGATGCGTCTCTTGAACCAAGTAATAAGCAATAGGACAAGAGGGAATGGCCTCAAGCTGCACCAGGGCAGGGTCAGACTGGCTCTTAGGAATCATTTCTTTGCAGAAGGGGTTGTTGGATGTTGGAATGGGCTGCCCAGGGCAGGGGTGGAGTCCCCACCCCTGGAGAGGCTGAAGAGTTGGTTTGACCCAGCGCTGAGGGATCTGGTGGAGTTAGGAACGGTCAATGGTAAAGGGTTGGACTAGGTGATCTTCAAAGTCTTTTCCAATGTAGATGATTCTGTGATTCTGTGGTCACAGAATGGAGAGCAGCCAACTCTGTTAATAGGATAAAGGACACAAAATGCATGGGCCAAAACAACCACGGACACCATTAACATCTCATTCTTCAGCTTAGAGCAGTAGAATACAAATAAAATACATTGTGTTTGCATTTAGGTTCCCATCCACCATTCCTGCTTCTTCCTGGTGGTCCCTCCAACATAAATGCTGCCTTTCTACCATGTGAAGTTCAGTATATACCTATATTCTTATAGGGACCAGTTACTTGGCGGGGGCGGGGAGAAAAAAAGCATCCCAGCAAAACCCACTTGTGATTACTGCTGTCAGAGGAGGCCCATGTAAAATATTTGCCCGGCTAATAAAACCTCCTTGCAACAAAATGCCTTGAGAGTGCAGGAGCAATTTGACCCTGCTGAGATCCTCCGTGGCACTAGAAGACAGTAAAACATGAGGTGCTACCTCATTTTTCACCTGTCCCCATCTCCTCCACCCACAAGGGACTCATCCACTTCCCTGTATCTTAGGATATTAGCTGAAAATAAGGTCTGCTCAGGGAGAAGGAATAATTAACAGTAAACGCTTAGTACAAACATTTCCGTGCAGCTCTATGTTGGGTATTAATCAATCAGCTCCCTGATTTCTAATTGCCACATGAGCTGGGGTTTTCTCTCTTTGTATAAATACAAGCCTGACATCACTCTTCTCCCTGCTTCTGTTTTTACAAATGGAATCAAAAGAAACCTAACCTGCTCAGTGCAGATGAACTTAAGAAGAGAGAAGGAGGCAGCAAGGTTAGCTACTGTCAGCTTATGGGTGAAGGAAAGGAAGAAGAGAATTTTCGGGGGGGGGGGGGGGAAGG
>NW_020799097.1:120747602-120751689 GCF_003259725.1 Athene cunicularia
GGGGGGGGGGGGGAAGTGGATGTTATCCAAAGAAATTTAGGAAAAATAGAGAAATCGGAGGAGTAGACAGAATGAGAAAGCACTTGTTAAAGTGGGGGAAAGGGGTAACATCTCCAAGGTACTGGGAGTGCCTAGGAAAGCAGCCTCCCTTGGATAAAAATGCCATTTGGAGAAAGGCGCTTGGAGAATAAGAACACCAGGATGGGTATGTAAAGCCTCTGCTGCAAAAGCATACTTTGGAAATTTGAGCATATGCTACCCGGTGATAAACATCCCTTAGCATGCAATGAATTAACTGAGGAGCTCGCTGCGCCCAGACGCTTAATTAACCAAACTCTGAACAAGCCACTTAGGGTGGAAAACAGAGCAGAGCCGCCTAAACGCAGTAGGAACTGACAAAGCGTCTTGCTGCAAGAGAGGGGTCACCAAACACCATGGGTCACTGCTGGGCTGGCAACACAGGCTCTTCTCCATGGCTTGGAAGGCAGCAGGACTGGCAGGTGAAATGGTGAAGGTGCTTGGGTGGTGTCTGCCCAGGATGCTGTGCTGCCAGAGCCCTGAAGTGGAAAAGCTTGCACCTGGTTTTGAAAGTGAGCAACTGATAAAAGGCTTTCCAATGCTCTGTGTGATCAGAGCCTGAACTGGAGTGAAGTCAGTCCAGAAAGCGCAGGCTAACATCGCTTTGGGATGAGGCAGGTCAATAGGCAAAGGTCTGAAAGCAACTTCCCATGCCTCTACTGGCACAAACGTGCTTTTCTCCTCATCTCTCTGGGCCTCCAGCAACTTCTAGTTCTCCCAGTTGTATATTAAAGACAGCCTTTCCTCTGTCAGCCCCTGGCGAGGAACAAAGGTTGAGCAGTTCCTCTGGCGGGTTCACGCCACACTGGAAAACCCAAACATAGTAAAGAAATAGGACTTGGAGACTCATAGCAAGCAAAAATTCATGTCTCCTGTTCGAATTTCAGGGCCATTATCTGACTGAACCAAATTGCAGTGCAGAATTTCTTCTCATGCACACGAAATAAGAAAGCAAACACTGCTGATAGCTTGGGTTTCAGGAGACTCAAGGTATTTGCCTGTTTTCCACCCCACTGTTTGGTGTGCAATGCTTCAGCCACGAGCTCAGGGGAAGTGTTACATTCTCACAAACATGATTTTCTCCTGTTTATATTCTTAGGAACAACCTAAAATTCTAAAAAGACAATTTGCCAAGTGTACAGAGGGACAACAAGCAATTGCTTAGAGGTTTGCAGCATACCTCAAAGACTGGCAATTTCCCAGAAGATAGTGACTAAAGAAATTTGGCCTTTCATCTGCAACCTCCAGTTAAATCACTTTCAAAACGTGAACATGGAAGAGTGGCCTCTAGTCTTATCTTCCTTGTTTTTCCACCACAGGCTCAGCTATGCAGTGGAGCAAAGCCCTCTTTCAGAAGTACTTGTCTTAAACCAAGAAGTTGGCTTCAAAGCCTCCCCATTTCTGCAAAACGGAGATTCTGACCATGTCAGCTTTGGAGCTGGGTCAGCTGCTTGGAAGATTTGTCATCAGCTTCCAGGCTTACCTGTTCGTAATGCTGCAGTCTCTCTAAATTGTTAACAGGGACAAGATTTAGGTCAAACCCTTAAGCTCCTAAATGAAAGTCATTTAGAAGCCCGCAATAAACTCTAGAGAAGATCTCTAATTTTCTAAGAATTTTAAAGAAAAACCTCAAAGGCTAATTAAGCCTCCCATCCTGAGCTCTCTGACTTCTGATTTTTATCAGTCCCCATGCTGGATTCCTCGCTCTGTGTGTTAATGGTCTTCTCACAAAAGTGTGCTTAATTCTCTTGACGCTAACTCCAAAGCATTATTTCTGAGTTAAATGTATGTTCTACAATAACGATATAATCTAAGAAGTTAAAAGGAAAGAAAAAGCAACCTAAAGAAAGTCTAGCTGATACAACAGGGCAGGAGAAAATATAAATGTCTGCAAGGGATTCCAATGCTGGCAGTGTGAATGCCATTGCAGTGATTTACAGACCTGCTGCATAGAGCAAGGACGTGGTTACATCCCCGGAGGGGAGCAACGCCGACAGCACAGCCCTGAAATATCTTGGTTCCTGTCAGTGGGGCGAAGAAGGGGTTCAGACCATCTCAATAAACCTAGGTCAGGTTTCCGATCAGATCATTAGGAAATATTAAGCAGAATATATTCACCTCTGTCCGTGTGCCTGCCAGTGCCAAGGCCAGCGTGACACGGTGGACACCGACCGTGGTGCTTTGCCTCTAGCAGGACAGCAAAGCCTTTTACCACCCTTGCAGTTAACAGCACTGATTGGGTGCTCACGCTGCCTGCACAGACACATCCTTTCTCTTTTTCTTGCCTCAGATTCATTTGTATTGGCTTTTCAAGCACCAGCATCGCTTATTTTTCATGCCTTCCTAATTTTGCTTTTAGGTGAAGAAGGGTTTGGCTGCGCTGTCAATCATGCTTTCATTCATGTGATCCCAGTGAGGGAAACCTACTGCATTGTAATAGGCTCAGGTAAATCTTCCAAAGTCTGAGGATTGTTATGAACTTCTGTGCTTCATCTGCTCACTGATCTCATCCTTTCATCTCATCCCATTCATTTGCTGGGAGGAGAACTCCAGCATTCAAAACTCTCCTGCTCCCATCTTGCCTGTGGCTGCGTCGCTCTCTCTGCTGTTTTCTCTAATCTGATTTGGTCAGTGATATTGTTCACCTCGGGTGTGCGGGCAAACCACTGCTTAATCTCAGCAGATAAGGGGAGCTTTGCCCTGCTCCTACCATCTCTGCCTTGTGCTTTTATCCAGGAGGAGGTTAGGAGAGGAGCAGAGAGGTGGTAATCGGAGCACTCTCACGAGTTGATTTTGCAGACTGAATCTGCTTTAATTATGCTCGCACATGAATTAAATATCACCCCTTCCCCCAAAGCACACCCTGGGCTCGGTGTGCCAGAGGGGTGCGAGGAGCAAGCGCAGCCAATCACAGCCGTGACTCACATTTAGTTGCAAAGGGAAACGCCTTGCGCTCCTGCAAAAACCTTCATATGCAACTCCTTCTGGCATGCACGGTTATGAATGGCCTTGCACTTACATGGTGGAGCACACATCCAGGCACACACGTGAACCAAGCCCTGGGAGCATAAGTAATGTATTCACCCATAAACACAAGTTGTGCTTTGTTATTTCAGTGCTTATTCTCATAAATCAGTTGGGTTTTTTTCGTATGCTCCGAGGTGGGTTGATTCTGAGCATAATCCTAAAGCCTGACAAACATATTTCATATTTCTCAAACACATGCTCAGAGCATCGCTGCATAAATCCCCTGGCAGCTTCCCAGTGCACATTTCCTTATCCCCATTCCCGGCACCTGAATCTGGGACACTTGAGGGAGAGGTGGAGGCAACAGGGTTTTCTCAACAGACATAATATCCATAGGGAAGTAAGATAGGAACTGAAAATCAGAGGCTTTATCAGTAGAGAGGTGGATCATAGCATTAAATTGGAATAACTAGAAAACCTTGAGGAGTGGGGAAGAACTGAAGTGGAATGAAGCTCAATATTGCAGAGAGAGGGTCACACATTTGGGGATTATAGAAACATTTACTCAACTAGTGGTGCATAAGGTGAGTGTGTCTTGGGGGGTGATGACACAAAGCAAAAGAAGATTTTGGCAAGGGAGCTCCGCTGTACCACCATCAGCTCATGGCTACGCAGGAGGGAAATTTCCTCATAAATGGTAGTAGTAAAAAATATTTACAGTGGAGTCAGAGATGCCAATATCAGTGAACAAGCAATAGGTGCTACATTTACCGCAGAGCAGCACACTATCTGGGGTGCACTGCTCAGCTCTTACTGTTGCTGTGAGCTTGTCTTCCTAGAAATTACCTCTCAGTGGAAATTATGCATTCTAAGACCTCCTGGGCCAGATAACTCAAACTGACCCCCCCAACCTCCCTTAGTAGGTGCTTATTCATACACAAATGTGAACGTGGAAGCTCTCTTTAGAGTTTACATAGAAATAAAAAGGCAGGAAAAAAAAAGGTGGGAGGGGAAAAAAAGGCGGGGGGGGAAAAAAGGCGGG
>NW_020799097.1:120751739-120780440 GCF_003259725.1 Athene cunicularia
AAAAAAAAAAAAAAAAAAAAAAAAAGCAGCTAAATCCTGCAGAAAACTGGCTTTGGGCATATTCCAGTGATAGGGGTGAACGTGACTTGCTGAGAAACAGCACTTTGAAGTTGCTCCCAACTGGACAATGAATGATTAAAAGAACAAACGAATTGAGCCAAGTAAAACGCATGGGTGTGCCCACAGCACCCTTCATCTCTGGAGCACAGTGGCTTCGTAAGATTATTTCAAAATGGAGGAAGCATCTCCACGCAAAGGAGCGCTATGTACCAGATCTGCACAGCACGTGACTGCTGACAGTGCTCAAAAAGGCCATGTCAGCTTGCCACCAAAATGCAGCTCTGCCTGACAAACTCAATGCTAGATGGATGACACGCATCAGGTATGTAGCCCTAGGTCAGGAGACGCATCCTGTTTGGGTAGGATAAAGGCACCTAAAGATTTATCTCAGACTCGTGGGTGTTACGTGGGAAGTATCACAACATCTGGTACCTCAGCACTTGTCTAATGGAACAAAGGTTAAGCCAAAGCCATTCTCCTGTACCAAGACGCACTTTTCCAGGCGGTGTTGTAGAGCAGCAAACAGGCACGCTCTCCTGATTTAACTGCTCTGTTAATTTTCTTGCAAGTCTGTCACCAACGTGGTTAATTGCTGTTGCATCCTTTTTCCAAGTGGTGCGTGACCCACCCAGCTCTGTGCCTGCATGATGGCAGTGCTGGGAAGGCTTCTCCAGGGCAAATTCATAGCTCATTCCACTTCGGAAAAACTCCCCGAGTTATGTAGCACCTGACAGGGCAATCTATGCAGCAACCTGAATAGGTAATTAATTACAAAGGAGAAAAGACAGACGCTACTCAAATATAGGGAATTTTCCTTTTTAAAATCAAGGAAACTGCAGGAAAAAAACAAAACAAACAACACCTGAGGACAGAAATGGTAAATAATACCTGCTGAGTGCTTCTAGGCTGTGCGGATGACACCTCACAGATTCCTGAGACACCTGCAGAAATGCCACCTCAGAGAAAAGAACAGACAAGAACCAAAAGCAAAGATGCTTAGCCCAAGAGGAATTCAATGCAAGCTACAGGCACTCGCCTGAAAAGTATCCCACAAGAAAAGATACCAATGGCTAAATCCTCTATTTTTAATTCCAACTTCCACATGACAGCAAGTCCAGAAAAATGCCACAGACATTAGAGCAACGGAGGAGCCACAGAAGCCCGCGACATCCATTTTTCAGTTCTGGACATTACTGTGCGAGTGTGAGCAGCATCATGGGAGGTATAAGGAGATGGCATAATGCTTGTTTGCAGAACTTTTATTGCTAATCGACATTTCTGCAGAGGTCCCCAGGCAGTTTCAGGCAGCACTGGTTGGCCAGGCTGTGGAAAGCAGCCTAATGCCGCATCCTGAGTGGTACACAAATGGGGGCCGTATTTCTGACGGAGACTCTGGCAAAGAAGTAATGGATAGAAACATGCCTAAATGTGCTGAATCTAAGCAAAGGCACTTGTAGCCAATCTTTGTTCAAACAATATGATTGTCTTACAAATTGCATACTTCCTTTAATTTCCACATTTGGTGTGAAATGAGCTAAATCCCTCAGGGACCATCAAAGCATCTCATTTAAGAAATATCAACATAGACAAAGGAAAGCTTTCCTTTCAACCCGCAAGAATGGCTTCAGAAGCTCATGAAGGGCTTTTTCTTGTTTCATTATTCCCTCTGTTTAGCTCATCTATCTAGGAAAGTAACAAGGTGTGAAGACAAACTTTGCGATCACAGGGGAACTTTGCTAATGATTTCCCTTCCAACTGCTTGCTCAGCTTCACCTTTGCTAGAAAGGATTACCTGTTGCTGACAAAAGGTGTCATCTCCACTCAGATTAATTGCACTCACATTAATTACTGGCATGGACCAAGGCTGACTATGTGTAACATTATTTCAACACATTGGATCTAACAAACTTTAAAGTAGAGCTTGCTGTAATAAGACAGCATATGGTTCTTCCAGTTAGATACGGAATTGCTGACCCCGTTGTTCACAACCAAATAATCCTTTTAATGTGACTCGAACCATGATGGTCGAGTTTTTAAGCCTTTTCTCTCTCATTATGTCTCTCTTTATGTCAGCTTTTCCTCCCCTCCATCATGGTACATCATGGCATGTTGCCCCAAGCTTTATTAGGTGACTTGTGGCAGCCCATTTCCTTGCTAAGAGCAACACTCCGCTCTGCTGAAATTGCATCCCCTAAAATACACCGCTTGCAGGTTTATATTTCCCCACAGCACGCAGCAAAGTACCTCAGACTCTATAAAACATTGTAGCGCCCCTGACTCGGACTGAGCCCCAGCAGCAGGCGCAGATCCTTAACGATCTGATCCAGCCTCCCAGTCCTGTTGCAGATTTTGCCCATGCAGTGAGGACAACAAACCCGCCCAGCTATCAGAGTGTCCAAGCAAATTTGTGTATGCTGTGCTGGTTGCAGCCCTCAGCTGACACACATAAGCCTTAGGGAGGATGAACCAGTGCCATACCAAGAGGGAAGCGACCACAATTCGGTCTCTGAGGTTTCCTAACACTGGAGTTGGGGTTACTGCTAGCTGCACCATCAGTAAATTTTTACTTGGTTCAGTACCTGCTTAATTAGGTATGAAGGAACATGACAAGTAGAGATAAGAAATTTAAGAGAACCTGTACCTTAAACATTTCACTTCATCTGTAGCCAAACTCAACACTGCAGCAATGTTGCAAGAGTTCATGTGCCGCCAGCCCAAGGGAGTGTGCTGAGCCAAAGCCATCCGGAGATACTCCTCTTCCCAACCAGGCTCAACCCAGACATCAAAGGAGCAGAGACCTGCTTTCCTCGCCTCCAGCTGCACTCTGCTTTGAGAGGC
This sequence comes from Athene cunicularia, assembly GCF_003259725.1. Lineage (NCBI taxonomy): Eukaryota > Metazoa > Chordata > Aves > Strigiformes > Strigidae > Athene > Athene cunicularia. The sequence continues at coordinate 120,754,638 of NW_020799097.1, forward strand.
ACAGCACCACTGAGCCCGACCAAAGCTCTTTACAGGCTAAACCAGCAGTCCTGAGCCTAAGAGTAATGCTCACAGAGGGGTTGGAAAAGATTTTTTCCACTAGAGCCGAGCTTGCTGCTTGGTAGGACGAAACTGAGAGCTGAGGTCACGGCAGGCAGAATATCTTGCAAACAGGGAGCTTGTAAACTTAAATGATTTCTCATATTGCCACAGGGCAAGACATGGGGATTAGACCAAGCAGCTTGGCATTTTCTCTCCTCATCTTTTTCTGTCTTAATGACTCATTAACTTGCAGTGCCAAAAGTACAGCTGGCCTTTGTCAGATACCCTGCGGGGACCCTGCCTCTGGCCACGTCCTGGCCAGCCTTGCCATCAGGAGCTGGACAGGACACAGCCGTATGGCTGCTCTGCAGAGCTCCAGACTCCAAACACAACCACAGGATACTCCCTGAGCAAAGCCCATTCACACACAGCTCCTCCTGGGACCAGTCCTGGAGACTAGTTAATAAATCCAAGAGCCAAGCCTCCTCTTTACGCGGCGCTTATTACGGCAAAGCTCTCTTACCATAGGTGCTGAAAGGTCTGGGGTGTCTGACAAGTACAACCTACCCCAAGCCCCAGGAGAAGGCTTCCGTAGGGCAGAAGGAAACTGGCAGGATCTGCTCTGCACCCCCACGATCCCACATGAGCCTCTGCCCTTGGGCTGCCACCAGAAGTCCAAAAAAACCTCAGATCCCACAACACCCGACCGACCCAGCATAACTTAGCTGCTTTGCAATGTCCATGCAGCCCTGTTACAGAAGGTTTTGTCAATATGCTGGTAAGCAACAAGAAGGTTAAATTAGTTCAGTTCATACATATTTAAGTACCACGACCTACATTATCAAGCTCAGGCTCAAAATATTTGTAATGGCACAATTAGCCTCAGGCACATTATCTCACTAGTATCGGCAACTGTATGTATTTATTTACAAATGACACAGAGGGGAATTAAATGTTGCTGTCGCTGTTGTCAGGGAAACAATCTACTTCTAAATTTTTAATTTTTTAATTTAAAATGCTGTATTCTAAGCAGGAATAGTCATTAAAATTGTATGAGAAAAAGGGGGAAAAAAACCCTAGTGTATCTACCTATGGTGGAATTGATGTACACTGTAATTACAGCAGGTTACGAAGGGAAAAAATGTAGCTTTCATGTGAGACCATGGTTATGAATGTTTCTGCACGTTACTTATGATTACTGTTGCTTAAGGAGGGGAAAATAATTTATTCTGCATGTGTAAATCCTTGGTAAAAATTGCAGGTTGGAATACATAATTTACCTTGTGTACTGCAATTTTTATGTAAATACTAGGATCATCACCATAAAAACGGTTGCTCAGTAGAGACAGATTTATAATGATATAAATGGTAATTTGTGTAGTCGAATTTAATAACTAATATCCTAATTTAGTACTTTCACAGAATTGGTGGTACTCGGAATGTGCTCTCCTTGAGCAAATACCTCCTAAAGCCTCCACAGTAGAAATGGACTATCAGATCTGTAGGGCAAATTGCTGTAATATCTTGTCAACGCATTTCCGCAGAAGGAAAAACTGGCAACATTAAGAGAAAACCAGCATATTTTGAATAACACAAGGCAAGACCAGTCACCAGCCTTACAGTCCTTAGAATTACTTGTAAACAGTGTTTCACCAAGGAAGAAACAATGCAAGTAGATCTTTTTTGAGCCCACTCCTTCAAAAACCTGAATGCCAGAAGATTTACCATCCTCTGCAAATCTAACCTCACTGCATCATTCCCTCCCCTCCCCTGTGCATCTCCCTGTGTTACATCGCATTCACATTTTGTTTTTAAACTAATGGGATTTACATGGCCAGAAAACATGCTGTGCTCCCAGTCTGTACTGGGGCGGTATGGGGAATGAGCCAAAAATCACTGTGAGAGCTGGGAGCAGGGGTGGGCAGCGTTTGTTGTGGGGCTGCCAGCATCCTCAGGATCCTCCTCGCCATCTGGCCACAGTTCTTGCTCCCACGTCACACACCACGGGGAAGGACCATTTGGTGATGGGAGTCAGATGGAAAGCTCGTTTTTTTGCTCCCTGGCCTATCTGCATTACCTGAGCTAATAGCTGGTGAGGATTGGCTCTCCGGGGTACCCCACGCATCTGCAGAAATCCTGGCTCTGATTTCTCAAACATACAAACCATCTGTTGACAGCTCCAGTGCTGGGTGCAGGGGCGGGGGGATGCCTTGGAGCTCTCCTCCACTCTTGTGTCCTGGCATGGCCCTCAGGAGCATTCACATGACCTTATCAAGGGCAGCACCTGCCCTCATCCCAGTGGTCCCATGACAGGCAGTCACGCAGCTGGGCTAGCTGTTGGGGGAAACATGCCCAGAGCTGGGAGATTTGTGGGGCAGCTCGGCCAAACCAAACAGCTCACCTGCACGCAGCCACTCCAGACCAGTCTGTCCAGTCTGCTCCAGCCCCCATGGTGCTGTGGGTACCACATGCACCATCCTACCACAGCTGCACTGAGATTAGAAAACCAGAGGAATTTTTTGTAATTTTCGCCCCAGGGCCTGTTAATATGGGATTCATCTCTCAAATTAATGCTGGTTTCCACTCCCAAGCCCTTTATTCATTTTCCTTTACAGCTGTGAAGTTGTTTGGTTTTCTCCCAAGTCTATCCCTGAATAAAAGACCTAATAACATAAGTTCTTGGACACTTTTGCAATGGGGTTAGTAAGTCACAGCTTTAGCTGTGATTCTGTAGATTAAAGCCGAGAACATTAAATAGTGGCTAATGGGTTAACCCCTTGGTGTCAATAGGTTCCCAGCTTCAGTGGCTTCTGTTTGATAGAGTTGGACAATCCTTGACATTTTGCACCAAGGGGTTAATTTGAAAAGGGATGAGAGTTCAGTTTCAGTTAAAAGCTTAGGTTTGATAAGGGAATGAAAAATTTAGGTTACCTGGAGACCAACCAGAGTGTAAAATTGTCCTTGAAGGTGCATTTCTACGTAAAGGTGAAAACAGGGGGTTTTGAACATCATAAAGGTGGAGGAACAGAGAGGAAATACAAAAACAAACAGGTACTTCAGCTTTCCTTTTTTTTCCCCTCACATCTCTGGCACTATGTAAGGGGACAGTAAACAAATTACACCAAGGGAGTGAAAAGGGATCAACACAACCTGTACATTTAATCTCCAAAACAACTGCAACTGAAACATGATTTACTTTAAAAAGGGCTTGGGCAAAGGAACCAGAGGAACTCAAAGGGACTGGAAACCCACAGAGAAACCACAGAGTAGCTCCTTCGCTGTGACTCGTAGAAAGTCATAGAAAGTAATCAGTGAGTGCTGAGCTTTGTCAGGTGGGTTAACCTGGGGAAGGGGTGTTAGTCATGGCTCTCGAGGGGCCCAAGTGGCACCAGCACCTTTCCTGGTCTCCCCCCTTCTGCCTCTACCTTCCTGCCACCACTAATTTCCTGTGTTTTGAATGGGCACCTGCCACAGGAAGAAAAGTTTCCACCTGAACAGTTAATATCGGCCAAAGTGCAGACAAGTCACAGGCTCATGAAACAAATTAGTTATTGTAAGTTCAGCATATCTCCAAAAATTTCATGCTGACCATGAAATTTCCCACAGAGAGCTCTGTGCAGCCTCAGTAACCACAGCCCAACCCCTCCTACCTGAATAATAAATCACTCAACCCAGGAAAGTCCCATTCTCACCAGTTTTCCAGAATATCATCGAGTCAGTCTCATTTACCAGCTTTGTCAAGCTCTTGCTGGAAAGGTACTACAACAGCCTTCATAATGGCATCGTGAAAATTTTTACATGCCTTTTGTCGTGAAATGTGTAGGATGGCAGATGGGTGTTAATAAAGCAGCCAAAACTCATCCTGTAAAATCTTCTCCAAAATTCAAAGACCAGACTACTCACTACAACTTTCAAATGCCACCCTTGATGTAATTCGTGGGTGATATACATGTTGCCAATACACCCTAGTGTATAGCCCTGTTAAGACTGGGAAGCTCTCAGCATTTTTCACTGACACAGTAAAACCTTGCTCCACCACAACAAGAGAACAGGGGAAGTGAAATCCTCTTGCCTATGAGATGAGCTGTGCTGAAGAACACTCTCATTTGCTAATGGACTTGCCACATTTTAGCAATTCTGGTTCCATTCCGTAGATAATGCTATGCAAATATTATTGTTACCACAGATTAAGAAATTTGTGATAATATGTTTTTAGAACAAGCACTTGGTTTTAGCTGGGGTTTTTTGGTTTGTTTTTAAATTTTCTTGCAGTTTTTTTTGGCATACTTCCATTCTCCATTGCCTTTCCTAACAACACCCAGTGCTACTCACACAACAGATAAAGCCAAAGTCTGGCACATAATTAAGATGTTAAGAGGTAACTTCATCTGGACACATAAACCTGAGCACCTGCTTATGAAAGCAGGTGCCAGAATCAATATGCTCAGGCAGCTTGGAAGCTTGTCCAAGACTGATTTCACACACTGTTGAGCAACCTTTCCGTGTTGGAGCACAGAGGGTGTCCGCCATACCTCCTGGAAGCACTTGCTTCCCAGAACTGGCAATTTCTTTTATCCACACTGCACTAATGAGCTCTCCCAACCTCAAAACTGGGCAGATTTGAATATAGGACAAACTGAGATATGTCACACAGTCGCATGCTAACCTTTCAGAGGGCTGTATTGCCCCTACATTCTCGAACCCTCATCACCTGTTGCTCAGCAACTAAAATGATAAGAATTAGAGTTGGTTATGGACAGAAATGTGCCATGGCTTGTTTTTTCAGTAGTAGTGAATTACCTTGGCTCCTGTTAAACAGAATGGGAACAACAGGTTATTTGATATACAGATAGTTTCAGTTTCCACAGAACAATTCTTGAAGCTCTCATTATTAGCATGCTCATTTGTACCACGGAGAGGAGTAATTTCCAACCCATGCATCTCCTAGCTACCCACATTTGGGAATAAAAGACAACGATGATGCAGGAGCCCTGAAAACACACTGAGATTTCCCTGGTCACACAATAACCATCTTTCTTTTTCCCCCTCCCTCATTTTTAAGATTCTGATTTCTGATGTAATACCAAAAAGCAAGAACACTGATTTTTGCAGAATGTGACTTAAACCTGGTTTCAATCAGTGATCTCCGACCCATATCTTAAGGAAACACAAAAACAGATTACTACAGAGGCAATCCGTGTCTCAAGGTAACATTAAAACAGGTTAGCGTGGAGAAAATACACTGCTGGGCAAGGATGGTGACAACCACAGTCCCGCAAAGACCTCCTGACCTAAACAAGGAGGTATCATTAAGTAGAAGGCTCTCTCTCCTCAAACACATTGTTTGAAGAATGACTCATGTCAAATGTTAATTACAACGGAAGAGAATATAGGAACGATCATGAAAGTACAATAATGCCCCAAAAAGCTGTGGCACGCAAGACCTTTGAAGGCTCAGAAGTTCAAAATAGGTAAAGAGATCAAAAACTCATGTTACACTTTGCTAGATCAGAAGATGATGAGATAACTACCTCTTTTCAGATAATAAAGGGTTTTCTTTTTCTTCAACTCTTCCCAGCACATTCTTCTAAACCATCTGTAAAACAAGAAAATAGAAAGGAAATAATCGAAAACTTATGAAGAATGAGAACAAGCCATTTGGACAAAACTGTTATGAAAAGATACAAGAAGCTATCAAAAGAAACCAAGGAGGACTTTGAAAAAGTCTGCAGATTCTTTTCTTAGACCTATTTCTTTTTCTAAGACCGATTTCTTAAGAACAACAACAAAATTGCTGCTGAAACTCTGTTTGAGCAGACAAGCCGTGCTACGGGGAGCTGATACTTCAGCTGTGAGCATGACATTGGAGAAAAATGTCAGGGTTTGTAAAGAAAATAAAGTTATAAAGAAGAAAATAGAAACAGGGCTTCCCATGCTACCACCAACATTTTTTGCTGCTAAGGCTTGTTACACACTGGAGACACAAGGCTGAGGCCTCTAGTCCAAAATCTTGCCTCTGTTTTATCAAACATTAATGTGATCCCTTAATAAGGCTTCCACACACACACTCCTTTTAGAACTGTTTTAAAACTCAAGTCTCAAGATGACAAAAGAACAGTGTCTTTTGTCATCTGGTACTTTCGTCTAGTTGGACAAGCTCTTTTACTGATTTAACTGCAGTAGACAGGATGGCATAATGGAAGTTTACCTATTTCCCACAAAAAGCATTTTCAGGTCACAAATCACTTTCCCCACCTCTTTTTTTTTCTTTTTTTTTCTGACCAACTTTGTTGTCATTGTACTGAAAAAAAAAAATAAAGTGCATCTACAACAACGTTCTGGTCTGCAACCAATTATAACAAAACACTCTCTTAAAATAATAAAACAACAATAAAAAAAAAAAGTGTCAGGATTTGGTATATCAAAAATTTATTTCATAGAGACCCCAGAAAATAGATCCAGACTTCAACCCTTTAACACTGCTGATGAAGACTTTCCTGCAGAGGAACATCTTCTATTTCCCACCATGAGGCTGGAAGCCAACAAATTTTCCCTCTTCAGTTCATCAAACATAATTTTTTTTCCCCAGGATTTAACGAAACACAGAGAAAACAAACCCAGGGGTGGACATAAAAAACTTGCTAAGTTAAAAATGATTAATTTATTTCAATTTTGGGGCTTCAGAGCTGACAGCATATAAAATTTCAAGCTTCACCACAGTCTAGTACAAAGGTATTTCTTATACACAGTATGTCTCATGGACAGTAAGTAGGAAATTCTGCAATAGCTTTTAAAGGCCGACTGATCAAACTGGAAATTTTTTTTTTTTTTTTTTTTTTTTTAAATTTACGTATTTCAGTTCCTCATTTTATCCCCACCAACTTCCAAAATTTGAAGTAACCAGCCAAGCTCTACACTGGTGTTTTTTTTCCCCCTCACATATGTAGGGCATATCTGAAGATCCTCATCTTTAACATCATCTCCAACAGCATCAGCTGTACTTCAGTTTTAGGACTGACCCTGCAGGCTCTCAGGACGGGGCAGCCTGTGCAGTGAGGTGACTGCCAGGAGCCGTTTAGCAGCAGGGCTTTGGGGGCTGCTCTACCTCTTTCCAAAAAGCACTTCCAGTTAAAGGAGTGGAGGGTCAAGACCAAGAAGGCGGCTTTGCCCGAAGTTTTTTTGCATCCTGAGTTGTCATGCAGAAAAATAGCCCAGCACCATCTCCAGTGTGCCCTTTGGCCTTTTTTGTGCATCCCTACTCATGAAAAATTGCTGTAGGGTCAGCAAGGATATGAGCCAAGTGGTTCAGTGACATAAATGGAAGCATAAGTGCAGTTGCATAGGTAAAGCACTTAAATACACACTTTGCTTGAAATATAGTCCTGATACAGAAGTTAAGGTTTTGCTTAAGGACTTTGCTGATGCAAAACCCACAAGCGCAATTACAGAGGCACTTTGGGAAAAAAAATCCAAACTGTACCAGCCCTGGAGACAACCTTCACAATGTTTTGAAAGTGACAATATTTTGAAAATAAAATTAATGGAGAATTTTAGAGCCTTGGTGTATCTTCAGAGAAATGCAGTTGGAATATCTTTGAAAATGGCTAATAATTTCAACATGCCTCTCAGTTTCTATCGAAAACTTCTGATGAATTCTGGGTTTAAAGACTGTATGTTATAAAGAGCCATCATATTTTTTACTGATGAAATTATTAAAAGATGCCTCTTAGTCTATCTAGCCTGAGCTTGCAGCCATTGGATACCACTGAAGGACAAATAAGAAGGTGGGAAAAGCTGGTAGCCTGGGGTTGTGGTCCTAATTGCATGCTTACACTTGCATTTCTGTAGCTTTTAACTTGATGACATTTTAAATGGAGTGATTAATCGGCCTTTACTTTGTTATTTGCAATATACACATTTAACGCTGCAGGCCAGATAAGCTAGCCAACATAAATTAGCCACCTTATTGGCAGGTTTATACCACTAGAGCAGCTGGTCCTCCCTGAATTAATTTGTACTGTAGACAGGAACCGAGTACAAGTCTCCTTTTAAATTAATGTGAAAAATGCAAATATTCATATTTTTCACTCAACTCCCTGTCTTGCTGTGTTTTTCTTAAACAGGTTCTCCAAATCCAAAGTGACACAAAGTACTTACCTCTGGAAGCCCTGCGTGCTCAACCCTTCTCTCAGACTAGCATTTGCCACGTGGCATGATGGAGTTTTGCTTGTCAGGCTCTGCGCTGCTTGGCACTACTGGTAGTTTTTCAGGTAGGACATCTGCAGAAACTGGGTTTGTGCAGCAGATAAAGCAGCCTGCCAATTCTTGGACTGCCAAGTCCTTTCATAGAAGTGGCACATAGGAAATAATGCTGCACAGTTGTGTAAAATCCATTTTTAAAAATTCTGAAGCATTAATTCCTTATCACGCTGCATTGCAATGAAGTAGGAGGGGGAGAAGGCCAACGGATAAGGAGAAACAGAAAAGACTCTCTGCTTTTAAAGTGAGATTTAGTGTCAAATATGGAAACCAGCAATACCATGCCCAATTTCTGTCTCTGAAGCACTATGTGCATCAGGGGAATACAGCTGAGTGATGTTACCAATCTTCCATTAAAATGTGCAGCAACATCAAACTCCACTTACTCAGCTGACCATAGGAACCCAGCAAGCACCCAACCTCCACTTTCTGGTTTGGGAAGCAAAAGCAAAGCCAGACAGTGAGGTGAAGGAGGAAGGGGGGACATGGCCTCCTGTGGGGGGGCGATGTGTGCACAGAAAGGCTCTGGGAGAGACTGGAGAGGTGCAGTACAGGCACAGGGCATGGTAAGGATCACAAGGTCAGGTCCCTGTCAGTGATGAAGCGCAGATGTGCATGACAGAGACTGGGAATGGCTGGGACACGGTGCAAAACAGTTTGGGAAGCATCAGGTTTGACTGGAATGCCTAGTTTAAAAACCTGCCTCCCAGTTGAAGGTATTAAGATGCCTAAGTCAGATAGAGTCAGATACAGTCAGACATATCCAAAGACATTAAAGTCTACCCTGCTGATAATAGGGTTCTGGTGGTCTAGAAATTTTATCCAAACTTTTATTTTCACTGAAATGAATCAAAATAATAAAAATACTCTCAAAATTGATTCTTTTTTTTTTTTTTTTTAATTAGAAATGCTTATTGTAGCAGGCTAGGCTTAATAATGGAACCCAATTATCTTCATACATCATATTAAATGTAAAACATTGATGTTCCTATAATTTAAGTCATGAAATAAAAGTGTCACCAGTGTTGTTACTTTGGGTTTTAACAACCATTTTCTACAACATGAAATAGTTCGATTACCAAGACCTACTGGTGTTCAGTGATGTCAGCTCACAAATAATATTTCACACTCATAACAAATGGCACACAAAGCCTACCTTTCATTACACATTTTAATAATGGGAGGTTGTTTGATTCTGAGTTTTATACAACCAATTATACATTAACATGTACACATACTCAATTTCAGTCACAGTGTATATATATTTTTGGATCTGCAGCAATATAAAATGAGTTCTACCTGTATATACACGTGCAAGTCTGAAGGAGTCCTGAGTAATTTTAAAGTACTATTAGTCAAATCCTGTAAATTTTAACCGATGAAAATAAAACTCAGGTTTTACAGTGCTAGGCTATTGTGAAGAAGCTATTTTTCACAAAAAGAAATATAGCACTTTGCATTAGCTTTATGCATAGCTATGAGCTCTGTATAGTGCACAGTATCCACTTAGAGTCTGGGTAATTAGAAAATCTGAAAAGATGCTGACCGCATTCTTCAGTAACTATTGCTTCCTCTGCTTCTTAATTAATGGCAAGTAATTCGTTCTGCTTCAAAACAAACAAGTGTGGAAGACTTTTACAGGGTTTAAATTATATTCTTTCTGCTGCATATATTTTTTGTAAACATTCAAGTTACCCAGGCCCTGTAACTCTTCTGAGGAAAACTATACAATTATACAGTCAAATAGTTAAAATGGGTGTCTGAGAGGGGAAAAAAGAAACAACAGTGGAGCATGACCATTACCTTAAACACCACAGTATACTATAAGGAAACAAAAAAGGAAGTGTTCTTTAAGGAACAGCTTGGACAGAAACTGAAAAGCTGCTCAGAAACCCTCTGTCAGCATGACACACCGCCACAGTAAACACGAGATGCTCTCGCACCACCAGAACAAATTGTCTGAGCAAATGGGAAGGAAGCACTCCCGCTAAGGAGCGGATCCAAACTCAGCACGAGAATCAGAATCTTTGTACAGTATTAACAGAGCAACTTACACAAAAATGTCAGTATACCCCATGTCAGGAAAATGCAGGCACTAATATGAGAGCTGGTAAAGGACACAGGCTAGCGTTGGGGCGTAGCTGTCTTTAACTGGAGTAGTTTTGATGCAGCTTTCCAGGTATGGAGGAAGATATCTTTTTTCTTCCCCCCATTTCTCTCACACTGCAAAAGTGAAGGCACTACTCTGACTGTGCTCCTCCGGCAGAAGGATCCTGGCCCAAAAATCAGCTGGTCCCATGGCTGCTATAGTCAAAAACACCTTTCCTGAAGAAGGGTGAGAATTCGCATATGGTGTGTTTTGACAGAGTTAGCCCCACTTTATCAACATGCAGCGGAGATGATGGAGATTTCAGCATTGCAGAGAAAAAGCTCCTGAGGTATTTCTGTGGAACAAAATGCAAAATGCCATAAGGTTTACTTGATCAAATTGATTATGACCACTTTAAAGAATTAAATGAACAGCAGTATAAAAGAAAGTAACAAGATGTCCACAGACTGTGAAGAGTCCTTTTAATAACCATCAGCATTTAAATCCATCCATAAAACGAGTCCACTGAAATGTCTGTATTAAGCTCAGGAAAAGCAGAAAAGAAATATTTTCCATGTTCTTCATCTGGCCAGCTTAGTAACTGTTTTATTCTGTGCTTGTGTGACGCTCACTGGTTTATTCTGTAGACATGTAACGCTTTCTGCTAATCATGACCTGCTAATACTGCCGTCTAGCATTACCAAACACTATAGCACGTGTGAACCTCCAATCTATTCTGTGGGAATTTCACTACATATGGACACAAAAGGACTTCAGAAATCTTTCCCTCATCAAGCCTCCAAAATCCTTGCATCAAAAAGGATTTGTTTTGATCAAGGCCATCTGCACAAAGATTGCACGACTTTATTATTATCTCAGAATCTTTTCACTGAGCTGCCCTCTAAATTATTATTATTTTTAAGAAGTTTTACACTTAAGAAGCCTTCCCCTTCCCAAAAGTTAGTATTCACCAACTGCTGTGCAACTTGCATCCATTTGTATCTAGAGAAATTGTGACAAATATACACTAAGTTAGTTTTCACGAAGTTGATGAGGTTATTTCACATATAGGTTGAATTATTACAAACATTTGGGATGATTTAACAAGTCATATTTATAACTTCTGAATGAAACACAGTAGGTAAATCACTGATCAGACCAGTGCTAATGAACTACCCAATGACACCCAATTAGCTGTAAGGGAAATCTCATCTGGAGCACAGGGATAAACTCCTTTGCTCTGCAACAGACTGACCACAGAAAAAGATAACTCGAGAAACTATTTCACAGATCTTGGATGCAGTAGGAAACACAGCTTCAGGACAGAACAGCACAATCTCCTCTGAAGACCACAAGGTTTAGTTATTTGAATGCAGCAGCTTTTGGGTCATGGAAGTGGTTCTATGTTTGGGAAGCAGTCCTAATTATTCGCTCTCTTCTCAATGAGAATTCCTGCACAGTATGACAACCTGTCACCTATTTAAGTGCCTTGGAAACCAGCTGTATTAATATCACAGAAAGCAGGATTACAAAAAACAACAACAAAAAAGCAGCTGACACATAGGAACTTCTCTTGGCAGGATTGGTGAATTTTCTTTTTTATTCAGATCTCCCACAGGTTGTATTAATGTTCATGAAAAAAAAAAATCATTATAAAAATGCCTTCAAGATGAATTCCAGCAGACTAAGAGGTAATTTAAAATCAGCAACAGATGTCATATCAACATTTGTCATAATTAGTTCACAAAGTAGGGTCCTTTAAAAAAAGTCCCAATCCAGTAATGCCTGAAGGATGAATATGGTAGAAAATCAAATGTAAAACATCCGTGTCCTGTTTGAGTTTTAGCACTGTACTGAAAACTCACTGCAGTAATTCCAGTTTACAGCTACTGAAGGCTCAAAGATAGGAAAATTTCTCGCCAGAGACATTACGAGACCTATTGCATTCACCTTAGTATGTATGGCCAGATAATTGACTGTCATGCCTTTCCTGTAGAGCCATTATTCATTGTTTTGGCATGATAGCTTAATGGCAGAGCAAGAAGTCCCCCTGCTATAAGCGTATACTTATCTGACAGGAAAACACTAGGAACAGCAGCTATACTTATTTTCCCAGATCTGCACATAGGAATTGCTCAGTGAGTATCACAGATTCTTTGAACATGAAGATCATCCTTGGGAAAATGGCAACAAGTAGACCCTACCAGATTATGATGGAATTCATTTTCTATGAAGGTTTCCAGCCATATGGCTTGGCATTATGTGCTCTTCAACAACCACCTCTGAGCAAATTAGCCCTCTTTTAAATCCCATATCTCCATTTGGCTTTGTTTGCAATGCTGATGTGTTAGCACAGCAGAGAGCTGATGTGCCCTTGACACAAAGATGATGTTGCTTCAATGAAATAAAGGCTGCTCTGCTCAGATCTGCTGGCTAGGAGCTAAGTCCCATAGTGAGGGGAGCAGTGATTGATGGCAGAAGTGTTTGCTCACACCACAAGCATATGCCTCGATTAAAGAGCTGTGGCTATGCAGTTAGGGGGAAGGTTGCTCTCTCCTGTTGGCTACAATGTGGATGATGAAGTGGAAGGAAGTGGTAGAAGAGTGGTCCTTACCAGTGGGTGGAAAGACACTTCCCAGAGAGAGGGTAAGGGTCACAAAAAGCTGGGGGAGGGGCAGGAGCACATCAACACCAAGTGCCAAGAGATGAGGGAAAGAAAATTTTCCTCAGTGATCTAGAAGGGACTTGACACGGACTCTATTTCAATCCAGGAGGCCACTGCAAGCTGCTGAAGTGGGAGCAAGGCTAGATGAAAGGATCTCCTCTGTCAGGACTCAGTGGGCAGGGGAAGAGTAGTTTTCAAAGCTTTTATATTAATCCATTTCCAACAGCAGATACGATTTTTCTCTATTTACAGAATAGTGTTATTTGTGCTGAGTTAAAACTAGGCGGGAAGCACTCTGGTATCTTTTGATGTGTTCCTTTTAAAAAATTTCTTAGCAGAGACTGGCAAGCTCAGGGTGCCTTCACAGAAACATGATAAATTTTTATACAAATTAGTGCTATGACTTCCTACCAGCACTTCACCATTAGCATCTAAATCATTGTACCTCATATGCAAAGCACTATGTTATAGCAATCCTACTTTTGCTAAGTTTGCATGATTACCTTGGAATGAAAAACCTGTATAACTGCTACAAATATTCCAAAAGACTTAATTTTATTCTTATTTTTGTTTCTTAAGTCTTTTAAAACACTAGCCATTTGTTTTGGATCATTTAGTCTGGCAATCGGTGTTCTTCCAAATGCACTTAGGAGTTTCATTTCACTAATAGTGTTCAAGCTGCTACATTGCTGGTTTGCTGGAAAATATCCTAATTACAGATTTGTAAACGTCTGAGTATGAGGACACAGGACCCTGGCATGTTAAATGTGTAACTTACACATGATGTTCATTGCTCAGTCTAAACACACATTCAGGAACACCAGTTCAGAGAATGGAAATATGTTTCGCATGTACAAAACACTTAAATAGAGAAAGCCAGGTTAAAAAAAAAAAATTCCAAAATAGAAAAAAGCAGCGGTCTTGCCCTCTTGGCACACATCATGATCTTCACAGACTTTAACTTAAAAATTTATGACAGCCATAAGTGAAAGTTTTAACTTTGCATTCCAAGTGTTTGCAAATGAAACAAGACTGGATAAAGTGTTGTGAGGCCCACAGGTTTTTCTTTACTTACTAGTTCAAGTAGCTTTCCCTCCCTTTTAATTACATGAAGAGAAAAATGGCAACCATTTTAAAGCTATTAAAAATGATTTTAATAGGGTTCACCTTTTTAGCAGTAGGCCAGCATTCATCTCATGCTTAATCCATCAGCACAGCAAAATCATTCCAATGATTCGTGCACTACTTCATGATGTGGGGACCTCATAATTTTATACATTTTAGTATAAAACCATAAGTTAATTTAAAGTTATTACAATCAAAAAGCTTCCTGGAATGTAGAAGTGTTCTTATCATCCTTTCAGTTGTGGCATATTAAAGAGAAATGCAGTTCAATGACATTGTTCTCATAATCCGTTACAAACAGCCACAGCCTCAGAGACCAATAGCAGAGCTTAGCAAGAAATGGATTTTTTCATTAAACTCCAGTGTGTTTGAGTTCTGGTTCTTCCAGAATGTGAAGAAACTTTAAGCATTCTCTTTCCTACTGCTGTTTCTAGCAATTTCTTAAAAAATGCAGCATTTAAAATTCTTTAAATATAACACTTTACAATTAGCGGTATAAATATCGCCTGCTAACACTTGACAGAGCTGAAAACACCACAAACTTTAGTACGATAAATCTGACACAGCTTTGGGGATTTTTGAAATAATAGCCTCTTTTCCTTGAAACAACAGCCCCCCTTTAAGCACCTACACATCAATGTGACAGTCAAAAGCTTTATCACAAGGTCACAAAAGGTCATCGGTGGCAGCAGCAGGACTAACTTGCTCAGCTAACGTCTAGCATTGGTTCCTCTCTCCCTTCAGTACAGATACTCATTTCTCTCAGCACCCATCACATAATTATTCGGTTGACTAGTGTTAAGTGCTGCAAGCTTTAAATCAAATCTTGATTTGAATTATTCAAAGCATGCACAGGTATCAACAGCTGTTTTCTATAGGACAGGAATGTGATTACAGAAGAGACAAATTGAAGCATACTCCCCGACTCTGAAAAACGACGTTACACTGCAATTAGATATTTGCAAAGTAAGACCTTCCTGAGGAAGACTCCAGCCCAAGACAAGCAGGTAGGAACATGCTTTGTGTCCAATCTGTGATCACAAAAATAAGGATCTGCTTAGATCATGGAAACATGACATGGAAACATAGACACATGGAAAGGGAGCCTGCTGTAATGCAGAAATGGGAGTGCATCTCCTGCCTTTGTCTCCTAGAAGGAAATTGTTGGGCATATGCAAAGGAAAAGGAACATTGGGGGATACTTTCCCAAATTATCCAACTTGCTCTATTTTGGACCTTTCCAAAGGTGTCTTGAAGAGAAAAAAATTACTTCTAGGGTGCTTTTTCAAATATGAAACATTGCATAAATGTCAACTATCATAACTAACTACAGTCTCTACTCACAAAAAAAGAGTTCAGCTTAAATGGCACCAACAGGCGATGGTGTCCCATGGAGACTTCAGGCTGGCAAAGGGCCCTGTCTAGGGTGATACTAAATACAGAGTCTGATGAAAAGAGATCGTACATCTTCCCAAGAAAAATAAGATTCAAACTTCTCATTGGACAAGAAAACCCACTGGCCAAAGGCAGTTTCTTTATGAACTGAGTGCCAAGGGATCAGGTTCTTTTATGCCAAATAACCCAACATTACACAGCAAGGGGTATTCAAGCTGTCCAAACCAAGGTGTTTTGTCCAGTGGTCCCAACAGGCTCCTCTTGAGGTCTGCACAGTTAGTTCAGACCTCCATGTCATGATTCGGTTCACCACAGTTATGCTTCTGTCCTGTGCCTGCCACTAAACCCATCTCCCCTTCCCCTGGGGATCACCTGAGGCTAAACTGGCTAATTAGGAGCGAGTAATTGACAGCATAATGCTCTAATAGCTCTCTAAAAGTAGTTTCAGATCAATTTCTGGATTTATTAAATTTAAGCAAGCAGGGACAGAATTGGCAGATAGCAATAATATAAAATACGAGGTGGCCTTGCTTAGGAGTACAGCAGCTCAAAGGACGGCGGACCAAACACAGACTATGATTAATATCTTCACCTTTAGCCATTCAAGACTAGGATCACCCCTCCACTCACCAGATAGAACTGGGTCAGAAACATTTTGGTCTTCTGTGGTTTTTTTTTTGGTTTTGTTTTGTTTTTGTTTTTTTTTTAATAAAGAAAACATGAGGCTTAAATTCTTTTCCCCAACACTTTGACATATATTGCAAGATATCATAAAGCAGTTCTGAATAAAATATGGGAGCAGGACAGCATGTGATATTCAATATCTCAAGTGATATTTCAAGGCCCTTCAGGAAGTACCTAATGTCACCTCTGGATCTGTACACATTTATCTCTTGCACACACCCTCAGGTCATTACGTGCAGCTGGGATTTCATAGCAATGAGAAAAAGACTTACTGCCTGGGAGACTACCTGCTGCCTGAAGGATCTTATTTCTGTGAAAAATTTGGAGACAAAGCTTCTAAAATTATGACATGATCACTTGAGCTGGTAACTTTTGTAGAAACACCAGGATAGCTAGGTTCACCTTACAAAAACCTACAATATTAGACACCTTCAAAGTTGTGCAAAGCTTCCTTGAGGAGTCTGAGGTAACAAATGCCTCCAGAATGTATCTGTCCCATAGGCACCAGAGACCTTGCTCTAGTTGCACACAACTTGTGTGAGCACAAAGAGATTTTTCAGGAGAATAAAGACATATTTGCATGTTTGAAAATGACAAGTCACCACCGCATTAGTCATGATATTAAGGGTGGGGAGGTATTTGCTTCAGATTGGCAGACATTGATTAGGCTGAAGGCTGGATTAACTGGCTTTACATCACACAAGCCAAGAATAAAGGATTGACTCGTTTTAATCAAACCCTTCCTGTTCACTTTGATTAGGCCTAATCAAAAGTGAGGCTGTTTACAGATAATGCCTAGTAGTCACTGAATAAATAAATAAATAAATCAAGAACTTTCCAATCAGTATCACCTTACCCTGTATTTGCATGTCTTAGACATATAAATACAACTCCACCCCACACACCGATGATTTCCATCCAAGACAAAGTCTATATATAGCCATATACAACGCACATTGCCAGCTCTCTCAAAGTAAACCTACATTAAACTTCCAGCTGTCTCACCGACAGACTTTGGCTGCATGACTGTCCTCTTACAAACAGAGGAAAGCAAGCCTGCCATCTCCAAAACCAGTGTTACTGGGGATGCCGCAGAGAGGCACAGCTTTAGGGGGAGCAGAGCATCGCTGCACGGTCCAGCGGCATGTGCCGTAGGCTGGCGTCATTTCCTGAGAAACCAGGATTTATGGGTTTCCCTTAACAGAAATAATACAAGTATGGCAAATTATGCTAGGTTGGGGTTCCTTTAATTTACCAGCAAATGTCTTGCAAATTTGACTGTGATATACCTATCTAAACTTTTAACTTCTTAGACTGCACTTGTTTGCTGAGCAGCTAGACAGGAGACGAGACTGAAAGCTCCTACCAGAAATGTAATGTAGCTTTTTTGTTAGTGAACAGATTTACCTATATTGCTCCCAAATGTTAACATGGCTGTAAATGCTGGATCTATAAAACCAGAATTTTACTTTGATAGCAAAGAATTTAGCCTCTGCTTTTCTTGGAGCTACAAAACCTGAACTATGGAGACTTGTGTTCTTGCCACTGCAGTGGCACTCACACTGCAGCATTCTGCGTTGGTGGTGGACTTAAGCACAGAGAGAAGCAGCAATACCATACACACCACTCCTTTGGGTATGTTTAGAAGTACCTAAATCACTTTGGAAATAAGCAGGTAAAAATCAAGCTCTTTAAGCAGCCGAATTCCATTAAAAAAACAGGGTTTACACATTTAGTTCCCTGGGAAACTCTCCCTATGTGTTTTATGCACAGCATAATGCAGATTCCTTGAATCAGGGTTAGTTTCCTCCACAGCTATACAGGTGAAAGCAGATTTTACCACTACATCTCCAGAAGTGTTTGAGTGCCACTAAAATTTAATTTTACCCAAGGTGGTACTGGAATTTACTTGAATTCATATACCTTTTTGAATTTTTGTAATGTACAAGCATTCTGAGAGATGCCAGTTATGATTCAAGGTGAAATTGCTCTCCTAGGTTTTCAAAATCCAAACTATTCATTATAGCTATTTAGAGCATTTTTCTGTGCAAGTCTAATGGCATGAGCACATTATGTTGAATTACTATTATGCTGCACCAATTGAATTAACTTCTGAAGTCAGTTTACAACTCAAATTACAATCTTATTCTGCCTGAAATTAATTTAAAATCCACAGGACTTAATATTTCTTACAATGCTTGAATGCATTCAGGCTTTATATTCATTGGTTTTAAGTAGCTCCAATGAAAACTGAATTGTAGGCTGACAGGAAAAAAAAAAAAAAGGCAGCAAGGGCTATGATTTACAGGTGCTCTATCAGTGAGAGTCTTCTTTTGGAAGTGAAGGGCCATATTAAAAAAAGATCAAAACAGACCTGACTAGTGAAGGAAACCAATCTTTCTCCAGAGCACAAGTCAAAACAAGTCCTGTCAAAATCTATTCAGAAATAACAACAGCAGGATTGAATTTACCATGCATCCCTGGGCCAGCAGCAACAGCGTGTCATCTGCTGGAGTGGCCTTGGCAAACAGCTACCGAAGCACTTGACATGCATCACCCTCTACCTCCTTTGGTGAAATCAGATGCTGGAGGATGACTGATACACTTGCTTTGAAAATGGATAGCACCAACTTCAACCCAGTGTCCTTGGTCGAGCGCTCCCTTTATTCATCTGCTCACACCTGAATCTGGAGAGCCATTATTGGAGACTGATAAAGGTACACAGCTTCAAAACTTGATTTGTAGGAAGATGTTGGGAAATTTATTCTGCACTGACAGCAAAGCACATTAGGATGTAGAGCTAAACTGAAGTTCAAACTATATGCCATCACATATTCTGAACTTCCTAAATCATGATAAACATATGTCCTTATTTTCTGATTCTCTAAAATCTCAAAAAAGGAAAGGAAAAAAAAAACAAACCCAAACCAAGGCCTCCAAATTGCACATCCTAGTTAATTGGTTGTAATGGAGATAAACATTTTACCACAAAAGGTCCGTTTCTGAGGTAGGAATCTGAAGTTACACACCTAAAGAAAGAAACACCAAAGTTACTGTAAAAGGGTATGTGTATTATGCAGTTACCTCTAGAAAACTCTGAAAACCAGGTTTCAGACCTGATCTTGAATAAGGCACCGAATTTGAGTAAATGAGACCAAGGGGCTGCTTACGCTCACTGTTCTTTTTTCATCCAGTAGCATGTTGGACCAGAGCTTAAAATTAACTCATCCAGAAAATAACCCCAGGCTTTCATTCCTTCTAAATGACCATCTTTATAGTCTATTGCTATTATAAAAATAATGTCTTGCATTTGCTGTGGGCCTGGCTAGGAGTCTACGGCATTTAATCAAAATAACATTTTTATTGGTATGGGATCAACTGCTGACGTACTCAGAGTCCTAATTTCTACTTATTTGTACCTAGTGACTGTAATCAATAAGTAAAATTAATTTTATTTATTAACTTTTTGAAGCCAACAGGGTCTCACATGAGAAGCAGCACCACCCCAAAAAAGATGAAATGCTTCACTGCTCAGATCTGCTACAACTCCTTTTTGAGGGTTGTCGCTTCAAAGAAAAGCTAGGTGCCTTGGGCAGCCTCAATGATGCACTGAAGGCTGGGAATCTGACATGTGAAATTGCTCTCAGATGGCTAACTGCAAAGTCTTACTGTCTGAAGGCAAGGCAAGACTCCAGTGTTGTTGCTGAAAGGCAGTTAGTTTTTTTCTTTATTTTTTTAAATGGTTACTACAGGTTATGAAAGGCACTTGGTGCAGACTAACTATACCTAATCTAGAAAATGATCTATGACATGGATTTAATATAATTGATATTCATAATATGGCCCAACCACATCTCTTCTCTTTGTGGATGCCTCTATGCTCTTTCCCTCTGTGCTCCCATTGCATCCCTGTTCCTCTAGTGGGAAATCAAAACCATCACTCCAAAATGCTGCATTCTATAGTTCAGTCTATGGGTATGAAAAAATCTTCTCTAGGATTATCAAACACTGACATTTGCAGCAGCTCACTTTTGTGCTAGCAGTCGTATCTGGTGTGCATTCACATCTGTAACAAAAGGAAAAGCTTCCTTTTATCTTTCAATGATTACCAAATGTATTCTGAATGGTTTCTTAAGTCCATCTCACTGAGATGCTTCTAAGAACAGTATTTACAACTGCACTGTCAGAGGCAAACATTCAATCTGCAAGAGCCAGGCTGGTGAGCAGCTGGCTTTAAAGCTCTTCTCAAAAAGATTTGGTATTAGGGATGTTGTTGTAAGCTGATACTGAAGTCTAATAATTTCCTTTAAAGAATCACTTTGAACCGACACATAATCAGTAGCTTTGAAAGGTCTTTGTGACTGGCGTCAGAGTCAGGAAAAAAAACAAAACAGAAATGGTAAGTCTGACCCCACTTGACAGGGTTTTTGCAATAGAAAAATCAATTCACCTGTAACTAGCATGAAGCAGGTTGTCTCAGTTAAACATATTAAGGGATGAGGCTGTGAAATAAACACCAGTGGGATGTACTCATGAAGTTTAGATTAACTGTTCAGATGAAGAATCATCTAAAATCTCATTAAAATGTTTCTGCCCTCATAACTTCAAGGAAAACCTCAAGAAATAAGATCTCAAACATTGTGTTTGCCAAAACTTGCTGACCAATATTTTGAGATTTTTAATTTTTCTTAGATGTTTCTTTTGCTGGTTGCCAGCGAGGTGTTATTTATGAAACTAATAATATATTAAAATAACAAGAATGAATTGAAGTTCAAGGAAAAGGTGCTACTGTCATTATTTCAGGTTTTCCTTATGAACAAGATTCTTAGAGCCATGCAAAAGCTGCAGTATCTCACTTTGAAAGGGGAAAGCCAAAGTGGCTAGCTTTAGGGCCCTGTACTAAAAAAACCCCTAGAAATTATCACCCCCAAAGGACCTCAGCTGAAAATACAAACTAAACACAAAACAAAGCATTTGGCTTCTAAGTTAAAGAATCTTATTTTGGAAGTTCCATTTCAACTGTAGGGAACAGCAGTATTTCAGTCAGTTCAGTGTCTGTGAAGCTTTCCCCAGGCATTCTACAGATTAGAGGGCAAAACTGAATTATGCAGTTGTCCTGGTTCAGCTAGGGTAGGGTTAAGTTTCCCCAGCACAGAAGGGAGAAGGGATCTCCAGCCGTGGTATTCATACCATGCTGATGTCAGGTCCAGTTGAGGGAGAGTGGGAACTTTCCTTTGTGGCTTTGGTGAAGGGGAGCATCGCGAGCGAGCTGTCCGTAACCACTGCAGTATTTCTCTGTGTATCTTTTGTCTTGTTTACTGTTATTGCTGTTTACTGTTGTTATCATTGCTACTGTTGTTGTTCAGATTGCTTGTTACACTGTTGTATTAAATTTCTTCTTATTTTAACCCAGGGTTTGTGCCCTACTTGTTTCCGAGGGTGGGGGAGGGACAACGGCAACGTGGTCTCTGGTCTCGTCAGGGCTTAAAACCATCACAGCAGTTCATACAAGATTTATTTCTGCTTCTTGCATTAACACCTATCATTGAAAACCTCATCAGCAGACATGAGGAAGTGAGGAGGTTAAGGACAATTGTATTATTAATTTTAAATAAATTGAGCTTGTCTTTTTAAGAGGTTCAAAGTACCAAGAAAAAAGAAGAGCAGAGACAATGCCAGGAAGATGTATGTGCTCCTACAAAACTTGATGTAGGCTTGCCTTACCATACTGTTACAGGTTAAGTTTCTTTCATTCCCCAAGCTCTGCAAGTAGAAGCAAAAGGAAACACATGACTCCTACCAACTGTAGAGCTGTCTGCTGGTGCATCCCCAATCAGGGATTTTGCTTGTTCCCCTTTGCTGTCCACAGACAAACCTGAGGAAAAGCAACAGTGGGAATAGGGAATGGGAAAAAAGGAAGCAGAGACAAGGAGACAGGCTGAGGCCTGGGGGATTCTTTGTCTTCCTTTAAGCAACAACCTATTGGGATTTTGTTAGCATAACAATTGGTTTTTTCCTAAGCACACTGGTGACTAGCAATAGTCAGTGTCCATGACTGCAGGGCTTCTGGCCAAGGAGTCAAGAAACATGACTCAATCTGCTGTCAGTTTAGACAGTTAGTCCTGCCCGGTTCTTCTGGCCGCACAATGGGAAAATGAGGCTATTAATCTTCATTACTGCAATAAAGTACGAGTTTAAGAGAAGAAGAAAAATAATCATGAGAATGATAGGATACAGAAGTGCAGTACTGAAAGAAATTGGGATTTCAGAAAAACTTTTACTGTCACCCAGAGATCTAGCAAATCACCAAGAAATAAAAAATATCTTGCAGTTAAACCAGGAACAAATACATACACTGAATCACGCATCTCTGGTGACATGTGTTTCATTTACAAAGTTTTTGCATAAAAAATAAAAAAAGGAACATACATCATCCGATTTTGTTGTAAAAAAGGATCCTATACTCTTATCTGCTGATTTCTAATTGCATGAAAGGATAGATACACACTAACTTCTATTCATTAACTTTAATCAAAAGAACTCTTGGCTGTTTCATTTAAGGCGGATTTAATCAAGCAAAGTTGGCTCTGAAATTACAGTCTTTAGACTGCGGAACAATTAATTTAGAGTTTTGCCCTGCAACAGGTCCCTGATGAAATACCAAATTAAGAGATTGCAATAGGGCATTTTGTATAGGTAATTTTAAATACAATTTAGGTGCTTATTTTAAGATGCACAGGCAAAACCTTTGTGCAGACTTGCATGTTGTTTTTCCAAACCTCTATGGAAATGTAAGATATTGCTCAAAAGACTATATTACCAAGAAACACCAAAGCAAAAGTGTTCACATTGCAACTACATATTACACTAGAGATCAAAGACTTCTCCTCAGGTTCATCTCACATAAAAATGGTACACACAACATGTTTTCCTACCAACAAGGTAGTGTGAAGCTTTTGGTTATTAAGCATTTGTACCAGCTAGGATAAAGAACTTAATGTTTTACATGAACTTTGCATTTAGTGTGATTTTTAAATGACAGTCCTCATCATTTATGGGCTCTCTGGAGTCTTTTACTCCAAGTAATTTCATCTCCCCTATGATGAAATACACCCAGTTCTAATCTCAAGCTGAAACAAGGTCACACTACATGACAATCTTAAAATAAAGCAAACCCTACAGCCAGCCCCCCCAGATTCTAGTTGTCTTGAAAGGTACCACAAACCCCTCTGCTGTTCTCAGCACTTCTACTGTGGCAAGAATCCAAGGTGATGTGTAGGAAAAAACAAACTCTTCCTAAACTGTCCCGCATAGGATGTTTTGGACAAATCTCTTTATAGTTACACACAAGTAAATTTCCTTGACTAAAGCCAAAATGAGTCAAATAACAGTTTCACTATCTGCACTAGAACCAGCTCTCTGATTGTTGTACATTTAGTTAACTGGATGAATAGCTTTGTTCCTACAATGACTCCCAATCTATCTGCTTCATTTTCCCAGATCAGACTGAGAGCTGCAATTTCATTTTGATGTAAAGAAGAGAGCCTGAAAGGCCATTTCAGTAACCAGCTGCTAATTGCATCAAATATTCTAGTCAGACTGACTGGAATGACAGTTTAAATTGTTTTATCCCTCACACAGGTGTACATTGGTGTTTGAATGTTAATTTGTTATGTGCATAGTTAAAAAAAACAAAAAATATAAATTAAAAAGAAATAAAATGCTGTTGCTCAGAGGTGACCTATGGAAAGCACTGGACTAGCCAAAGCTGCACTATCCCACTTAAATCCAGAAAGTTCAGGAAAAACAACATTGAAGTCACAGCCTATTCAAGATGTATAAATATCTAATGTAAAAACTGGAAGAGCAGAGAAATGTCTTTGTCATCCACCACTGGGATGACAGCTCTTATTAATGATCTTATAATACAGAATATTTTTGTTCATAACACTTATCGGACTGATATTTGTCAGGCTGTCATCTATTTTTAGTCAATATAGTAAGTTCAGACGTTGGATAAGAACATAACATTTTTGTTGGCCTGGAAGCTGTGTTTTGCTTTTTCTAAAAATGCTGTATTAGCTCATTAGCTCTTGACTAACCATGTGGAACAATCAAATAAGCTTTTATACCATACTACAGCTATAACAACACATCACCTGTGAGGCTTGAAAGAGACTGCAAAGGGTTTTCAGCAAATCAAGGTATAGGATCAGGTGTGAAAGTCAACTGAATACAAGCCATGTTTCTGCTTGTTACCAAGGTCTAATGCTCTCACCTTTTACTTGATTGAAGTCCCACATAAGAAATGTGCTATGGTCAAAAGGCCAAGAAACCACGTCCCTTACAGAGGCAATCCATCCATTCACTACTTGCTGGTTAGCCCACTGCAGCGTGCTCAAGGCTCATACCAGACTGAAAGCCACAAGGCAGTAACAGCCAGTATTTTAAATAGAACTGGTGCCTGTGCCATCTTCCACTATCGCACTTTCTCTGCCTGCCAAATACTTTCCCAGTATAACTCAAGATGTGCTTGGAGCCTTCAAAGCATTACGTGACTTTGGAAACCATCACTACTTAAGTGGTTTCTCTCTTCACCGCAGAGGCTGCAGCTATGTTAGCTGAAACTCTCCAGCCATTGGCAAAGCCAGAGCAAACTACTGCAAAATATATAGTGAAAATACCATGATTAGCAGTCTAGACATAAGGGTTTTTTTATCAGCTTGTTGCATTAAATTCCTCATCGCAAGGATGGTAATGTTTGCTTGGCTCCTTGTCCTCTTTATCTAACCTTCCCTTAGTCACTGGGGATCTTCAGTTTCTTCAACACCAAGTGATTTGTCAGGATTATTAAGTGGCACAGTCAAGTGTGCTATCTAACATACAGTAAAACATATTCATGTGAACAGTGGACATATTACTATTATTAACTTTGCAAATATATAGGTAGTAAGTTTTAATTACTTAATTTAGTTAAAATAGATACAATTTAATTTTAAGGTAAAAACTGACTATATAGAGAGCTTATAAGAACTATATGACCATGATCAAAGCATGAACAGCAGTTTTAACATTTAGAAATATTAGAATACAATCTGTTAGTAAATTGATGAAAGGTCACAAAGATTAAGGGATTAAATTTCTTACTGGTAGAAAAATGTGCAAATTGAGTACTAGACTGGAATGTGGCCATGTCTTTATGCCCTCTATAGAGGACATGAAATAAAAAAAAAAAAGATAGATCATAATTTGTGCTGCATGTAAGACAGCCTGACATCAAAAGTCAGTGGGAGGATGTTTTGTTGGTAGATCAAAGAAAAGGTGAAGTATGTCGAAAAAAACTCAATACATGTAATAAAAGAGTCCAGTTGGAAGCAATCTACTTTTATATTAATTTCTCTAAAGCTGTACTTATTGCTACTTCAGCTCTAAAAAGAATATAATTTGTAATGACTTGCACGATCAAGTAATCCCCATGTGGCTACAACATAGTTGCGGGGTGTATAGTTTAGTCTTTGTTCACACCTCTTCTTTCCCTGTCTCT
>NW_020799097.1:120780490-120802043 GCF_003259725.1 Athene cunicularia
CCCCCCCTCTTGCTCCTGGCCTGCAATAACACATGCATTAACATAGAAATATAAATACCTAATGTGTGGTAGGAGTCAAAATTATGCCATCCATGTGGGACCACAGAACAAGCAAAAAAACCCAAACCTTCATAAACTCAGTAACCTTTTCCACAAAAAAATTAATTTGTAAAATTAATTGAAAGAAAAAAATACACTCAGAAAGCTGGGTTACAAAATAAAGCTCAAAAATGCTTAAATATCGCTTTCGTCCTGTCATGAGATATATGGATATAGTAACTATGATAAAATAGTAAATCTTCAGCTAACAAATTGCATTTAAAGTAGCAATATTTTTTTTAATCTTGCCTTGCACAGAGACCATCTGTCTACAGTGAACACTTACCTCACTCACAACCTTTCCCCCTTAAATAAATGTACCTCCTATGAATATCTCTAAAGAGATGTTATTTTTCCTAGGATTAATCCTAGGATTAATTTTTTTTAAAGGCATATTTCGTTACTTTGCAACCTACTGCTGCCATCTCCTGTGTTAAATGAGGCAGCAAGTAACTTCGTACTTACAAACAGGCTATTTAACTGACCAAATGGGAATGTTTTCTGTTGGTCAAGCAGAGAGTACTCCACCTAAATACACTGCAGAAGTCTGTTAAAAAGTTGGCATTACCTCTAAGTGACTCCGTCGTTCTGCAATCACTCGTTCATCCTTGTTCCCAAAGAGCTTCTTCGGAGGGAATTCCAAAGTGGCAAGCTGGAAGACATTAAAGGATGAATCAGCATCAAAAGTGACAAGCTCAAATGAGAAAATTCTCTTTAAACTGCGAAGAAACTCAGAAGAAGAAAATACCAAATATTTATGGGCTACAGTATATGCTATTAGCAAATATTACATTGCACATTTCTACTGACATTATTATGACTTGGTCTGTCGTACTGCTAAGATAACACATTTTGTTATAAATTAGCACCAGAAAGCAAATTTAGGAATTAGACTGCCACTGTTTGCCCACAAAGATTACAAACTTGCAAACTGAGTTAGTGCTATCACATCAGGTAAGAAGAAAGAAAGATCTCTTCAGGAATTCCATGCATCTTAAAAGATTGCATTCGGTCTCTTAAAAATCATGGTCTCCAGCTGTACTGTCATGTAGTTTGTTCGCCCTTTCTTATATTGTATTGTAAACAGAAGATGATTGGATCTAAGCACTATCATTGAAGTTATGCTGTGGAAGGTGACATTGCTGGATTCCAGCTGCCACCTGAACCGGACCTGAGGGACCTTTTGTTGTGCCTTGAACTACAACTTCCTCTTTCACAGTATGTATGGATGTACGCTGTGATGGCAGCTAAGATGATGGGAAGTGGGACTTCTTAAGCTGTAACTCAACTGTAAGTCAATCACATTCAGATGTGTGTCCACGTTGGAAGCTGATAGCTTTAATTTCTGAAGAGAACCCACAAGCAAGCAAAATCCTATTTATCACACTGAAAATGAAAACAAGGCAGCAGCACAACTCTTAAAAACAACTATTCATATCTGTCCTTTTAGGAGTTCTCCCACAGAGGTGTTCAAAGATATCTTCTCATTTCTTTTCCAGTAAGAACCGTAGCAAGCTACACTGGTAAGGGAGAGAGCAAGGGAACTGTCCTCCTTTCTTATACAGCACCTAATATAATGCTTGAACCAATTCCAGCAGCTGTATCTGGAAAACACAAAAGACTCAAGAGTTGCTAACAAGTACCAACGAACTTGGTCTGTTAAGCCACTGCTGCTGGGAGTGATGCACAAGACAGCAAGTCCTCTCCACATAGTTTGTGTCTGCACTTGAAGGCACATCAAAAAGAATTTCTTCCTAGATTTCACTGTATGAGACAGAAATATACAACCTCACTCACATTGGTATTGGTGGAGTTGTTTTGCAGGCACATATACCTCCTACGTTAATTCCCCTGGCCATTTGATGATATTGAAATAATAAACAAGATGCATCATTTTCTAGTATACCAACACATACAGGACTGTCGAGAATTTATAGCTGGTTATGAGGAGCAGAAATATACCGAATTAAATGAGGAGCTTCATTATTAACACTGAATGTAAGCATCTTTAAAATACAGAGGAATTCTGCAATACAAATAATTTATTCCCATTCTCTGGTTCAACTCCAACTTGGATAATTTAAAAGAAATGCCTAGACATCTTCAAATGAGCAATATAAAGTGATGTGGGGCACCAGAGGAGATGGAAGAGAATGCTGCTCTGCATCAGTCTTGCCAGCATGTCCCAATTATATCCCTCAAATTTCTCCAACCAACACTTCTCGGTGTGCCTGCTTCTTCATATTGGCAGGACAAGCAGTACACAACCAAACAGTATCCTATAATTACATCCCTGGGACTTATTTTCACTGCATTACTCACTCCTTAACCTATTCAGGATTATAAGTGCTAATATTTTCAAGAACTTCAAAATTCCACCCCTGCAGAAATTATATTTTATTAAATAGTGCTGCATCGTGTCACTGCCAGAAACAAGCAAGGTAAAACAACTACCACCATAATCCTCTCCTGGCCCTATGGAGATTGTTTTTATACTTATTGGCTACTAAACACATTCATTATAGAATTTTAAGATAGTGTCTGTTAAAAAACAATTTGCACAAATAAAACACGTACTGCTACAACATCTTCAGACATACTCTGTAGAGTCAAAGCAAGTTATTACAGATAAAGTCAGGAATGATTTATTTATCTAAATAAAGTTTGATTTTAACAAGGATTTGGGGACTGATTCTACAAAACATTGGGGCAGGCAAGATTAGGGAATCTGTTAGCTCTCTGGATGCATCTAAGAAGAAAAATGGTTGCATTTTCTAAAGCCAGGTAAGTTTTGCTAAACTCATTCAAATCGAAGTAGATACTGACATAGTTTTAACCTTTCTTAACTCCCTAATCAGTACAATGCACAAAGCTTTGAAACCAAGCCAGTGAAAGTCCATTATTACAGTCATGAATTTCATACACAAGAGAAAGGCTTCAGCCAGTAAACCTGGCTTTGAAATGTTCAAAGTCACAACACGAACCAAAATGAAAATCATAATTTTATTGCTGGTCAAGACCTGGGTATGAATACTTTGGACTTAGAGAACTACGTATAATAATAAAAACCTCCACCCAGATCAAAACTCCAATGTGCTGAACTACGCTTGGCACACATATATACATTACTTATGTTTTTAATACACATATCTATGTATAGAATATACTTATACATACACATACATAACTTGGAAGGATTCTGCATCCTGCAGAGGTTACATTACAAAGGACTGTTCATCTACTGCAGTCACAATCTCTATGAGGATTGATGCAGAAGGTGCACAGCCTCAGGCCTGCTGGAACATTTCTGTGTCCCACTCTTTCCCAAGGATCCTCTGGCTCCTCTTTTAGCCAAATGATTGCCAGATGTCCATCTCAAATAAAAAATGGAGACCTTTCTTTCACATGACAGATGACCACCCAACTATATGACAGAAAAACCTCCAGCTATAGATTTCATCATCACTTCAGCAACTCTTGGAAACCCTGTATTACTCCAATGTGCCCTACTTCACTACATGAAGAGAGCCTAATCCCCATCAAAATGAATACAATTAAAAAAAAAAAAAAGAGATGACATTCAAAACTCTCCAGGCTTGAGTTTCTGGCTGTCCAAACACTTAATGCAGACATGACAGCACCAGTTTCCACCCAGTTTGCACCTTGAAAATTATCTTTGCAACATGAGAACAAGAACCATTTGTGCAGCAACATGAATTACATAGTCCTGCTTAATTTCACTGTAACAAGAAGCTGGTCCGTTGTAGTATATTTATATAAAAATACAGTATTAATATATTTAGCAGAGGTAGTGTGCTTATACGTATACACCACTGATCTCTGTCACTCTGACTTATGAAGTTACTCCTTTAGCATGGGGAAAAATATGTTGGTGCAAGAATTCCAGAAATATGCAGAGCCATGATAAAATGTTTTCATCTCATTGTGATTTTGGTTTATAAATAAAGAACACCAGCCCAGCAATATAAATATAGTGAAGTAGTGATAGATATTACAATAATTATCTATAGAGATCCTCTGTCCTGATGTATCTCATTTGACATACAGACTCTGAATGTAATTATGAGCAATTCAGAAATGCAAGGATTCAAGAGAATTTTGAGGTTGATATAAAATACCTTACTCAATTTAAGCCAAATTGCACCGGCAAGTATTTCAGTAAGTTAAAATTTTGTTACTAGTAGCACTACAATGCCTTTAAAAAACTGCACCATCACTTCAGATGAGATTACCACCGCTACAGGTTAATGCACACAGCACAGTATGTGGCTGAGCTGCATTTGTTCTGTCACTTAAATATGTAAGAGATCTGCAGGTGTAGATTTTACATTGAGATGTTTGCCTTGGCTCAAAACACTGTAAGAGAATTTCGCACTGTCCAGATTCAGGAGTATAAAATATTCTTTTAGAATTAAATGTCTGCGTACCCTCTGCCTCAAATTAATTCTTCAAGGGTCACACCTTAACTATGAGATTAATGTGTTGTGGCAATACAAGGTGTAACAGTGGGACTCTCAGACAGCAAGGTAAATTATTGTATTTTCCTGAAATTTCTGAAGCACACCCCTCCTCTCCCTGTCCCCCCTGCTGCAGCAGCAAAGTGTTTGGCAGTCAGTCTTTTTCGGCGGGGATGTTTTGTCATTTTTTAGGGCTGCTGATGAGGTGATATGTTTTCTGTCAGGGGAAATTAAGAGGCATATTCCCCAGTCTGACAGGAAGAGTGAGCTCAAATTATTTCCTGAGAAGCTTCTGCATGTAGCGTGCAAGATTCCTAATTTTTACTTTGGCTGCAGAAGCATTTCCCTACTATACATAATTATAGCATCACTGCAATACAAATTCCATTATGTGCAGACAAGTGTGCACACGCATGCACACGCATACCATGGGCAACGCTGGGACTATCTTAGACCCAAAATGCAAAGCCAGTTAATATTTTAAAATAGTATATAGACACCTCAAGACTGAGTATCAGCACTCCTAATGTCTTTTAGATATTAAACTTTTTACAGTTAATGATGTTTATCCTATCTGGCAATCGTTGCTAGGCAGTAGCAGTCTTAGGGAGAGGCAAACAGTCATTTGCAATTTACTCCCTAATTTCTTTATAATAAATAAAGACTGTGTTTTATTTCTGGGTCTTGTATTATTGGGGGGCATGTTATTTGACTGTGACTCAGAAACCTTATCTGTAAGGAACAATACTTACCTACCATGATATAGTATTTGTATAGATTAGTATGATCAAGTTTAGACAGTTCTCAAGGGGAAGGAGCTTCATACCAAGCAAGTAGTATTCTAGTAAATTTTGAACAGCTTAATGGATTCCTATACTTCTCTCACATTTCAGTCAGGAGATTGGTTTTAGCAAGGATCTATTGGCAGGTGTTTAATGCTGGTAAGAGTAGATGTCAGAACAGTAAGCGTGGCTTTTTTTAGTCACCTGCTTTATCTTATATACCACTGTTTGACCTTAAGATTCATCTACTTCTGGGAACAGTATATACCTAACAACATATATATGGAAGCATACTCTTTTAAAGTGAAACCATGTGTCTTCATAGCCTTCAACTACTGAGCCCCAGGAAGAGATGCAAATTTGGGTAATGGCCTTTTGGAAGCCAAGAGAGTGCAAATGAAGGCTCCAATATCACCAAAGGCTCTGCCTGGGATGAGGTGCATCTCATTTCAGAACCTTTAGAAAACAAAACCATCAGCATTTGAAGAGTGTCCTTTAATTTCTAGTATATTCAGTTGGAGACTTCACTGGCATTAACTGAAGTTTGCTAGGGAACTGCTGGATTTAATTCTGTTCAGGGATTTTATGGTACAGTGGAACATAATATGTTAATAAAAAGTCTTGTACAGTACTTTGCAGATGATATTTCAATATATAGTGGACCAAAGTAAAATACCACATAATACAGTCATGTAGGCTTGTCACTTCTGAAGTGTGAAATTGTTCAACGTGTTATGCTCCCTAAACATTAAAAAAAGTGCCATCACTTGACATCAAGCAAAAATCTACAGGACTGAAACATCTCAGTACTGCTAGTGAGTAAAAACTATGTTTTAGTGCCTACAATATGGTAAAAGATTTTTTTAAAGAAGAAAAACAGGACAGACATTGATGGAGGCTGAGTCATCTTTAATCTTTCATCCCAAATTCTCTTTGTACTTCAATGTTTTGATATATTTAAATGGAGGGAAAAAGGGGGAAAAAGAAAATTAATGAAATGCTAACTATTAAATTAAAAAGTCAGTCGTCTTTAACTCTCATGTTACTTTTACAACTCTGAATTTTCTCATTTTTCAAAGGGCATGTCTGACTTTTGATCCTTTGTACCAGAAATCTCTGTCACAGATGAGAAAATCAAAGAGAAGAATGTGGCACGGTTTTGCAGCCAGTGTGGCTGCACCTGACTTGATTTTGCAGTGAGTAATGAAAGAAAAAAAAAAAAATTGTCCTACTTCTAGTTTTTGAAGTTTAAACAAAGCAACTTAAGCCTCAGCTTCTCAAGATGTACTAAGACTCCCAGATGCTAAAAATTGGACAAAAGGTGTATTCTTAACTAGGAACTTGCACTAAATATTTAGGGATTTGACAAAAAGGTTTTAAAAAAAAGCTTAGCTTCTATATTTTTACTAGTATTTTGTCTGAAATAAACCACCTGTTCTACACAATTTCATAAGAGAGCCTTAGGCAAAGGGAAAAAAACACAACGAACAGATTAAAGGCTACTTTATAAATTCAGAAAAAAAAATAAAAATCAAAGATCAAAGATAAATCATTTGAACATCAACTGAAGAAGAAACCAACAGAATAACTTAAAAACCACTTAAGTTACATTTTTAGGTGATACAGCTCAAACTATTTAAAGTCCAAATGATTTTTTTCCAAAATATGAGCAAATAAAACTCTAAACTTATTCTCCTTTGAAAAAAAAAAAAAAAGGGTAATGTAGTCCTCCATCACATAAACCCCACAGTGCTTCCCTCATATGTATGCTATAGGTAAGCAATTTCCTCGGAGGACAGGAAGATTAAAGACAGTGTTTTCCATTATCAGCTAACTGAGGAGAGGGAATACCCAAAGGATTATTTTCTGGATATTCAGTTTGTCATCTACTTTTCCTCTTCCATTTCTAATATTTTCTTTACAACTTTTCTCTATCTTCCAACATGTTCTCCTCCACTTTCCAGCTTGCTAGCTTGTCTCTTATTTTATTGCTATGCTTTTGTCCCCTGTCCATGACCTACCTAATTCTTTTTCTTACTCCACTGTCCCTTTGCTTATTAAACTTCCTGTTCCCAGACCATTCTCCCTACTATCTGCCAGAAGGGGAGAGGGATTTGATGTTCTCAGAGGCAGGATATCCAAGGAACTAATGATCAGCCAAAGCTCTGAGGTGGACCCATGTCAACCTTGTAATGTAGTGAACTCCTTGGAGAAGACTGAACAGCTTTTAAACAGCAACAAAGCCACAATTTATTATAAAAAACAAACAGGGGTAATTGACCCCCTAAACCAAAGAAAACTCAAGTGACCAGGAGACCTGGAAAAAGGTTGTACTCAACCTTCCTCCTACACACAGGGTCCCTGCAGAGCAGTCCCTGCCAAAGATCCCTGATACCAGCCTAACACAGTCAGCCTTTCTCTAGATTTGAGGGGAGCAGACTCTGCTCCAGCCCCTGTGCTCCCCAGGTCTTTGCAGTGCTTCTGAGACCTGAGGAGCTGCTCTAGGCTCACCCCTGCTGTCTCTCAGCTCCTCCAATGAGTGCTGCAGGCTTCCAGCTTTCTGCTGTTATCTCTACTTGCTGCTACAGGCTGCAGCACCTGGATCTCACTCAAACATTCACAAAGGAACTAGTATCTCCCTCCCTCCTTCCTTGAGGGAGTCTACTCTGAAAAATCCCACATAAATCGGTCAGCAAATACCTCCCTTCTGACAAATACAAGAGAGACCATATTGCAGAGTGATGTACTGGAGTTTTGTGGGTTGCTTTTATTTTTCTGGTACCTCCCGAATACAATTTATGCCACAACTTGGTTTCCCATCCTTTTACATCACAGCCTTTTCTCAGAGAGGAAGCTGTTCTGCCCCATGTACATGAGAATATTTTTTTCTTCCTGCTTTCCATCCTTTTTGCTCTGTGCCAGAGGTTTACCTGCCCACAGAATGGGTTTAACCTTTGCACTTCTATCTGGCAGGAGCAACTCCTGGTTTGCACGTTGCTTTTTGCCTGTCCCCCAGTGCAGGCAGCCCAGTGAGCCAGGTCTTCTGTATTTCCCTCCAGAACACACCCCATTGAGACCAGAGTGTATTGGAGACCCCACTAGGGTTGACCTGCCAGGTAAGCAGTTCTGCTGCTTCCCCACTGTACTCAGACTGGCTACAATTCATTGACTTTTTCCTACTTATCTCTGTGGAGCATCACCCATATATAAATAAGTACCTCCTCTACATCATTCCCCTGCAATACTGGCACTACGACATGCCAAGAAGCACAAGCAATTACATCTCCTCCCATAAATATATACAATTCTTTTGCAAGTCCCCTCAAAGTCTGGATGCTGCAACTAACCCCCACAGATCATCTTCTCTGGATTCACCAACACATAAATGTCTTCTGTGGATGCATAAGTTCTCACAGCTCTGCTCTAATTCTGGGTAACTCTCTTTGAACTTTTAAGACCTCCTTCCTGGCATACTTGCCAGTTACCTTCCTCAAACAGGCATAACTGTTTCTCCAAAGACCATTTCAACCTCATCTGTCACTGAAGAGGGCTAAGAACATAAAAAAGAAATTCACCTCCTGTGAAGCTCCCTTTGACAATGCAAAATTACCACGTAGGATCGGATACCATTTTGCATTTCACTAACTGTCCTTCACTGCCTTTGAATCATTCCCAGTTGCCTATCAATCATCTGTAATTATCAAAAAGGTTTGAGCGTTCTCATATCCAAGTCTCTCCTTTAAACAAGCAGGCTGACCTAGACTCAATATGCATTTTTGGAGCTATGGTGAGATGTGGAGGCCTCTGTTTATCACATTATTTGAACTCCATTTAGTCTGCCACCTGCTATTGAGAAAAATCAAATTAACTGCAGCCAAAGAAGTTAACTTGCATTACAGAGGTGTTTTTCTTTTCCTTAAAAGCAATTTCAAGACTAGCTGGAATAATAACATACCAAAAGAGAGTCATAAACGATGGTCAATATAATATTTGACAAATTACTTCAATGTTTTGTTCATTATAAGCAGTACGATAGCGTTTAAATACAGAATAACTATAAAAATGAGCAATAGGATGTATCAAAGTTTATGCAAACCTTTCACAGTTCTGTAAAATTATGCAGCTTTAGAATTTTAATCTCATGAAAACCGGAAACTAATATAGCAGGGCTATCTCTCTAAATATAAACCACTACCTGTATAGCTCAGGATTACCAACTAAGGAAAGAGTGACAAAAACTTGCTCAAACGGCAAAAAACATATATTAAGTTCTCTATGCAGGCTGTAGAAGGGCAGAATAAAGTGGTGCAGAAACAGCATAGACCAACCAAATGATATCATTATCTCACATGTAAGCCAGTCAAAAATAAATAAAAAATAATTAAATACGATTCACAGATGGAAAACAAGCATGAAAATTTGTAACGTACCATGTCCTTGCAACCTCTATTTTGCTCTCTTGTTCATCTATTCTTTGCCCCAAGATGGAAGTCTCTGGGGGAAAAAACATCAGTATCGTGTGGTAGACCATGGACTAAGATAACGGTACATGCTGACCTAGAGAGTCTATGGACAAGTTTAAGACATACTCTCTACACTTTTAGCTCATGATTTTGCAAACTAAACATTAATTTTTTTCATGTGGGTCAGGTCATGGTGCTTGGTTATTTCTTTAATGAAATGGCAACAACTGCTGGGTTTGCAAGGTTATGTCTTCAAAGCTCAACACATTAATTAATCTTCATCAACACACGGCTCAAACCCCACTTCCTAAAAAGAAGATAAAAAAAGAATTTTCTGTGCTCCTGTGGGTTTATTTTCCTTCCAAAAATGATTTGGGATTTGATTCATTATCTTCCCACTGGGATTTCTAGCAAGGTTAAGGAAGTGTCTTCGCAATAGCACAAGATGGGCCACACAGCAGACACCATCTTTGACCCACTCTGCACTATATTCCCGCCAATGCCATGTTGGCCATCAGGCCACTTCAACAACACACCAAGAAGTCACAATACCATTTGACTTAAGCAAAAAATAGGTTCAGAGATGAGAATTCACCACAGCAGTTTTAACAGCTCTTCCCAAAAAGATTTGCTTGTTGCATACAAGCTCATTTCAGTGACATCTGGCAGCATTTATGAAACATCCCAGTCTCATGTGGCCAACTGATGCCATAAATTTCAGTCATCCTTGTCTTTGAGAAATGCTAATAATGAAAACTCATCAAATAGCAGCAATAATTTCTACTGCTGACTAGATGGATGCCTTTCTGACTACTCAAAATTAATGGCAGATCTCGGGGTCTTAAAGAACAGCTGTCACAGAGAAATACACCTGCAAACAAAGACACAGTATGCCTCTAAGTCTGATTTGTTATCGAGATAAAGCAGCAACACTCAGAACAAACTGGACTGATTACAAGAAGTTAACTAGCCTTCTGGACCATTTAAAATGAGAAAACCTGAGAAAACGCAGTGAAAGTACACAAATAGGAAGGAACTACTTAGTCCCTCCTTCAACAGTAAGAGTGATAGATACTCACATAGGTTATACATAAATTTTCACTTACAGTCATTATAGAACTAGCTGCTTTACCACACAGTTAAAAATTAGCTGTAAGCCTCATATAAATTTGGAATTTCACTCCCACTATCACTGTTGTCACTAGGTAAAGCTTAAAATGACAGATAACTAGGTAAATGCAATAAAAGATGCGTTTTCAGGAGCTTGCTTGGTAAAGGATTTTGAATCTGAAGGACAGAAAAAGAACTATAAAGACCAGAAAGATCACTGCTACTAACAGTTTCACAAGCAATACCCTACTTAGTACTGCTCTTGAGATCCTAGAGTCACAGTGGTGGGTAAGAATAGGTATTTGTTTCCAAATACAATAAAATTTCTTGATCAAGCACTTGAAGATAAATGCTTAGAAAGCAAGACCCATGTATATACCACACATACATGCAAAATTCAATGACACACTCGCTTAAAATGCCATGGTATTGAAGTCAACATCAGTTTTCAGGACAGAGGAGAAAAAAGGGATGTGTTTAACTATTGAAAGTATTTGGGTTTAGATTACATGTCAGTGATTTCACAATTACTGTCTGCTAGATGCTTTCTAGAAGGCAAGCACTGAGTCTGTGTACAAGTGATGCTGCTCCGCCTATACAAGTTTTAGTAACCCAGGAAAGCGGGGGAAAGCTAAAAGACCACAGGATTTTTTTATTTTTTTTTTCCTACAGCATCCTTACAATGAGTTATAGCACATAAGAGCCTTCAGGACAATCAGAATGGAAATTATGCTACTCTATGTGTGTAAACAAACCCCTGCAATACAGTAGTTTGCAATTACTTTAACAATACCAGTACTATTCAAAAATTGAACTGAACTTAAAAGTAAAGGTATTCTTATTTACTCACTGATTTAAAAATAAAAACAAAATTGGAGTTAGAATTGAATGTACAATGAGTAATTTAAAATACTGCTAAAGCTTTAATGTATTTTTTTTTCAAAAAAGACATAACAAGATTAGGACATGCAGTGTTCAGATGCAGTTTGAAAGAAATTCAAAGTATTTCATAGAATACTCAGTATTCTATGTGTATACTCAGCCTCAGAGTGCCCACACTGCCAACAGCACTGCACAACACAAATCATTAAAGTAGCATTAATACCCAGTAGTACCTACAATGAAGTATGACAGAAAATAATAGATTCAATATAGAAGAAACTGGCTAAACAGAACTGTAGCGTGGATTCTTTTTATCATTCACAGCACGATAACCATTTATAGATAACCATGAATTAACGGCATGTTTTAACACTGGCTGCCGAAGTTTGGCACCCGTGTAAAGTAAGCTTTTTCCTCTCATTCACACTCACATCACCAACAGCACCATAACGAATTTTGTTTTTCAGATGTGGCCAGACAGCTGGCCCTCTGCACTATTATCCCTGGTTTTGGTTCTGAAATACGCTCTACAGTAAACTGGACAACAACCTCCACTTTCAGTCTTCTCCTCTTGACATTTTCAATTTTATACCTGCAGCTCAATATTTTTCCTGAGAGCCACTGCTTCTTTATGTTTATTTTCATATTAAACCACAAGAGATTGTATTTTATTGATTTTTGTCATGCAGGGATGTGTAATAAAATTTACTGCTTGGGCTTTCTTGCTTTGGGCTCTGTAGTGAGATAGACAATTCTCTCTTGTAAGATGAAGCCTTCTGTATGTTCTGAGTTGCAGAGACAGATGGCAAAAGACCCTTCCAGATTTTTTTTTTTTTAATGTATTTACATTACAGCAGTCAAGAAAATATCCTGAGTGCCTTACAGGAAGATGTCATTGTGAATACAAAACCGAAGGCTTTTAGAAACTCATTTAGAAACTATAATATCAGCTACAGGTCTGAAAAATTTGTTTTCTTCATTTCTTCCAAAGCCAACCCATTTTTAATTAAGAAACACAATATTATTTTCTCCATATCGAGTCTGAAAGCTCATTAGCAGGAACATGATGAAGTAATATTTATAAAAGACCCCTAGATAAAAAGTGTCTTTTGTAGATTGTAACAATGCTAAACATCATGTTCATTTTGGTGGGGTTTTTTAAAGCAAATTTACCATTTAACTGATTTAACTTATATTAAAAAGGGGGATATTTACAACAGAACACTGCAGTTGTAGACTAGTAATTGGCCTCTCTGATGGACTCTGACCTGATTTGCCAGCTGATCCCTGAGTGTCAACCAGCGTGGTTACTATGACCGTCCCAGCCCTGCTCAGGTACTGTTGGACTGTGCCCTGGCCACTAAGGTTCCTGCTGTGACCTGTGCTGCAGTCACCCTCAGCTCCCGGCTTGTCTTCCTTTGTGGAAGAGCTCCGATCCTGCTGCTCCCTGGCAGCTGTGTAGGATCCTCCATTGGGGAATTCAGGGCAGGAGACTCACCTCTGATGCTCTGAAACGCCACATGAAGGCACTGATCTCTCTACAGGGAACATAAATAGGGCCTACATTTATAACCCATAAATGTATATTAAAGCATGTTAACAACCGTTGTCAATTACAGAGGGGGAAAACTGTTTTTTTCAGGAGGTCTTCTTTCTTGCAGACTACATCAGTCTTATCTCAATGGGGCCTCCATCAGTCAACAGTCACCTGTATCTCAATCCCATTTAGATAATAAGTCACTCATTTGGTTAATATAGCAATGCCAAAATAAACAGCTAAATATTCTTACTGTACTAGAAAAATCTGCAACTCGTATTTCCCTGTTCATTCTCCCCCAGGTTGGAAGCTTGGCATAATTCTCCAGATAAAGCAGTAAAAGTTTATCATAACAGCTTCACATCTGCAGTTGTGTCAGTAATACCATCTAAATGTGTAAGGATGCAGCACAGTTGGAACCAGACAGTTTTTGCTACTATCTATGCTATATGTTCAAAATTAACCTGGGTATTTTCACAACAACTAGTGTTAGAGCTGGGTTATCATATCCTAAATCAATTGAAACCAGAGGATTCTACCTGAAAAGTCTACTCAATCTAGCAGCATATCCCTGACCAATCCAGTGAGAACAAGTTGTTCTTCACAAAACCCTTAGAAGACAGCAAGACTGTCGATAACAGCTAATGATTAATGGGGAACAAGTCATAAAGCCCTCCCAAACAAGGCAATCATTAAAAGAAAGAAATAGCAAAACCTCCAGTACTTTCCTCTATCTTTCACTAAGCAGGAAGAAAGCAGACACAAGAGTTGCAGCCTAAAGTGATCCCCAAGCCTACAGACACTCAGAAGCAGCTAAGAAATGGCTGAAAGTCAGCGAGCACCTTTGTCCAGGAATAGTTCTTCTCACAGGCATTCCTCTCTCATAAATAGCTGTTATCCACCTAAAACTATTTTACTGATAAAACAACATGAATATTTTGATACCATGCAAATTCACTGGATAATTGAGCAGAGCCTTGAAAATCCAATTATCAAATAATCAAAGCAATTATTCTGACAAATGGTTCGTGAATTATGAGATGAAGAGCTTGACCCTCTCCAAATGCCTTTTTTCAATTTCTACATTACTAATATATAAGACTTTTGCACAGCACAATCAATGAAACTTGGCATTTGATGTCTGCCTGCAGGTTAATCTTGTCTCACACTGAGGAGATGTATAGTGCTAATGGTATTTTCCCACAGATCCATTTGAAAACTCAAGTTTTATTAGCTGATCAAGACAGACAAAAAAACCCCAAAACACATCACCAAAAAAACAGGTCTCATCATCAACCAAAACACAGGAAGGAGGAAGAGGAAGGAGAAAAGAGAGAGCATCCTTATCTCTGCAGAATGATCTGTACCAAGCAAAAAAACCTTTGCTGCACAAATCTAGCACCCAAAACAACAATAATCACAAATTAATCCCAAATCTGGGCTTTCACAAGACTAACTCATTCAGATTCAGTTTTATAACATGAAATTTACATACTGAATTCATTTTCCCACTAGAAATGGAATAGGAAATGCAAAGCAAATATGCCAGGGGGTTTGCTGTCTCTCAGATGCTCCAGTCCTGGTTAGCAACTATGAATTCAGAGGGACCACATGGAATAAAGACACTTCCCTGTAATCAAACCTGCACTAGAACTACATGGTATGGTCTGCAGCAACGTTCTTCACACTTTACTTATGGGAACAAATTCTCCTGTTCATTTGTAGGCTGATATACTGAGCAAAGTCCTAAAACTTATTTTAAAAATACCAGCAGCCAAAAGTTTTGCACTGCAGAAAGGCCACATGAAGCATTTAAGGATCTACCTCTTAAATCACTTCTATACTAGTGGCAAACTATAGCTGATATGGAAGTACTATGTATATAAACCTGCAGGCTTTCAAAATGCTCTGAATATAATTAGGAATGGGAGCTGGAAACATATATGACAAAGTATGCTTCCCGTGTATGTACTTCCTGGCTGTTATAGGTGATAATAATACAAATGTTAAAGTTATATCATACTTACTGTAACTTGTATTGTATAAAGGTGAAGGCTATAATCACATGCTTGTATAATAGTATTATAAGGCTTACACACAGACATATTCTAAAAATTACTACTTTAATTTTCCTTCAATATTTATGGAAAGATACATTACTAAGGCTAGCAAAATTCTAGACTATGTAGTAAAAGTTAAGATCTGCCATTAGTTTAGGATTTATATTTCAAAAATTATTTTCTAAATGTTTTTCTGTATACTTATAAGTCTGCCAGAGGTATTATTTTAATACACATCATGGCATTTGCTATTTACAAGCACATCAATGTTACAAACAATTTTCATTTTACTCTGTGCCCAGATATACAGTTTCTGGAAAAAAAAAACAAACAACCAAACAACCTTTTAGACTGTTTATGCATTCTTGGTGTTTGTCCAAATGTTGTCACATAAAATTTGTTACACCTATTATGTTTTTCCATTGTATAAAAACAAAACTACAGTACATATTCTTGATTATTAAAAAAAAAAAAAGTCCCAATTTGCTAGCTAATATCTAGAAACATCCTTCGAGTCCAGGCAGAACACATCAACAAGTTTATATCTTCACTGGAACAAATTTTCAAATACAGAAATAAATCCTAAAATATTATCATAGACTATGCTCACTAAGGGTCATGGAGCTCCTAGAGGCTGCAAGAACCTGAATTAAGAATCCATATACAGATAAACCTAAACTTTCTAAATTAACAAGGTAGCATCTGTAGAAAGATTTGTACCATCATGTTCATTGCTATATGTTACACCCTGCTCTCTAGTACATGCAACCTGTAATTTTAGATTGCTTCTTGGTCACAAGAGTTTCTAAACATCAATCTCAGTCATTGAACTTGTGAAGGGATTGGGACTTAGGTCACTGCAGAATCAAAGCTTTGGCACAAGCATTGCAGGTTTCAGAACAAACTAACTTTAAATATTGCCTTAAAAGTTTTTAGTTAGAGTTACTTACAGCTCTAGTGCTTTATACTACTTACAACTGAGCACTAGAAGCATCCAAATATCCAGAATTTTGCATTCTGTGTGAACATACTACCTAAATCTTCTGTATTAATTAAATCTACAATTACTGATGCCAGTAAATGAGAAAATCCAATCGTAAAACCAGCAGAGCTTCAGGCTGGCCAGCTCTGATGCAACAAGCTTTTGACTTCTGCTGCCAAAGCAGCTCCTAAACTCCAGGAGTTCACTAGTTACATGGCAACCAGCTTGCTAGCCCTGCAAGCCAAGTACCTCAAAGTTATTGCTTCCTCATCCTTTTCCCTTTCAAAGTAATCCCAGGAGATTAACATAAATTTTTACATTTAATGAAACACTACAGCTGCACGGTTACAAACCAGAATTGGAACAGGCAGACAACCAAGATCCCAGTCAAAATGCTGCCCTAAGTGCTCTGCAAAGTCTGCTGCCTTAC
This sequence comes from Athene cunicularia, assembly GCF_003259725.1. Lineage (NCBI taxonomy): Eukaryota > Metazoa > Chordata > Aves > Strigiformes > Strigidae > Athene > Athene cunicularia. The sequence continues at coordinate 120,797,314 of NW_020799097.1, forward strand.
TGCTTTGTTCGTGGTTTAATTTCTCTATTTGTTTTCTTCCTTAGGAGGGAGAACTCTACATCTTTGATGAGATTTTTTAAAAAATAATTAAGCAATTACATAAATACACAGAAATTGCCTAATTATCCTTGATACTATTGGGGAAGAATAAAAACCCCCCAAACTTCCACAAACCATGTCTTAATAGCTAGCCCAAAATTGGATTTCTCTGTCAGTGATCCTAGAGAGAATCTCCTCCAAAATCCAAGGATGCTCTCCTAAAATTAATGGCTTCACCTCAAACTCATCCCCTCACCATTATCTGTGCCAGCACTTCCTGCGAGGATTTCTTCCACCTATTACTTACCAAGAGCACCAGATGTATGGACCATTTAAAAAGAAGATAGAGATCCTTCCCTGGCAGTCACCCAGAAGAGAAGTATGGAGGCAAAAGGAAAGGACAGCGAGATCAGTCAGTGGTGGTTACATGAACAGTTCATGCCTCTTCATTTATCATTACAGAGCTGAAATACCCCTAAACAATAAGTAGTACTAGAAAAGATTCTACAAAGAATTTAAAAGATTACAAAACTAGTGTCTGTTCTATTCTACTAGCGAACATATACATAATATGTCTGGTGGTTGCAAGCAGCATGGATGGATGAAACAGGAACTGACTTCACTGAGATACAGAACATTTCTTGTCTGTCTTCCTTGAGATGCAAAATACTTCCACTAAAAAATGAACAGTTTTGAAAAATCTGAAATATTTAAAAACATTTTTAGATAAGCTTGCAACAAATGTTTTGAATTCCATTTATTTTCAAAAACATTCACATACTGTTTCTGAAGAATTTGAGAAATATTTTCTGCTCTTTGATTTTCATGCCATTCTTACAAGTATGCAAAGTAAAGAGCAGCCTGTTAACTCTTCCAGTTGACAGGAGCCTTGAGTTCACTCAAACAGAATGATACTCTGTCAAACAAAGAGATTTCTTATAAGCTGAGGATATTATCTTCAGAAATAAAAAGAAGGAACATATAACCCTTAATGACAATACCAATGAGAGCTTTTCCTCCAGAACACTACACTAAAAAAATAGAAAATGGAAACCAGACAGCATTTTTTCCTAACAGTTATAAAATACAACCTTTACTGTCCAATATTTAATGTACCTGAAAAACCCTGTCATGCAAGCGTCTAATCCTAACCTCTGAGATTCATGATACTGATGTGTACTGCAATATATTGTGGACACTCATTTCCCTGGTGGGAACAGCAGATGGGGGTAGAGGCAGATCCCATGGTAACTTTGGCTTGAAGGTTTAAATTTATGTAGACATGCCTGCTGGTTTATATATGGATATTATGCATCCATTCAGTCATGTAAGTTGACAAAAAACAGACCAGCAGAAGGGGAAGATGGGTCAACTGCCACCTAAAATTGTTTTAAAATTTATAAACAGTCTTTTCATGCTTTAGACTGTGAAAAATACAAATATATATTTATATAGATATCTCCATACATCAAATACAAATACACAAATTATTACATTCTGTTAAATAAGCTAGAGTCAATAGCTTTGGCACTCCTGCAGAAACCTTGCCTACACATATCTCCTTATCTCCATGAATAAATCTATAAATACAAGCATACATTTTAGCTTCTCTTTGGCAGCTCTCCATGGACTTATTAATATTTTAAGTCAAGAATCACTATTAGTAATAAAAATGCCTCAATAGTAAAACCATGTAGAGATTTTTATGCACACAGAAAGAGGTTTCAAGATTGACAAGAACTCTATAACTAGAACCCACAGTGAAAGCCCCACGAAACATGGCTTCAATACCTGGATGCAAGTGGGAATTCAGGACTCCCACATGAAGGAGGGACTTCATAAACCTTGGATTTGGGCAGGGAAAGACAAATGCACAATTGTTCATCTGCTCTCCTGTTGGAGAATGGCTTGCAGAGAGAAGGCCATAGCTCCCTGCAGAAGCTGATTGCAGCCACCTGAGGTAAACAAAGGAAAAAACCCAGGGTACAGTGATGCTAACAAGGACTGTTGTGATAACAAAGAGAGAAGTTGTGCCACATTATGGCCTTGGGGGTGATTGTAAAACAGCCCTGGGAAAGAAGCAGGCCAGAAGAAGGAAGATGTTGTAACATGCCTGAGATACCACAAGGGGCTGAAATATTATAATGTAGCCTTTTACATGTGTCCAATAGATTTGTGAGTAGTATGCATGATTATTGTAGAGTGCTTATATAAGGCGTGATTTCTTTTAATAAAGTTGAAGCTTGCTCTATCATTCACATTGAATCGGCTGCTTGCTTCCTCCGCCCGCCGCACTCTCCTTTGAAAGAGGGAAGAGACAAAGTCTTAAGAAGAAGGGAGCCACTGGCCATCACAAATGTGTATTACTTGAACTTGCTCAACTAACAGAGATGTTAGGGTGAGTTTTCCCTCACAGCAAGATGAGGATCAGGAAGGGAAGGTTTTCTGCAGAAACCAGCACTCCAGTAGTATTTCAAAAGCATGAACTGGTAAGAAAAGCTGAACAAAGAAGAGAAAAAAAGGAGACTCTTACTCTGAAAGTTCTCCCTTCTCTTTGCTCCTCTTTCTGACTAATAACAAACAAAAAGTATATCCATTCTGGAGACTACTGCAACTGAAAGCCAAGTACAGTCTTAATTAGAATTCCAAAAATAAGAAAGTCATTAACAATCTAGCAGCATAAGAAAGCTGAAGCTGGGCAAATGACAATCATGCAGACCTAAAAAAACTAAGCATTGTTAAATGCTTGGTACTTATCTGCCACTGGCACAATCTCACCCTGCTGCAGCTTCTTCAGTCTTTCAAAATTTGCATGTGACACATTTCAATTAGATATCCAGTTGTCAGCAGCCACTTAATTACATTAGAACAAACGTGCAGGTATATAAAATATATGGCATATTGTAAGACTGGAAGACATTAGATAGCTTCTGCTTCTGAAAGTGATAGTTGGGTTTTTTTTATTTTTTTAAACCTTCCTAATAAATCAGTTTGCCAATACATTCGTTTGGGAATTCAGTGGCAGCAACACAAAATGCAAGATCAGCAAATTATTAAAATACTGATGTAGTAACTCAGAGCTGAGCACTAATGAGCTGTAAAGTTCACTTCTAAAAGCAGGACACTCATACATTAAATGCGTCCACAGTATTTTTGCTGTTCATTATAAATATTAATTTAGTGTTGGAAGGTGAACTATGCAAAATAAAATTCAACTCTGATGGATTCCTGTAACATTGCTTTTAAGGGTCAGGTTTCTTTGGAATAATATACAGTAATTAAAGACACAACTTTGCCAAGTTTGGTATTAAAATGCACTTTAGCATCATGGTAAATCCTAAATTTGTCAATGACAGATCATCAGAAGCAGACAGATGATTTTCAATTTACCAAACAAACTGAACTCCTACTCATGTCACAAAACTAATCCAAAATTACCATATATTTTAAATAAAGGTAAAAATATGGGAAGCCATCGATCATTCACATATATAACATTGGTAATGATATTCCTTCAAAGAAAACAAGCACCAAATCTTTACTACAGCGCAGGATATTATGTTTCATCCATCACAATGTGCTCTTCCCCTCTGATAAACAAGGACACAGTGGTTTGTAGAAATTCTGACAGGTAATAGAAACCAACTGTATATTAGCTAGGCTTCTTCTGCCCACAAACTTGCCATTTCCTTGTGGTGCCCTAAGTCTTAAAGCAGGAGTAGACACAAGACAACAGCCTGTACTATGTAAAATAGAGAAGACTACATCAGTACAGCAAGGGCTTCCAAAAAAGATACTTAAGTGATAGTACCTATCTAAAAGCAGTTAATGACATGATCAAATGCTTATCTCGCTCCTCCTGAACTTTAGTGTGCTTTGTACTTGGCAAAGACACATATACTTGAACCTCACTGTTAATTTATTAAAGATCGTTGTGAAGTGGAGGCTCGATAAAGGCTGGAAGAAGATACAACTATATGGATCCATTATTTCAGAAACTAAGATGGCTAAATATTTCTTTCAAGTATATTAGAAGCCAAAACAGGTTACTATGCTTCTCTAAAGAGTATCATATTTTAAGGAAAGTTATACTGGAAAACTTGTAAGACTTGGTATTTGCTCTGACTTTAAAAAATTGTTGAGAAGGGAACAGATAACTTCATAACTTCATAATGTGTATCCTTCATGGAAATTAGAAATTTATTCATGTGCATATTTAAACCAACAATTCCATTAATGTACTAGATGTAAATCTCAGTAAGTTTACTTACGACACAGACATATGGCAACACAGAAGTGTCAATAAGAAACAAACTGGCACATTAAACCAGAGAATGTATTCACCTTGCAAGCATGACCACAGACAGAGGGAAGAAGTTTAAAAAATGCAGCAAAAGAATACTGCCTATATAAGATATCTATAAAGTGAGTGGTGTAGAGAATGGAAAATATAGTTAAAATCCAGAGGAAAAGTATTAATCATGAACTGTTAATTACAACTGAAACAACTTCAGCTCGGAAGACTCCAAGATGAAGAAAACAGTACCTTTGCTCTAGGCTAGGATTTTTTCTCAGTTGTATGGTCTTAGATGCTGGACTTTATTTTGACCTAGTAATACAACTCCTATGTTCTCATGGGTCATCAAAAAAACCCAGAAAACCTAACACACACACACATACCTGCCCCCCCC
>NW_020799097.1:120802093-120906426 GCF_003259725.1 Athene cunicularia
CCCCCCCCCCCCCATCCCATAACACCAAAAAAGTCTGAATTTGTACTGTGAATCACAAACACTTGATTCAAAAGGTGACATTAATATGCTGCAGCACATGGGACATTTTAATAATGGCTTTAATAACATCAGATCCCTCCTGAATCTAATTATTAGATACAAGAAGTTGATGTCCCTCTGATGTAACTGTAAAGGCCAAATTCAGTTGTTCCTCAGTGTATTATCAGTACCAATAATAGACTCTAAAAAAGACTACACAAACACACTTTCCTAAATGGGGAAGATCAATCTGCAGAGGGATTCAGGTAGCCCTTTTCTATTTCAACTGGATGACTGCCTAGCTGTTTTTTCAAGAGTTAGATGCAATTAGGATATTCCTGTTGGCAGACTATAACTCTTAACATCTGAGATGAAATGGCAATTCATTCAAATGAAAACTATGATACTGAAGTTCCTTCAGAAGCAATATATTTTTAAAGCATTTGTGGAAAGAGAATGTTTCAATTTTTCACTCAAAACTCAATTTTACCTTTAAAACTTTTCTGACATTCAGAAAAGATGCCCTAATTTTCTTTTTCTTTTCTCTCTTTTTTTTTTTTTTTTTTTTTTTTTTTTTTTTTTTTTTTTTTTTTTTTAAGAACTTTGATATTGGGTTTGTGGCAGTTTCAATTTCTGGTTTTCATACTGTTTTAGAGTGGGAAATCTTAAGTCCCAGAATATCCACAAAACACAGATCTTCATATTTTGCTCTTTAAACTCAAGGTCGTTCCATGCTCAATTATTTTTAGCTTAAAGAATAGGTCAATGAAGACCAAGAAAGCATTTGCACGCTATTGCATCTCTTTCTTGAACATAGTGTTTTCTAATATGTTGCCCATGAATATATGGTCCAGACTTCTTTACTTGTGCTAACTCAAATCAGGATCACTTCTGTTGCTTGAATGATTTATTTCCTGTAATATCCAAGGGAGCAAGTAGAAAGGAAACAAAATGTTAATAATTAAAAGTTAGAAGTGGAAACCAAGAACTGTAATTCTAAAAATGCTCACTCCAATGAACTAAAGCTCTGTCAGGCACAGCTCCTCATATCCTGAATGCCCAGTGTCTCCAAGGTGGTCAGAAAGATCAATTTTCCATTTTGCAGAAACCTGGAAGCCACTATTAGAAAAGGGTATCTGTGGAACAACGCTCTTTTAAATGAGAAGTTGTCAGGATGACATGATCTGACTGCAAGTATCTTGCAATGAACAAAAGAGCAACCTCCAGGGAACAACGCCAGTCAGCAGTAAAGGGAATTAATGGCTAGAGGCAACACACAGAGTCACAGTTCCACTGCAACATCCATCCTGTATCTAATAGCCTTGGAGCTTTAAACTGCTGAAGGGTTTGCCAATCTTACTAGACGCATACGGCTGAAAGGAATCAAAATCATAGAATAGTTTGGGTTGGAAGGGATCTTTAAAGGCCATCAATTCACCCCCCCTGCAGTGAGCAGGGACATCTTCAACTGGATCAGGTTGCTCAAAGCCACATCCAACCTGACCTTGAATGTTTCCAGGGATGGGGCATCTACCACCTCTCTGGGCAACCTGTGCCAGCATTTCATCACCCTCATTGTAAAAAATTCCTTCCTTCTATCTAGTCTAAATCTACCCTCTTTTAGTTTAAAACCGTTAACCCCTGTCCAATTGCAACAGGTCCTGCTAAAAAGTCTGTCCCCATCTTTCTTATAAGCCCTGACCACTGCTGTAGTCACTCCATCATTGAAGGCCACTACGTTGGTCTGACAGTACTTGCCTTTGGTGATGCCACGCTGGCTGTCTTGAATCAACCTCCTTTTTGAGTAAACAACTTTCAGAAAACTTTTTTTCAAATCTCTACCACCACCCTTTTCTGAAAAAGAAGTTTTACCAAAACTTACCTCAGGGTACTTCAGTTTTAAAGTTTTATGCATTTCTCGAAAACGACTGTACCGCCTGAACACTGTCCATGTCTCATCCAGGACTGTTATCTGTATCAGACAATATAAGAAGAACAGAAGTAAACCAACACAACACACAACACTAAAACCCATGCTGTACAGAAGGTTATCAGATTAAAACAGGCAATTCTTAGTTCCCTTAAATCCATATGCTTTTATAGATTTACTTCATTTTTCTTTCATTACAGTGATGGAACTGTATTTAATAAGGAGCACTGGTTGCAAAGCAAAAAACCTGAGTGCATTTATTCTTTATTCTGGAGTGGTTTGACAAGGCTGTGAACACATTAAAAAAAATCCCCAATCATTCCTTGGTGCAGCTATGCAGTTCTCAGCATTAAAATCAGGGAGTGTTCCTTTAAAGAATGAATAACAGCCAGCACAAGTGTAGCATAGCTTCTTTATACATTCACAGGTAAGTATATTCTCATGTATACACACACATATACTTAGATATATACAATTAATAAATACACATTTCTTGGACATGCAGGGTTCATTACCACAGAGAATAGGATTCCAATTTGCAGGGTAAAAAATTATATATGTCAACTTTCAGTAGAAGATTCTCCTTTAAAACACTTGGCTTGTGTCATCAATATGTTGATGAATGTCCCATTTATACAGGCAGTTTCATTAAAATCAACAGTATTACTCCCATGAATAAGGCACATAGCAACAGGAGCAAAGGGGGAGGGCAAGCCAACCTTACCATCAGTTATTCAAAAAATCCTCTGAGAAAATGGAGGAACCAACAAAAATTTCAGGGAAAGAAAATTTTTCACTATCTGAAATTATATGAAATGAAAGAATTTTGTAAGTGGGTCATAAAAGCGATGCGTCTGGAGCCTTTGATTTTACAACTGTTTCTGTAGCTCTGGTGATCCAGGACTACCAAGATGCAATGCTGCAGGGAGAGGTGGGCATTTTTCTACATCGACTACTCGAGCTGGAGAAAGCCAACTGGCATTGCCTAAACCTAAAAAGGCCATCAATTTTTTTAATCTAATATGCCTAATATATGGTATTACCTCTGCCTAGCTATGATTTCATGCAGGAAGATCAAAAATAAGCGTTTTCATTTCACAAAGACATGGACTTTTTAATCTTAAAAGAGACTACTAAAATTCACAAGTAGTTCCCTCACTACTGTGCATGTCAAAGTTTCGGAGGTAAACAAAGTTGCAATTGGGCAGGATAACTGAGTAGGAGAAAAAGAAACCAGAGCAATAAAGCCACAGGAAACCAGCATCCAAGCACTGCTGCTGCTGATACCTCACACTCACAACACACTCATCTCTGGTCCACCCTTCCCCCTCCCTGCTGCCTTTGCTGGGATATACAGAACAGGGAAACTGGAGGAAGTGTTCTGGAAACCTAAAACTGTTGCATGTCTTATGATATCAGGAACTAGGTTTTGGGTTGATTTGTTGGGTTTTTTGTTGTGTTTTTTTCTATTTTTACCTTTAACAAAAAGATGTAAGTAAACAAAACTGGCCTTCCCCAAACTTTTCACAAGCACCACAACATAGGTTCTTCTAGCACATCTCTAAAATGCAAATTCATTATTTTTGATAAAATCCATCTTTCATGTCACCAGTAAGCTTGTCTGCTACTAGGACACCTAGACTATATCCCCTCAATATATTTTTAACAGTGTCATAAACTTCACAAACCAGGTGAATGGATTTAACATGCATAGGCAGGTTTACCTAAAAGAAGTAACTATTCAGAAATATGCATGTTGCACTGATCTTGACTAATTACTTTAAAGGGCTTTGCAATTTCAATGTTCAAGTAAGCATTAGAGTGCAATGAATAATCATAAAATAAAGATGTTGCTCATTCCTGCCTTTTTTTTGCTTTAATTCTGTATTTTAACGCTTCCGAGTTGTGAAATTTTGCTGTGATAATTTCATTTGTACACGGTCTTTATTAAAAACTAACTTCTTTTTGCCCTAGGGTCTTCGCAGACGCATGCCTTTAGGGGAGCAACCTCACACAAAGCATTCAGGACTCTTCCAGCTACACAGCCTGGGGAAGAGCATGTATGTCAGCTTGCCAATCAAGCTGTTAGACTGACAGGTGTCTAGGTGGTAAGGTGGTACCAAACTTACCCAAATCAAATTGCCTGCAGCCACTTATTTATTAGCCTTCTTCTACAAAGTTTGATAAACAACTTGCTAGAGATGGACAGGAAGGAAAACAGCAAAGCCATATATCCGTGTTGCCTAAAAACTGAAAGACTTTCTCTAGTGTTCCCCAGTGGCTTAGCTTGACCTGACTCGATCCCTGTCATCCTCTTTATTTACTTTCCTAATTCTCGTAATGAGACTAGCAGGTAACGCACTCCAAATTTTACTGTTGTTACTGCTGATATTATTGGAAAATTAATTTCAAAGCTAAACAAAATCTTAACCAGTCCCCAAAGCTCAACAGTAATATTGTTAGGATGAATAGGAGAATTACAGCATACCTGGCACAGCAGTAGCATTTACAGAACAGGGCCTTGTACTTCTACAGTTGATCCAACCAGATTGGTACTGGGATTCTTCCTCCCCACCCCCACTTAAAATAGCTGTATGACAAGACTATATAGGCTATGTATGTATGGGACTGAGACATGTGCAGATTTGCCAAACAGTAGCAAGTTAAACGAATTTGAAAAGCCTTTTTACTTGTAATTGACTAATATAGTAGTTAAAATACTTTCTTAATAAAAAAAAATAAAAATCCATGGTTGACTAAAACTGTAGGACAGATTTTCAAAATATTCTTATCTGGGCATTTAAGTGATTCTAGACTTGCTTCTTGTGACTTTTATTCAAGTACAGCATTTCCTATGTAAAACTTATAAATTTGAAAAAAGATACTCCAGTCCTGTCTCCCTTTTGTACTGCATGATGACTGACAGAAAATAACCTGAGACATTTTCAACTTAATGCACTGTAAAGCACATCACAGAATGTGTTCCCTTTCTGTCTCACAGAAATAGAAGTAAAATCATGGTGGGGAGGGAAGGGAGAAATATTCCACCTAATTCTGAAGCAATCAGAACAGAATATGCCCACTTTACTTATCTAGGCTGGTTAAACTGCTGACACTAATTGTGAATATTCATATTTCTCCAAATGGACCTTGTTGAAACTTTTTCTCACACTGTCTATGAATACAGCATCCAAAAAGCTAAAAAACTTGCGGGATATTAAGGGATTTATGCAGATCTGTTTCCTGGAACCTTTTTTTATTAGTTATTGAGGGTATTAAATCAATAGAGTTGAGAGAAGATGGGCTTTTTCTTTTTTCTCATTTAGGTAGATATGGGGCATGCATCATTTTCTTTAAGAACTACATATCAATGACCACTGCTTCTGCTTTACTCCAATTCCGTAATAATTTGCTGAGCTCAGAAAGAAACTTTGACTAGAAACATGGACATTTTGAGCAGGCCCACCACAGCATTTGGCTGAACAGAACTGTGACCAGACCTGGAAAAAAAGCACTGCTTTGGGGTGCACCTGCCTGGATTTTCTCCTCTAGAGAACCTGCCAAAGATGACTGAAAGGCTTTGAAACACAAGAAAAAGCCAGTTTTGAAAGAATATCAAACAGGATAAATAAAATGAGAGAACCCAGAAGAATAAGGGAAAGCTGAATAAAAATGAGAAAAACTTATCTACAACTTTCCCTCTTATCAGAGGATCCCTGCAGGGCTGTGCTTGATTCCAGGCTCTGCTTCCATCACCTGCTCTCAGGAAACCCTGCGTGCCTTTATGTGAGCTGGACTTCTCCCCTCCCTACTGCCTTGCTGCTCCTGCTGTTGTCCTGTCTGCAACCACAGGCACTGTCTGTAACAGATGCCAACGGTCTTATGGATGCAAAAGCTCTTCCCACACACTGTTCCTAGCACAGCCTTGTCTGAGTATTCTGTGTATCACAACAACATGAAAGGAAGAAGAGAATACAAGAATAGTTTACTGGTACTCAAATTCAGCTCTAACATAAATACATTTAGACTTGATTAAGTTAGTAGTTTCATCATGTCTTTAAAGACAACATATAAAACTGTCACTCAAATGGAAGATTTTTTGGAAATTTATCTATTCATACTGAATACTTCATAGCAGACCAGCACAAACAGCTCCATGACATCTCTTGCTGCAAAAGGACCAGGTGCTATTTTAACTCTATTGAAGTATGGTTTTGTTTCTATTTTGAACTCTCTCCAATAGGTTCTCATAGGAGTCACTCAACATCTTAAAGCAGGATCTGTATCCAGTGGAAGAACCTGAACAGACAGATCACCTTGCTGACCCATTCCCAAATGCTATATATGTCTAGATGGACAAGATGCTGAACCTGCACTAAAATAAAATATTTTTGGATGGTACATTAGGGTTGAAAGACTTATGAACTGTCTGTAATGCTGCCAAGAACAGTGGAACCCACTCTATCTCTTTGGCATACAAAGGAAATAATCTTTACTACTGCATGTCACAAAAATTTATATATTTGTTATATACAGAAACTAATTATATTTGTTCCTCTATACAGCAATATGTCAGGAATTAACTACATATACAATGACTAGAAACATCTGCTGAAGAAAATACATCTGAAATACCTAGGATTCAAAGGTTTACAATTCAACTCAATCATGCCTTGTTCCTTTGTCAAAGTGTTGTTACATGCAAAGAGATCAGCTACACATTTTGGCAAGAGCAAGAGGAACCTTGGTGAAGAAAGCTTATTTGGGAGCTGGCAAAGGATAGGAGATGAAAAATGCCCTAGCCCTTCCCCAAGGCAGACATATTCTGGTATGAGATCACCTGAAAATAAACTTGAACAAAGTAAAATAAGGCTGAAATAAAGAATTATTTCAGCAACTGACATTGTATCCTGACTCATCAAGAAGGGACGAAATAAACAGGTACACATTCTCTCCTCCCTGCTCTGTCTTCCTACCTTCCTGATTTTTAAGGGGGGGATCATTCTACCATATATTCTGATTTTCTATAGAATAAAAATAACAGCAGCTGAAGATTAATACAAATCAAATTAAGAGTGGGGAGCACTGCAGGGAAAGGTTTAAAATAGAAAAGCTCGTGGAAGGTCTGTGGATTGTAGCTTGGAGCCAAATCCTGACCACAGCAAAAGCAGCCCACTGTGACATACAGAGACCTGGAGGCAAAGCAAAAAGCATAAACAGATGATTGATTTGTGTAAGGGAATGACTGCAAGAAACATCCCAAAGACAGCCAAACTAAGGTCCATCAGAGATTCAATATTTAGTGCTCTAAGGAAGTTGACAGCAATGGAATACAATTATGAAAGTGATAGCCCATTTCCTATGCCATATGTCATCCATTTCTTTGATCTGAACTTCATCAAAGCAGTTATTTAAACAGCAGTTTCTTTTAGAGGCAACCTAGAAATGGCACAGGATTGATACATGAGATGGTACTGGCAAGTACAACAGAAGAGAATAGCCAGTCCATACACACCACTCTTAGGCAGTGTCTTCTCCTTCCATGCCATTAGTGAGGTTGGGTTGCAAGCCTTGCTTCTCACAGAAACAAAATAGAAGCAACAGAACTGCTGGAGCCTAGTTTCATATGCATTTGTATCTCTCTGGTATATCCTCCTGTTCTTTCCTGGTTACAAATCCCACCCCTTTCCAACATTTTTCTTCTATTACATTTCCTTACAGGTAAACCCAAGTCTTCCTGCACATACTTTTAAACTGTCCCTTCATCCTAACATCTTGCAGCTGCTTATGTGGGTTTTAGGGATGGAGAATATTTGGAAAAGAAATCTACCAACTTAATAAAAAGATAAAATACCTTTTTACTGTATTTACCTTTATTAACCATTGTTTAGTAAATACTTGGTGCTGAAAATAGTTAAAGGCTAGAACAGTCCTTGGGGAAGTTTGTTATGTGCTTACCCTTCTCCCAGTATCTCCATGGCTCTGGGCTTCTGTTGGCCCCAAGAAATTCAAAGTTCAAAAGGCAAAAGGAAGTATTCTGTCCACAACTTATGCAATACGTTTTGAGATGAAAATTTAATTAGCTCAAACAGAGCTAAGATTACCCATCTTAATAAAAGCCTTTGTAAAAGAGAATGTAATCATAGTTCAAAATGGTCCTGCATACTGTGAGGACAGGTCACTCCTCCAACTTACACCAGCTAACGAAGCATCTGGCAGTACATTCAGTGAAGAAGGTTGCCAATTCTCTCTCTGATGCCATGTACATCAGTTATGCTACATGTCCACGTGCACTGAGAGCACATTTCCAATTAGACTTCACATCATGCTTTGAAAAAACACTGGCTTAGTACCAGAGGAAACATAATGAATATGCATTTTTTTCCAACATTTCTGCACAGAAGATCAACTGAGGAAGCCACTAGAATGGAGAGGAAGCAGATAGTTTGGAGAAGTGCAACCTTGGAAACACATGGTGGGAAGGAATCAGAACAAAGAGAGCCCAAAATGAATTATAACTTTGTTATGGGTATATGCAAAATACTTTAATTATGATTTCATTATTACAGGCAAATATTTCAAATCTAATCATTTTCTATACCTGACACTTGCATCTCAATAAAGGGCTTTCCTATAACCAATATTAATTTAATCCTCAGCTCTGGAACACTCTCAACTGAATTATTTGACATTGAAACTGGAATTGCTCACCCCAAGAGTTTGACCACCACCCGAAGAGTTTGACCTCCAACCTCCTCTGTACAACTGATTCACTTGGAAAATACCTGTCTTTATAGCGCCCTGTATTTTGCATGCCTTCTCACAACCTCTTGTAAGTGGCTTCACTACTGTTGAATACAACAATGGAAGAAGAACCAAAAATTGCACTTAGTGGAACAAAAACTACATTTCCTTGGGGTTGGTAAGGCGATTTCTGGAATCTGCAGATTCTCAGCTGCATTTCCAGCTGCCATTTCCATCTTCGCTAACTGTGACACTGTCACTCTGAACACCAATGGCTGGACAGAGCAAACCAGGAACTATTTGGTTTTAAACAAAAGAGATTTTTCTATTACTGTTGTTACTATGATGCTGCTGTTGTACAAATGCAAGCAACATGTGTACAGAGACTCCAAACATTAAGGACAAGCAACTGAAAAGCACTTACCTTTATTTCAAACTCATAGTGTTCATCCTTTCCCTGCCCACACAGGACATAGCGTGGAATACTAATTTTAACTGGGTCCTTTAAGTCGTCTGGATTTGCTCCCAGTGAACGACAGACCATCCGCTTTCATGTGCATACCAAATAGGGAGAACAAAGGAAAACCAAAATCACTACATAAGGAAAAAAAGAAAAGAACTTCACTAAAAATGAGAAAATGCTCTTGGCCAGAAGAGCAGGGAAAGAGAGCATGGAAAAGGCAGAAATTATTTCTAAAGTAAAGGAATTATTTCAAAACAAAGTGGATCTTTTTTTATAAGCGAGTTCTAGCATTTTGTTATGCATGGTAAAATTAAGGTGAAGCATCTTCAAAAATACTGTTTTTTCTTTGAAAAGCCATTTTCAGCGGAGATATCAAAAACAAGGGAAGACTTTGTATTAACCCTCTTTAAAAAAAAATATGAATCAGGCCTTCACGGTTATTTTTTTTTAAAATATCTTTATATAAAAAACCTTTTCACAACATCATGCAAAGCTGCAGGGGATCTAGGCAATTCAGAAAGCTCTTAGACTTTAAAAATCCAAACTAATTTTATAATTAAAAAGATATAGATATCAATCCACTGTCAGAAGAGTCTCCTGCTGTTTTCTTTAAACCACATCTAATGAACAGAAAATGCAACTATGATAAATTTGCATGGTCTGGACAAAATAATTTAAAAAGGTATTTGTAATGTGGGCACATTCCTCTGACTAACAGCCAGATGGAATCCGTAACTCTGAAGTTATGTCAAAAATAAAATATTTTTGTAACTGAAAAAATTAATGCTTTGGAGTGACTATGTCCAAAAGTAGCATAAGTATTTACAGTAAATAAGTAAAGAACCTGTCTTTTAAAAAGTCCTCCACTTCCTCAGTTGAATATATTTGGTCTGAAAACTTCAATGAACTTGTACTTAAAAAATAACAGCACCATGCTAAATGTAAGTTAACAATAACAAAAGACAACTGAAAAACTATCACTGTGAAGTTATGACCATATCACATGTTTTAGCGATGCTATCCATCACTTGATCTGTAACCATATTCTCAACATGCATTTTCAATCCTTTAGTAACTACGAGACATGTTGCTTGGCCAAAATTATTCAGTCTTGACCAACATACCTCCAAACATGAATATGGCTGCACTTCTCACTGACACTTGCTTTCTTTGTAGCAACTCCTGCTGACTTCTAAATAGTACATGTGACATTGTAGGAGCTGGAGAAAAGTCTGAAACTCATTCATACTGTCTCTCTCTGATTGCTGCCTGTTACAGAGAGCTTTTTACAATCCTCACCTGGCTCTTGAGAAGGGGAGCCTGTTACTTCATTACCAGTCAATTATAAATGCCAATGTCATTTCCCTTAACATTAGCATTAAGAGCAGTGAAAAATAAAACACAAAGAAAGTAAATTTTGGTTCCAATTAACTGACTTTATCTAAAAGGTTTTTTCTACAAGCTTTCTTGTTTTTGTGAAAATATAAAAAAACATCTGTTTGAATGGAAAAATACTTTCAGTGACCTTTGTTTACACAACAAATATTTTCTCCTCTTCATTTTGTCCTTCTTTCACTTCTCCCCATGTTACTGGCTTTTCAACTAAAACTAATTTCTGGAGCATAGAAATGTAAGCAATTCTTTCCTTGGGGGAAAGAGGAGTTCATTGCCTTGACAGCAATATCCTCTGTTTTAAAATAACACTAAAACCATAAAGTCACTCTTAAAGCCACCTCTTGTCAACATGTAGTTTATTGGCAGTCATTTTCAGAGAATTATTACAAACAACTAATAGTCAGAGAGGAAAATCATCTCAAACACAAAGTGTTGTGAAAAAACACATCCTAATACATTAAATAATGCTTTGATATTCATACTATTCATCATGTTATGTTTAATTTACAGTAGAATAAGAGATATTGCCATGAAGTCATTTTTTTCATAAAAGTGCAGAATATTCATCAAGTTAATTTTGAAAATAAACACAAAAGAGAAAAACCATGTTATTGGGAACACAACATGCACAAACATTTAACTTTTCTGCAGCCTTGATTAAGATACTCTTCCCAGATAGTGCCGCTCAATGTTAACTTTTGGCAGGGCTCACAAGAAATGCCTTGGTGATGTCAATGAGCATGCCATTCTTCAACCAGACTGACATGAGGTTATGTTCCAACTCATCACTATGCTGTCTACTCCATGTTATGCAAGGCATTTGTTTATACTTTTTTTGTTAAAAACAAAAACCATACCTCAAAATAACGTGACACATTTTGCTCATCTTTTGACTTCCTTAAGGTATTAGGAAGTTCTGTTATGATTAAGAAACATGTAAATCTCTATCCAAACCAGTGTTCATCCTTCCAGACATAACTTCCTCATCCAATGCAAGTTATTTCTTTTTAAATCCCATGTGAGTTACATTTTCATGTCTTAACATATGGTAAGAACAAATGGGAAATGTTCTTATACTAGTAGAGAGACTTAAGTCTAACTCTGTCTAGTAGAAGATTGCACCTCTACTGGCAATATGCTTACTGATTTTAGAATTTCAGATTAGATACCACTGTTTTTTCTGCCAAAGACCATCTTCCTCAAACAAGGCAGATGGCACATTCAAGCAACAGGATTCAAAAGGTATTCAGCTCCCTTTACAAGGGAAGAAACAAAAGATGGGAGGCAACTGCTTATTTCTTATTTGAACATCTGACAGGCATAACAGGTAAAGAATAACCTTGTACTAAGCTAAATGCAAGCATTGACTAATGGAAATCTTTTACTGATGTTCAGCAGTTCCATTATTTCTTGGAATGTAATATTAAAGAGTCTGTAAGTGATGCAATCTCACAGCATCAACAACCCTGTTAGCAAGCAAGCAGAAAAAGAAGAAAGTCAGGCCAGGCACATTACACTGAAAGAACTGTAAACTTACTCCATCCACCAGGCAGTATCTCCAGTTGCTAACTATCCATTTAACAGGATGGCAAACACGTACAGAGATAATGCACCCCAAAATGCCTGTTTACCACAGGTATAGTAGCACGACCAAAGGTCAAAGTGCTATTTAAAGCACAACCAATGTCTGTTTACACCATTTAATTGGATTTATTTTCATATCACATTTTCCCGAAACACTTGTATCAAAGGAATATAAACACATATTCTACTGTGGAGGAGTACAAGTTAACTATCTGGACAAAATAAATAGGAATGACTTCAAGCCATACATCGCTTCCCTGCAAGAAAAAGAGGGGAGGGGAAATCTAAAAAGAGTATTTGATGTTCCTCTGTATTTTCCTTGCTCCATTTTTCTGCTTCCACATAGACTACACTCTCTTAGCCCTAGGCAAAGGGGGCAAACCCAAGAGAAGAGAAATACAGCAAATCCATCAATTCCTGTCAACTCAGCCAACACACTTAGAATAAGCCAAACACAACTCCTTTTGCACTTGTGACAAACTTTAATGCAAGAGTGCAATAATCCTTAAATGCAAAATTCAAACTGCAGAGAATTGTCAATGTTAATTCTTCACAAAATTTTAAGTATAAAAGCTATAAATATCCTTAGTATTAAGAGTATATAGTGAATTTAAGCTTTTAAAAGTATTGCAGATGTTTTGAAATATTGAGATTAAGGGGATGAAATAAATGAAAAGCATGAAAAACAGATACTCAGAAAGATTAAGGAAAAGGTAATCAAGGAGGGATAGAGAAGACATTAATGAAGACAGATAGTAGATGAAGAGAGCCAGAAAACACAGCCAACAGAAGACACAGCTGTAATTACAGTTTTGATCCACCTACTACATGAGATAGAAACATTTTATTTCCTAACTTTCCCAAGAAAATGTACATACAGCATATCAAGAGATCCACAAAAAGCAAGTACTCAAGTAATAATGATTTTTGCTAAGATGTATGTACACACCCTACAGTAGTCCCTTACGGGCTCAAAGGATTCTCTAGCCTATTGATTTAAAAAAAAAAAAAAAAAAAAAAAAAAAAGGGGGGGGGGATTTTATCAATATTCATTAGGCTCTTATTTTGAATGCATCCAAACGTATTTGGATTTCAGCACCTAGTCAGATGCATAATTAGCCAAATGGCTTCTTCACTTGAACTGAATGTTAATTTCCAGTTTTGCAAAGGGATATGCAAAGTGCTTTGAAGAATTGATGGGATGACTGTCAGTTGGGTATTTATTTCTTTTTC
This sequence comes from Athene cunicularia, assembly GCF_003259725.1. Lineage (NCBI taxonomy): Eukaryota > Metazoa > Chordata > Aves > Strigiformes > Strigidae > Athene > Athene cunicularia. The sequence goes on from NW_020799097.1 coordinate 120,815,482, forward strand.
ACAGTATTTAGAAAAACCAATTCCTGAATCAGATCCAACCTTGCTCCTTGTAGAAAACACAAGCTCAATTTTTGTGAAATTCTCTTTGTCTGGCAAAACTACACATCTGATATCATTCAAACTGTATAACTGAAGGCTGTCAAATTGTGATCGCTGGCATGAAGCATCCAGAAAGTTAGGTGCAGGATAGAAGACATTATTTTCCCTTAAGAGACCGATATGAGTAGATGTAAGAACAAGAGCTCTATACACAGTCTGCTTAGCACAGTCTACTTTCACTGAGGTATACAGCAGTATACGAATGTCACCTAATGAAGGTTTAATACTTCCCATATTTTCGTGGAGTAAGTAAACCACATCAGCTAATTCAGTTCTAAATTTACAGGACAATCGTACTCCATTTGAAAAAACTAAGTCATTTACTTCTGATGTCCAGTCAAGCGAAATCTGCATCAAATCATCTTTCAAGAGCTGGTGATTATTTAAATAAACAGCATCATCCGTTGTAGAAATCAAAACACTCATTATGTCATAGCAAATTCTTTGAGTGAAGTGTTTGTTATAGGTAAATATTGTGAGTAAATGATCTTCAGCAGAACACAGAAGACTAATATTCTGTCCAGCAAAGCCAACTTGAATCTCCTTTATAGTGACGATGGGAACTTCATGAAATATTGCCAAGGAACTCTGGCAGACATCTTGTTTGACTGACGAAACAACAACATACAGAACAGAGCTGAACAACAGCAAGCAAGCAGGTTCTGGATCAGGTTTTTTGCAATTGCTGACAGCCAGCCAATATATGCCTTTCAACTCCTCCATTCTAATACAGATCTGAGGTAAGGCACAAGTCAAAAATTCCAGAACTTTTTCCAGAGAACAGAACTGAAGCTTCAAAAAGACATCAGGAAAATGCACAAATTTCTGTCTTAACATAAGACTGTTTTCCAGCTTTTCATTTTTACAACAGCACACAAAGCCTTCAGAGGGCTCTCTCATACAGGCATCGGAAATGTCTGTGCTTACACACATCGTGATAGCCTCTTGCACAGGAGATTCGGGTTGAATGACATTTTCAGTATGAGCTCTGGTATCATCAGTAGAATGGGACACATCTTGATTCATATCCGACTTGAAGAATATATTTACTTGTAAGTTTCTTATAAATGGCAGATTTTTTATTAATGATATCGCTTGTGAACATCTCTCACTTCTATCAAACAAACTTCCCAACTCCTTTATTTGTTTAGGAACCCCCATACTGTTGAGCAGCTGACTACCAGTGTCTTTGTACAGGCAGGAAAGCTTACTGAAAAGATATCCCAAACCATAGGTGTACTCCGGACTTATATCAAAACGAGAAGGTAGTAACTTGAAAGAAATCAAATCAGAGGGTTTTTGTGTTGGAAGCTGAGAATTACTAGACTGGTTTTCAATTGTTGGGTCCACTGTTTTAAATTGGCTGTTTTCTTTACAAGTTATTATTTCAGAATTCACATTAGACTGAGAAAAAAGAAGGCACGATATACTGTTAAAGCCAGCCTGCTCATTAGCACCCATTAAGATTCCTACAGAAGACAGCTGTTTCAAGTGGGAACAATCAGATTCAGTTCTTGAGCTGTCACAATCCAGAGAAGTAATTACTTTATCGTCAAAATGATTGAAATTTTCAACATTGCGGAGCGGATAAGCCACATTATTTAAGTCATGACTTTGTAAAGAAGTAGATAAAACATTCTGATAAGAAACATTCTTACTCTTTAAAGTATTAGTATTTTTAGAGTGAATTAAACTACTTTCAGTGTCACAATGACAAGCAAAGCTCTCCTGTTCTGAATTACTCCTTTCATTCTCAAATGCCTTCTCCGATGTAAAAGGGGAGGAGATTCTTCCAGAACTGGAAAATAAATCCCACATCTCTGTAAATTCCTTCTGTCTTTTATGGTCTCTTACTCCTGCGTTTTCTCCACACAACTCAGAAGCACAATTGCCATCTTTAGACATAAATGGAAAACCATAATATGTCTGCCACTGTTGACTTTTCTGTTAAAAATTTCGAAAGAAGAAAATAGAAGTGTCTTTATAAAACCTCCTGATTTGAACATTTCTTAAACTGAGGAATTGATTTTGATTATGTTTGTACAATCATTCAAAACTGGTACTAACATCGTACAATCTCTCAAAATCAGATAAAATCCAACAGAAGTGATTGAGGTCTGATTCAGGAATAGTTGATCTTCCCAGCCCACCACTGCTGTTTGTACAGTATCCATTTCACTTGGTTTATATTTGCTTTACTAGAAAACCACAGGAAGTCAATGGGCAATGAAAGAATTTATAAGGCCTCAAGTATTCTTCCACACATGCAAACAGAAGTAATCCTATACTATCCAAGACAGCGTGATAAGTCCACAGTTTAAAAATAACAGTGTAAAAGTTGAAAAAAGTCCAAATTAGGGTTGTTGCAGCCCTCCTACTATTAAGGTTTAAATCCAGGATTTACTCACCAAGACAAGTAATTAACCATGTTTCAAGCAAAAGTTAGAGAACCAAATACATTAGGAAGGGTCTAAGCCTCAGTTTAAAAATAAGCATTGAATCCTTCATGGCATAGGCAAATTTGCCTGATGCTACTTGCTAATATTATAGACATTGTTCGAGCAGTTCATTGTGAGTCAAAAATGTGAAGTGGTATTCTGAATTCAGACAACATCTCCTCATTAAATGCTTTATCCTCTAAAAATCAGGAAAGGGATACTGTTCCAAATTAAAATTCATGACAAAACACAGAAGCAAGATCCCAAATAACACCACACCTTTCAAATAAGGAAAAAGCTGTGCCCAATCTGAAAAAAAAAAAATCACTTTCATTCCAGCTGGCAAAGTGCATTACTGTCTCTATTAGTCATTAATCTTGCTGTGAATTCAAAATTCTAATTATGCAGCTAAACATTAAGAAATTTAATTACAGGGCATGCCATAATTTAAGACAACCATTTCATTCTGACAAATTATGACCTACCTCATACTTCAGCTTGCGTTGAACAGTGCCATTATTAAGCCTCTCATTATCCTAAGAACAAAAAAGGTACAGGTGATTATTAAAAAGAGTGCCTTTCTTGTTTGAGTTCATTTAAAAGTATTCAGAGGAAGAGACGTTATTTTTAATAGCCAAAAATAATTATTTTCTTATTGATATTTATTAAATCACTGGCTTAGGAGTCAATCAACTCAGTCTCTGGATTAATTAGATCACCAGTTTTTAAATGAGCATTTGTTTGCAAGTATAAATAATTACAATTCCTCTGGAGGGAATTTTATCAATGTATTTTATAGACTTAAAATGAAGATTTTTATTTTATCTGCAAATTTCCTATTGCCACATAAATCTCTTGCCTGCAAAAAAAATGGAATACAACATAAACCAGCCACTGGTAAAAAAAAAAAGACAGTCAAAATCTAAAACTCATATTCCTGATTTACTGTTTGCTGTTCTGGTAAATTAAAATTAAGTAAACATAGGAAAAACAGTAGAATTATTGAACAACAAAATGAAAACAGTGGTTACACATGGTGCACTGAAGGTCAGGATTTCCTACCCATCTCCACTCACCTTTAAACTTTCTGTAGACCAGGACAGGCTAACATTGTTATCCTCAGCTTTATGATGTATATTCTGGAGTCTTCTCCGCACTTCTTGTTCAATAAAGGCATTTATCCTTCAAGGTATAAAAGAGTGATGGGAAAGAAAAGTATAAAGTATCTTCTTAGATAAAAATCAAGACAGGCTAAAGGGCTCTTTGAAACGCTTATGAACCCTACTGCACAACTCTTAACTAGCAGGCTTAATGTTAGACTAGTCTTAACACTCCTTAAGGAACATGGACTTTTGAGCAAGTATTCATTTAACAGGCAAAGGTTAACAATTTTTTATCACAATTAGACAGTTTAATGGACCACATGTTAAGCCACCACTATGTGTACAGCTCTACGTACAAGTGGCAGTGAGGGTAAGAGCAATGAAGAAGAAATAGAAGGCTGGGGTTGTATCTTTAGTTACTTAATGGTTTGCTTTTATCACTTTCGTGGTATTGGCAGCTTGGTCTAACAAAGGTTTGGTCTTCAAACAGAAGGAGTGTTCCAAGAGTTGAAACTAACAACTGCATGTAAAAAGAACTGAGATTAAGTGAATTTTAAGTGATACGAGGCAGCTGCCCTATTAAAAAAGGCCTAAAACAATTCAATTTTTTTTGCAATATGGACAAGTAACTTTAAACACAAAAACATTTTAAATATATTCTAGCCTACAGTTTCCCAAACCTCTATTCTAAAACAAACTGCACAGGAGCAACTGATTCAGCTGTTGGTTATTTCATGTAAATACAGCAAATTCATTTTATTTCCAGACTAGTCTTTAAGTACAATTACAGTATTTAATTAAAATCCAACCCTTGCAGAATGATCTTTCAGAATATTTCCTTTCTAAAGCTACTGTTTGCATTCCTACCAAAACATTGCAGAAATGCAGGTTACCTACCTATCATCAACTAGTGGAGCCACTGGTGGCTGTGGCTTTGTTGGGCTGGTAGGGGAAGCGGTATGGGAGAGTCTCTCCTCTAATGTTCCATGATTTCCTTTCTGACCACCATCACCCTCACATATTTTTTGCTTCAGCTGCTGAATTTCCAGGTCCAGGCTATAAAGACATCTTAAAATGTAATTTGCTTTGTTTTAGAGTTGATTCCCACAATTCTCATGGGAAATACTGTACTTACACTGGGATATACATACGTAAGACTGTAGATATTAATATTAATGAAGACATTAAAATATCATAATTGTCCTTTAAGCATATTTAAATAGGAAAATAGAGACAGCTCAAAAGCACATTACAACAGCAGTATTAAGTTAAATAAAACAACCTCAGTAACTTCCAATGCAGAAGGTATCTAGCTCAGCACATTAAATATTAATTAATAAGATTTAACCTATCTATTAGGATCACTTGAATAAACTTTCCTCATTACAGAACTTCATCAGTGACATCAGTTATTAGCTTCCAGTGTGAAGTAAATTAATAAAGGGGGGAGTGGGGGAATTAAAACTTCAAAATCAGCACGAGTCCAAAAAAACTAAGACAATCTAAACCAATAACGTGGTAAAACATATCTATAAGAAAAATCTTTAAATTGTGTACTACACATATGAATCTTGGTTTCCAGTCATACCCTTGGTCTGAATATATGTTTTTTAAAATTTACTTAGAAAATAAAACATCCACTATTTATTTTATATATACCTAATAAATCATCTTTTGAAATGGAAACCTCCTCACTTTAACAAATAAATTTCATACACCAGCCAGATTTATGCAGAGAATAGAATATGTAAAATTGGATACTGTATTTTTGACTGAAAATGCCCAAGGCACCTAGTATGAAATAAGAAGCACTTCTTGCAATATTTATCACTTCGTCAAATTAAACTATAATATAACAAAGTCATATGCAGAATACACTTGTCACTTGTAATGTAGCTGAGATTAGTAACACAGTAATAACCTTCCCCATTTCCATTACAACTTTTGTCTCTAAAGGTAATTGTTTTTCTAGAGGTTACTTGAAAATTAAAGAATAAAAGAAGTTCCTGTAAAAGCAGGGGAAATTATGTAGAGTTGGGATTCTAGCACTTATCCTACAATTGCATGTATGTAAATTGAAGTAGAATTCTACAACTACTTTATTCTGTCCTGGAGGTTAGACCAGAAAACTAAAGAGATGATGAACGCTGAAGCTTAGGCTGGAGTAAAGCAGGCTGAATTGTTACTCCATTTTTAGAGCATTTTTTGCAGCACTGCCAGAAGCCATCAGTTTCTTTTGATTAGCAGCACAACAATCTTGCGTCCTAAGGGAAAGTGGATGGGAGATAGCTGATTGATATAGGAGAGCGCATTTGCATGTATGGAAAATCAATTTAACCACTAAAATCAGAATTGCGTTAAAGAATAAAGCTTATCTCTTGATTTGTAAACATCCTACTGTCAAAAGTTATCACTTCTTATAGCTATAAACTTATCCAGCTGTGTGATGCATCAACCAGTAGGTACATTAAACTGCACCTTGCCACTTGTGAGCAATACATCCTGTTGTCTCAAAGATGACTCTGAAGTTGCTTTATGTTCATTCTATTGCCACAGACCTCTGGCAGTAAAGATAAAACATGTATGCATTATTCCAGTATAAGTTAACTTCAAGTTATCATTTTGGGGGTCATCCCTGTAGGCAAAAGAATTTGAGCTAAAATATTATTCAAACTGGAAAAAACATTTTATCCTGTTATGATGGACTTACACTCACAGATCACTTCAAATGAACATTGTGTTTAAACATTTCCAGAGTTAACACTTATCTGAACCAGAGCACAACATCACATAATGGTATAAACAGTAAGAAACATATACAATTCATATGCTTACTATAGTGCCCAACACATTGTATACTGTGAACTGTAAACTCAAACACAATAGCAATAAATAGCCTGAAACATTTTACATATTATCAAGTATCTTAAGATTTTATTCTGCCTCAACATTCATAAAAACATGCTGAATTGAATTATTCAGGCCCCTGGGCAATTCACTGAAAGACTTGGAAGTTTTATTATTTAGTTTGTGCAAGAGGACTTTACAGTAAACAAGAACAAAAAAAAAAAGAGAGACCTTTTCACTTCTTTGGTATGTTTTCCAAACCTCAGACTTCCAGCTGACAACGTATTTTTTCATTTATCACACAACCCAGCAATCTCTTGAGAGCTAAGCTGTCTATTTTTGTTGAACCTCCAATTGTTTACAGCTGACTTTACTCAAGCAAGATGCTTAGTGTAGTAAACAAGATTTTTGCGTTCAAGACAATTATGAAAAATAATAGCAAAAGGATAAATCAGTATTAAAACTGATTGTCTAAAATCTACACAATGTGGCTCTAAACGTTGAAAAAGTGACCTTTACACAGGATATAGAAAGGAACTAATCCCTTCTTATTATGGTTTAAAAGGAAGAGGATACAGAAGAGCTCTTGAATTTGGCTATAGGCAAGGGGGTTTTTTAGGTTGTTTTTCTAATGAAGCATCTGTTTGAAGAATTTATGAAGAAGAGTCAGAGAATCAGTGAAATATTAAAAAACAAATGACAAATGCTACCTCAAGAAAAAACACATCACTTTTTTACCAATAATGACAGATTTATAAAGCTCTAGTAGTATTGTCTAGTAATCAGACAATACATTTAAAAGTGGTAATTCTACATTTCTTCCATTCTGCATGGTTTAAACGCACTAATCCCAGTGCATTTTTGCTCAGGAAAAAAACGAACCAAAAGATTTCTTCCTCTTCTACATAGGAAGACCATTCCTTACCTGAATACCTTTTCTCTGAGCATCCCATACTTAGGCTGAATGATATGCTACTAGATATCATGTGTAGAAGTGATGACATTGTGATGACAACCCCTTTTATGTACAGAAGCATAGGGCTGTATTAAAGCCTCTGTATATTTTCAAATAAGCTTAAAAATCACCATCAAATTTTACATGGCTATATGGCTACTCTGTTTTATTGAGCCCTGAAACTAATAACAAAAAATTAAACATTACACCTGCTTACTTTGAATACCAGAAGCTTTCAGTACATCATCAGTCGAGACACACAGTTGGCAGCCTACTATAACTATCAGTCTCCAAATCCTGAACAACCATTTAGCTTGTTACTAAGAAAAACTACTGATGTATAAAAATTTTGTAAGAGAAAAACTTTGTTAGATGGTACATGGTTTTCTAAGGGTAGAACATAAGGTTGGCTGAGCTTTCTAAATAGGCAAAATAATTTAAGTACTGTGATGGTTAATGCAAATACTGTACTGCTGAGGATAAGTAGCCAAACACAACAGAAATTACTGAGTGAGCAAGAATCCTTTAAAAAGCAATAGAGTCTCAATTCTGGGTGGTCTACTTGAAGCTCAACAAGAAACTCAAACCTTGGGACACAGAACACATTGCTCTCTCAAAATCTAAGGTATAAAATGATTAATTTTTTTGTGGATAGGTTCTAATAAATTGAAGCTACTATTACACTTACCGTTCTCGGTCTTGTTCGAGGGCTTTTTGCTCTGCTTCTAGACTAGCCTGCAGACCTGCCTGTTCACTGCAGCTGTTGTTCAAGATGGCAAGCTTCTGCTTCTGCTCTTCAATTTCAAAGTCTATCGTCGAACGACGTTGCAAAGCAGAGTGCCTCCTTTCTAACTTAGCAACAGCTTGCTCCAGCGCCTCTCTCTGCTGTTTTTCCCTTGATTCAAGGATTTCTTTTTCCTTCTTCCGAACCTTTTCTTCCTGACGAGCTACATTGGCTGTGAATTCAAAGGTTTCTTGAAGCTGCTGCAGCTGATTTCTGCTAGCTCTGTACTGGGCAAGCTGCTCTTCTTTTTCTTCTATTTCTTTCTCTATTTGATAGAGAGTATTATCTAACCCTAGCAAACCCCTATCAAGGATTTCAGAAGCTCTTTGTTTTTCTTCCAGCAGAGCTGGGAAATGATTACTCTTCAGGTATCCAAGCTGGCGTACTTTAGATTGGAGCCTGTACTCTGCTGGCTTTATCCTGTCAACTTCTTCAGCCTTGAGTACGGCATCCACAAAGTTTTCATCATCCCTCTTGAGATTTAAATGTTCTTCATGTGCAAATTTTAAGTGTTCCAGAGCTATATTTTCATCTGCTATTTCCTTTTCTAGATGATCCATTTGTTGAACTAAATCTTTTTCCAAAATAGTCAACTGTTCCAGTTGTTTCTTTTTAAACTCTACAAAATCATGCTGTGCTTTTTCTAACTCTTCAGATTTTTCATCACCTTCAGATCGGGCTTCCTTGACTTTCAAAAGAGATTCTCTAATATTTTCAAGATCTCTTTTCTCTTCTTCAACTCTTTGTACATCCCCTCTTTTCAGGAGCTCTATCATGACCTGCTTCTCTCGAAGCTGTTCTTCTAGATGAGCAACCAGCATCACCTGCTCCCTTTCTTGTTCTTCAAGTCTCTTTTTTTCTGATTCCAGCTTAATATACTGTTCATCTTTTTCCTTTTTAAGTCTTTCTAGTTCACGGAAAATCTGCATTTTCTCTGCTTTTTCATTATGATTAAGTTCTTGTAGTCGCTGCAATTCCTCTTTGACCCGGGCAAAAATTTCTTCCTGCTGCTTTTTCTTTTGAAGCTCTATCTCCTGTTGTTCCCGTAATCTCTCTTCTTCAAATTTTTCTTTTTCAGCCAGCAAATCCTTTAACCTGCTCTCAATGTGAACACTTCTCCGTTTCAGACTCTCTTCCTGTTTCCGGATTTGCAGTTGTACTATTTCTGTTTCTTTGCGCTGTGACTCTACTTCCTGCTGCATTCTTACAAGTTCTGCTTTGTCAGATCTTTGTTTTTCTTCCATCTCTTCTATTTGTTTCCTACAGTGAAAATATTTACTTGTAATATTTCAAACTTTTTTTACCAAAAGACAACATATCCCTTAGAAGTTAAGAAGGTTGGATAAGGATTTTGCAGTATATATAATTTTTTTTAATAGTTTTGTTTTGTCACAGGTTAAGATCTCACATTGCTTGGAAGTGACTCAATGCACGACAAATGGTAGAGATTCATATAGTCTATTTCAACATTAAAATTTGGGGATATATGAAGTTACAGGAAGACGTTATATAGCACTTATGGTAGCAGAAAATTAGACTATATTAGTTCTGTCAAATCCAATAAAAATATTGATAGAACACATCCATGTACACAGTGGAGAATAAATACATATATTTTTATATATACATACATTTTCATATACACAAACTTGTATAAAAGGACTTAATTAGAAATTTGCCTCACCAAATTTAAGCCAACAGATGAATTAAAACAATGTCTTCTCCTCAGGTGAGCTCAACTAAATTACTGATAAACAGGATTATAAAATTAGGAAGAGACATATTTGAGAGAAAAATTACTTTAAAACAAATTACTGTCTTGTGTAATCTCTGTTTTAAAGGTGCTAGTGTATTCCAAATGAAGACAGACTGAGACTTGAAGGTCATTATTATGCCCATAATACAGTCACCAGAATATATGTGAAGACAACCTGCCAGTCAGCTGGTTATTTTGTGAGAAGTTAAAAGTCAAATACATTAAAGCACAAGCAAAGCAAATTCAGCACAATCTGAATTTAAATCCTATCAACATAGAAAAAGCATAAATATCAGTGGCTCTATTACATCACTTTCTGAATAACATCTAATGCTTCAGAGTTTCAGTTTTTTTCTGAGTTTACTTAACTTAGTCCAACTATGTAAACAGCTCTTTCAAAATGGAGCAAGCAGTCCAAAGCTGAGATGGCAGAAAGTTTCTTTCAGCTTATGAATTTAATCAGTGCTGTGATACGTAACAAGGTGAGAGCTATTACTTCTAAAATCTTAGCAGGTGTGATGATTCAGAACAGCCAGCGCAGTTTGTCAGCTGACAGCAATACTCTCCTTTTGTACTTCAAACTGATTTCAAAATAATGTTCCGATAATTATCATTTGTTTGCCCATACCAGCACTACAGTTTATTTAAGAGAAGGGGGTTTATAGCATGGGGTTTTCCAATCAAGATTCAATCCAAAGGCAACTAATCCATAAAAAAGATCTGAACAAAGAATGCAATTTGCCATCTTAAAATAACACCATGAAAATTAAGTGTGAGAAGAATACATTATATTTGTATAGTCTCCTCATACCTTTGTGTTTGGTGTTTTCTTTGCTAAAGATCACGGCTATAAATTCAGCTTTGTCTACCTGTTACTAATCAATATGAATGAACTGTTCAAGAAAATAATCAAAATCTTCATATATGGCAAAACAAAACAAAGCTATTTATACCAGGATCCCCTTCTTACTGATTAACACCATGACTCCAAATTAGTGACTTAAATGAGTCTACAACATATGTGTGTGTATATATACACACACACACACGTAAAGACCACAGAGAACGCTGTTACCTTTTACTTTCTAATTTTTCAAGTTCCTCTCGTTGCTGTCTCTCAAATTCTAGCCTGATTTAAAAAAAAACAAACAAAAAAAAGAACACAGCAAAAAGGTTATTATTTCCTGAATATCACAAAAAATAGGAAGCTATGATGCAATTCAGTGTGTGTTTAGAAGATTTTAACAATGGTACAAACTTTTTAGAACTACTTTCTAGAATAACAGAAAATATTTCCTTTATTAGGGTTACAAATGAGATACCATGCTGTCTGACACAAGTACAAACAGAAAAGTAAATTAATTTCTGGGAGAAAAAAAATATTTAAAATTAAAGTTAAACAAGACAAGTAAGTGATTAGCATAGCCTTTGTAAATTAACTACATGGGGACATGACAATCAATACATAGAAATTGAATTTCTCTACCTTAGACAGATCGGTCCTTTTACAGGGAAAAGACTGCCATGGGAGGCAGGAGGAAACAGAGCAATCAGTTAAGAAAGGAATTGATAGAAAAAACATATTAGCAGTACAGAATATTTTAAAGTCAAAACCAGTTTGTTTTATTAGACATTAAATTGGTTAGGTTCATAGAACATTTGTCACATTACAAAAGTGGAATTTAAATAATTATTCTTTCTGAACGCATTTTTCAAATGCCACTGACAGTTAAATTGATGCTGCTCTTCCTATGGTTTATTAACTTGGCCACTTCTGAGAAGGGTAAGAGCTATGAAATCACATTATGGCACACTTGTTTTCTTCCTTTTCCTCACAAGAAAAAAAGGTCAAACGATACTATGATGTAATCACTGGGGTTGAAAAACCTGAAATTCCTGCAAAGTGTAACATTCAAGCATAGAACACAATTCAAACCCATTTATCCAAAATCTTTTGAGATTTTCATGTATTTAGTTTGACGAGGTTCTGAAAAATGATGGGAGAGTATTTTATGTCAGCTTTAATACCAGCTCTTATTACAGTTGTCCTTCTCTTATTTTAATTTCCTTTGAAAGATTTATGATTTTCTAAGGAAATTTTTCAAAATAAGTATTAAAAAAGCACAGAGAATCTATATACGGACTGAAATATCCAGCCAAATAGACAAATACCTGGTTATTTCAGACTTGCTACAGCTTAAGGAGTTTGCAGGTTTAGTGAGAGAGTCCATAAATGCTGTAAAAGCGCAAGACTGCACTACAAGTTAACTTCAAGTATTTGATGAACTGCAGTTTAAGATGTCATTACAATTACATACAATGTCATACAATTATGTAGACAGGTTTTTCAAAAATAAAGTATTTTTAATATTTCTCTCTAAAAATCATACAAACGCCTACAACAAAAAGGAACTGCCCCTGGAAACATGCAGAAAATACACCAATAATCGATATTTATAAAGCAATTTAAATGAACTTTGATTCCTAGATGCTAAAGAATCATCTTTCCAACCACTGCGATACTGGAGAAAGACTAGTTTAACAAATTCTATTTCTTCCTATTTCTCACAAATTCATTTTCAAAAAATACCTTCTACAATTCCTAAGAGATGAGAAAATGTAGCTTTTTTTTTTTTTTTTAATACACAACTCCAGACATTTGGAACTTTCATGTTAAGTGTCTTACCAAGAGTCTTTTCACATTTGCATTAAGACTATGGCTAGGATGGGCACCCTCTCAACATTACAGCACAAGGAGAGATGGTAACATCTCCATAGTATTTTTAATTCAGTCACAATTTCTGGAGCAGCAATGAAAAATCCAAAGTGTTGAAAGAGAACAAAAAGCAATCTCAACGGACCTTTGAATGCAAAAGCTTAATTCAATGGTTACAATGTGCTTTGGGTTATTCCCTCGCCTCTTTTTTTTTAAGCTGTACCTCAAAAGCCCTCACTTTGGCTATGGTCTACCTCTAGAATTCAGAGCTGTTAGTTATCACTTCTTATTTAGGGCTTGGCTGACAGATGCCACCATGCTAATCATTACTATAGTCCAAAATAATATAGACCCTGGGGAATATAGTTCTGGTTTGTGGAAATGCAGATGTTGGTTGGGTTCTGTCAGATGTAGACCATCTTTGCTTAGACAGTTGGCAAAGATATTTACAAGTATACCCATGCTTGGTTAAGCCATAAGGAAGTAAAACATTTCAAATCAGCTAACATAATGTGCAAAACCCAGACCAAAAAATCTTCTAATATTTTGACTGTCCTATAAAATACATAATTTGGCAAGCATATTTTGTATAAGCATAAAAATGGTAACTAGCTTTTGACTGAGATCTGATACAAGGGAAATGAGCCATCCCAACAATCAGTCTGGTATAAAAAACAAGTCAGTAGTAAAAACTCCGTGATTTTCTCTTTGAAAAAGTGTCTCTAATTCCTTCAACAGTGGTGTCATGACAATCAGATTTATTTTACACTGAAATGGAGCTGGTGGTGCTCAACAGGTTGTTCAGGAAAGAGAAATGGAACTGTGCAGAAGTAGGTCTTTTGTCAGTGAAAATGGCTGTTACCCAAAGCCAAGTACTTATCATCATCAACACCCCAATCAGAAGCTTCCAAACACTACACGTAGCTGTTTTTAAAGTGCATGATTCATGCATTTTAGACAACTAAATACTCCTGTGAAGAGAAAAGGTACCACAGCCTGGTGTTTTGCTGCTACATAGATTCAGTGGTGCCTAAGAAGGTCTGAGCTCCATTAAAGGCTCTCCTACCATGGGGCTATTCATGTCTCTATTCTCTATCAAAGGTGCTCATACTGCAGCCTTTATTTCTGCAGGGGTGATAATGATGCCTGTCTTACTTAGCTGGCTTCCTATTTTCTCAATACATTTAGGAATTCACCACTTTTTAATCCATTACCTCTGCAATATTTGAAGCAAACTGGTTACAGGCTTAAAATTATTTCAGGACAGGAGAGAATCTGGGGAGTTGGGACAGGTAGTCAATGATTGCAGAAACCTCGTTTCATTAAGAAGCTAGTAATAAAAAAATAAATCTCAGCATCACCAAAAAAAATCACTGCCAGTTTTACAAAGCACAGATGCAAAACTGATGTTTTCCGGTTTAGTTTATCCGTAATAAAAATCTTTTTCATATAACCTCTATTCCCTTTATTAATGTGAGCACTACTGTGAATAGAAAAAAATATTAGCTTGAAATTAAAAAGAAAGAAAAGTACAGATATTAAGGACTAGAATCCACTCTTTCTTCTTTTGTAGATCTACCACAAAGGAACTTAATCTGATCAGTGTTGAATTAAATAGACACCATTTTCCTGGAAAATGTGGCATATCTAGTGATAAGAGCAGTGTAGATAAGCTGCAAAGAAAGGAAGTCAGTTCTACTAGCACAGTACTACAATAGCTTAATTTACAGAGCACAAAAGTGCTATCTGGTACTACATCTGTTAGGAAAGACTCAGTACTGGCAAGACTACAAAGATGTTACAATGCCATTCAGTAGCCCAATTTATGAGATTAATTTAAAAAACAAAACCAAAGCAAAATAAAAACCCCACCCTAAATCCATGACAAGACCAAGGTTTCTCATGACTGATTTTAGTTACAGTATAATGTAGCTTAAAAAAGGTCTACAAATGAAATCTTCAGCATAAATCTATATGCAAAATTCTATTTTATTCAAAGCTTATTATCTGAAGCAGTGTTGCATGCCACCAGATTTAAGACTAACACTGGGAACAAGCAGAGCAAAGAATTTTGCATGTGAAGCCAAAATTTTATGCAACTATCTCCACATATGGGAAATCAGTAGCCAAACAAAAAACATACAAACACACCCCAAAAGCCACCCATCTGAAAACACAATTAAAGATAACACTGATTTTCACATGACAAAGCTACAGATACAGTAAGCAAGATCCATCATTTATCTGTTTTCATAACAACTGAAGGCAATACCCCACAGACTCTTCTGCCATTGATTGCTGAAGATGTTAGATCTTACAAGCTGTTTATTGCAACCTACAGAAATTGCAGATTTAGCTACCAGCCTTTATGTTATCAATACTGAAACTGGAAGACACGGTGGTCTTGAAAGTGCTAAATTAACAGCAGGCAGAATGCTACAGCAGTTAGCTACAGAAGTCACGCACGAAAAAACAGCGGGCCAACTAACAAATCTAGATCTATACTGCAGGCAGGTAGTATACCATTATGTTATGAGAAAATGATACTACAATCTATTGTCGTAAAGGATCATACCAAAGGACTTGGGGTTACATTATTCAAAATGTATTCTTTTCTTTAACTTGCATATACTCCAGCCGCTTGTTCCCCTTAAAGTAACATTTTCTGCAGAATTACCTCTTTGGGACAAGCTCACCACATGATCAGAAAAAAAAAAAAAACAAACAGGGCTGTCATAATGGAGGAGATGGAAAGAAAACAGTGTTAGCATCAACATAAATAATTGTCATGCCCTAGCCTAAGCTGAAAAGCTGCTGTTGCCAAATTGCTGTCCATAAAAATGCATCAATTATGGAAGATGCTTTCTTGTACTGATTTGTAAGACCGGAGCTCAGTTAAAATGCAGTGCAAACTTCAAAGACTAACTTCTCTTTACAGCAGTCATAAAAGCAGTAAAACCAGTCATATTTGAGGTTTGTGAGGTTTGTTTGGTTTATGTTTTCTTGGGTTTTTTAAATCATTGATCTATTAGGACAAGACCTACCCCTCTGCACTGCATTGGCAATGTGTATTGTTCAGTGTGGCATCTATTGTTTTAAACATAGTTACAGGAACTAAAGATAGGGTTAAGAGTTTAAATTATGAATATGCAACCATTAATCTTCATCAATGATGCAAACGGTGAGATTGAGTGTACCCTCAGCAAACTTGCAGACAATACCAAGCTGATTGGTGGGGGTGATACACCTGAGGGACAGGATGCCATAAAGAGGGACCTGGACAAGTTCGAGAGATGGGGGGCCCCTGTGAACCTCACGAGGTTCAACAAGGCCAAGTGTAAGGTCCTGTACATGGGTCAGGGCAACCCCCGGTATCAATACAGGCTGGGGGTTAAAGGGATTGAGACCAGCCCTGCTGAGAAGGACTTGGGGGTACTGGTGGATGAAAAGCTGGACACGAGCCAACAATGTGTGCTCACAGCCCAGAAAGACAACTGTATCCTGGGTTGCATTAAGAGAAGTGTGGCCAGCAGGTTGAGGGAGGAGATTCTCCCCCTCTACTTCACACTGGTGAGACTATCTGGAACATACTGCATCCAGCTCTGGAGCCTGCAGCACGGAAAAGACACGGACCTATTGGAGTGGATCCAGAAGAGGGCCACAAAAATGGTCAGAGGGATGGAACACCTCTCCCACAAGGACAGGCTGAAGGAGTTGAGTTATTCAGCCTAGAAAAGAGAAGGCTTTGAAGAGACCTTCTTTCAGCCTCTCACTAATTAAAGGGGCCTTATAAGAAAGATGGGGACAGGCTTTATAGCAGGGAGGCCTGTTGTGATAAGACAAGCAATAATGGTTTTAAAAGATGGTAGACTTAGACTAGTTAGAAGGAAGAAATTTTTTACACTGAGGGTGATGAAACACTGGCACAGGTTGCCCAGAGAGGTCGTAGATGCCCCATCCCCAGTATCTTTCAAGGCCAGCTGTGACGGGGCACTAAGTAACCTGATCTAGTTGAAGATATGCTCATTGGAGGGGGGGTGAATTATTTATCTTTAAAGGTCCCTTCCAAACGAAACTATTCTACGATTCTATTATTCATGAGCTTCTTTGCTTAGAAAAACATATGTACATAACAGTGACTATGGAACAATCTCAGATAGGGTTTACTGCTCACAAAGAAGTGATAGTCATGTAGAACTTCATTACTCCTGTAATTTGAGTCGAGTATAATCCCTTCGTGTGTTTACAAATGAAGCAGAATAAAATATCTATTCCTGCAAGCCAGTTCACAAAGATTAATTGAATGCAGACTAGCAGGAGAATATCAATAATTAACCCTCTGCTCATAGTTTATAGTCTAATAAAACACAGTCATGGAAGTGTTCAGGAATATGAAGAGTATTTCACTTAATCTTATCCTCAATTTCAACAGCAACAGTGCTCTCAGTCACACCCAAGAAAGGAAAATAAAAGTTACAAGAAGTGTTAGATGGGAAAAATGGCAGCGCTTCTAAAGATTACTGCATACATTGATAAATTAATTATATTATTCATACTGTTCAATATCCAGGAAAGCAAGACAAAATGTTTCAAAAATTTGATAAGGAAAAAAGAAGCAATATTCCACAAAACATATCAGGGAAAAATAAGAATTTGCTGCAATCTACTCCCATCAGAGACAATCAAGTAACTCTCCAGATTTTCTCTTGTTCCTTGTAACTGTTATTTAAAAAAAAAAAAAAAATCCTCTCAGTAAGACATGATTTGGCATTATCTGAAGACAGTATGAACTCCTTGGGCAGGGAAATCATTCTTAAACCCACCTTCAGCTGGGACTTGCCCATGCCATTACATTTTGCTGCAAATCTGAAAGACTAAAAGTGAGGCAATGATGAAACAATCTGTTCTACTCTATGCTGATTGTAAAGTCAGGGTCAGTACTGTGCAGTATCATGCAATTATTCATAACCGTATTGTAGCAGAGTAACATTATTAGTCTTGGAAAAGCCCATGGTTGCTGATCAATAAGCAGAGGTATCAAACAACAGCCAGAAACTTTCCCCAGCCCACAGAAAATATAATACTAGCAACTGTCACTAGAAGTTTTTAGATTAAACTATTTGAAAAAGGTAAAGAAATAGAAAAATATACATGTACTTTTTTGATCTTCTCTTTCATGACTGTCTGAAAAAAAGATGTAATTTATCAGCAACTAGTTCACTATCTTGAGATCTCTGTAGGTAGCTCAGCAGCAAAACAGTAACAGTCACATGTGAAGCAGTGTTATTACACATACTCACTGTATTTAAGACATTGATTAACTTGAAGTTATTATTACCTGTCCAATATTCCTAAATTCTAAAGGATGAAGAGCAACCCCACAGTAAAACTCAGGAATAAAGCTGCACTATCCAAGCCTATAATTCAATTTATGGTCAATTTTTCAAAAGCACATAGGTGGTTAAAGTGCCTCATCTCACACTCAAAACACAGGCACTAGCTATTGAAAAAAAATTAGAACAAACCACCATCAATTCTCTGAAAGTCACTTTAAGAACACTGATAAAAAGCTTCTCTACAATAAGCAGTCTATGTCATTGTAACTGTATAATAAAACTGTTTTCCACATCCTAGCTTGGTCACCTACTAAGAGGTATACAGTGAGAACAAATGACATTCATTTTGCAGACTTTTTATGCTTGTATTGGTATTATATGAACTGAAGAAATCTTAATTTTCAGTTTACAATGCATTTTTCTCAGGAAAAATAGTTAACTTGTAATTCTGAAGAAAGTATAAGCATAAAACTTGCCATGTCATTATTGTGTTGTAGTGCCTTGTTTATAATGCAAATGTCTCCCAGATTTCAGGTACTACAACCTTCTTTTGTGTCAGATCTATCAGTATTCAGTGATACAGTTACACTTCTTGCATTTGAGTAGAGAAATCTCAGGAAAAAGAAAGTTTAAAGCAGGATGAAAGCTCCTCAGTGTCCCCTTCACCTCATTTTCTAGCATGTATTAGTTCAAATAACATTTATGAAAAGTTCTGGCTTCATTCAGAAGCCCATTATTTAACAAGCATAACCTGAGAAATAAATATTTTCTGTTACTGACACTTGGAACATTCAAACCAGCTAAAATGAAGAACAGTTGGAATTTTAACAACCGCATTTTAGAACATACTCACCCTGGATTATAAAGCATAACTGCTGACAGGTTTTCACAAGATTTTGAAAGATCTGTCATAGACAAGCTGAAGGAAGACAGCAGACCACTCTAACAACAGACCATTAAAAAAAAAGCATTAGACAAACTGATGTGCTCACAAACTCTTACTTTGTTTCACTTGATGAAATATTGACTAATGTATGGGAAGGAAATAAAAAAGAAGTATTCTACAACAATCAAGATGTGTGAAATAAAATATATCAAGATATATGCAAGAAAACTGTGAAAAGGTTTAAATTTCCCAAACACTTATTTAATCTCACCTTTCTTTTCTCTCTTAGCTTAGCAGCTTCTTTGGGGTGGTTAAAGCGAAACATATTGGTTCTTCCAAGTAATATAACAGCACCTGATGAGAAGAATACACACCATTCAGTGACAACATTTTGTACCTAAAAATGCCAAGTAATTTTTTCAGACACTCAGTACATAATCAAAGACTTCCACTAAGCAAGAACAAAATGAAAATGCATTCTGACAATTCAGGTGTATAATGATGCATAGTCACAGCTACATTTACTGATGTATATAGGTTTTTTTTCCTTCTCTTCCTACTTTAAAAAAAAAAAAAAGCCCCACGTATGTTCACAAAGGTCAATCATGTTCATACAGTTCAGTTAAAGGTTAAATATAGGTAGAGGAAGCAGTGGAAGCAGATGCCCCAATTTGACTATAGGCTCTTCAAGACTACTACTTTAGAAGGTGTCAAATGCAATGGGAACATCCATAAATGTGACTAAGAACAAACTGTTATCCATCCGCTATTGGCTGCAGTCATGTTTGAATCCACCTGCACTGAAAGCACCAGATCTCATAACCTGTACTCTCACCTTTTTCTTCTTTATGTAGAAAAACATGGCAGTTTATCATCACTCAAAACAGGATTATTGGACTTTTATATCCAATTGTTACTTTCTGCAGGAAGAACCATGAATAATTCATATTGCTCAATGCACATCCATTACTGTATTTAATCAGTTAAGGTACAGGTCACAAATAATATGATTCTGGGCAATTCTTATATTTTAAAGATAATGGCACCAAAATTAAAACTTTCCTACTATAAAGAATACTGTCAGTGATGGGTCACTGCTGTCACAACATGGAAGTCTTCCAAGTTCATCACCACAGAATCAACTGTTCAACTGTTTATCTGTTGGTCAACGTGAGGCATTTTTAAGAAAAAAGACTGTTACATTCACATTACAAAAAAGTCTGCACCTAGACTGTTTTCTACAAAAAAATTCTTATCATCTGAGAATGAAATGCTGTCCTAAATAAGCAATGCTCCTCCTAATTTTAACTTATTTAGGAATATCAACCCAAATAAGGTCATTCAGTCTTGGCAAATTAATGGCAAAAAACACTACAGTCACAACATTGCTTCTCACCATCTATTCAATACCTCAGTTTTGGACCACAGGAACTCTTTACCTCAGTCTAATCTTAAAAAGAAATACCTTTCATAAATCTGTATGTAGGTTTGTGCTGCAAAGTCACTTCGATACCACCTCTGTAATTTATGTGATGCCACAGGCTGGCCTTTCCTTTGAGAAGTGCACTGGGCATACGTTTTATGTAAGCACATTAAAAGAGGTCCATGATGGTCATGACTGCTGTAGTGAAAGGGCTAAAATTGTTTCTAGTTTACTACTACTGCTTCATATGCTCACCACTGTCCCAAATATTTACTGTTCCACTCTTGCTGACTGACTGGAGGGGGATTTTGCGAGGACTTCTATGAAATTCCTTCAGTTACTTTCAAATGAAGATAAACACAACCAATGGTAATCATTTTTACCACATTATTAGGTGGAAGCAACTTAAATAAATGGATTAAAGTTTTAGAATGTGTATACATACAGATATGTGTTGCCAACTACACAAATTTAAAAGAAAACAGGAGGGGCTTAACAACAAGCATGTGACAGTCAAACCCAGGTGATGGATTATATGAACAAATCCTAGATTTCTCTTTTAGTGCTTCTCTGAATTCTACAGCCATGAGCCCAGAAGGAGATGTGTCATAAATCTGGATAGGAGGAAGGAGAAGGGATATGTGCATGTCACATGATGCACGGTCATGGAAATATTTAGTATACTAACATGGCCAATGGACAGATTAGAAGGGGAACTACAATACCCTTGCTTCTCTCGTTATGTCCTTTTTTTTTTTATCCAAGCATGTCACAGGCATAATTACTTCATGATGCCACTTCTTGCCCTACAGAACGTCTATGCATTTTTTAATTTTTGTATTATTCTATTATTAAGGAAAATCTCTACAATCTTAATTCCCACTTGACAGAACTTAGATAAGCATCATCATCAAAGTCTCTTTAGGAAAAGAAGTCTGGACAAAATCATACAGTCAAATGTTTCCTAAGCACCAGGTTAGATTTTTCTGTTGTAGTACAATGCAGCTCCCTACTAGAATGCAAGTGTGCAAAATACAGTGTAAATGTCATCATGGAAACATAACTGGATTGGCTATTGGGTTTGCTTTTCATTTATTTACTGTAAGCAACAATTCTTATTCTCCTTGAATGTTACATAGCAAAGAAAAAAAAGGTTTGTCAGATACAGGGATAGTACTAAAACCAACAAAAACTAAGCAAAAGAAGTCTTTATAATTTGTGGAGCTCTGACCTCATAATTTAACCAGTTGACTCCAATATATAAATGACTACAGAGCATAGGGAAAAAAAAAAGTTAAGAATGTCTGCTGAGTGTCATCAAGTATCTCTGACCTACACAAAGCAGTATTTTGCAACTATGCAGAAAAATGTATCTATAATTAAGATCTTACCAACTTCTAAAAGTCACTTTTTTAATTTTAAAAGGCTTTTTTTAATTAACAAACTATAAAATACAAGCAGTGAGAGGTTACATTAAGTACAGAAGGGTTGACAATTTGGCCTAAAACCAGAAAAGTTGGTTTCTAGTTGAGCATAAAGTTAAGATAAAGGGCAAATTCTAATTATGAGTATTAATTCAGTTACCTCTAGAAATCCTACCATATGTTCTTAGGAATAAAAAAAATATTGTAGTAAGCTGTGTTTACACAAAAAGGCCACATTAGCCAGAATTCACAAATGCTGGAAGTAATCTGAAGAAGGAAATGGTAATTAATTAGTACGCATTTTGGGGTTTTTTTTAAACTCCATGACAGTCTAAAAATTTAACACATTTTCAAATGAACAGTTATAAATGATGAACGGAAGCATTTAAATATATCAGCAGTTAATCAGCATTACCTAAAGCAGATATTTAAGGAGGCTGGCACTTCATGCTGTGAGACTAAATGCTAACACAGCTAGGATACATGGATTGTGCATGAGTTGTTAAACTAGTTATTTCATCAGCTTGCCCATGTGATGTCACAGCTGACATCTTTCTCACTCAGTCTAGTTAGACAAGCTATAGGTCAGCTTATGCAGCTGTTTTTCACAATTTAGGAACTCAAAGGAACCCTACCCCCTTGAGTTACAAATTTCTTTAGACAGACAGAAATTTGGGGAGAAAAAAAAATCATGTTTCCACTCTTCACAGTCCAAAAAACAAGTTGTTGTGTATGACTGGAAGAGGGAAAGAGCATCAAAACTATTAGTTTCTTCTGAGGCACATCAAAACTTTACTGCCTTTGAAATGCAGTAGGATAAAGGAAAAGATGTGTCACTGCATCTCAGTTCTTACTGTTATCAGCCATTAATGTCAATGTTTCTATAGCTAACAATTTATCAGTGGGATTTACTCAAATAGAAGACAAAAGGGGCTGGGCTTTCTTTTTTCTCCAGTATCTGTAACAAAAACAAGCACATACTCCTCTTGTTTTGCATGAAGAAATAGACACTTTACAAAAGCAATGTCCCGTCTCTACCTCAAAACTCCTTACTTTCTGAAAGCAGACTTTTGAAGCACTTGTTTCAGTCCAGAAAAAGATGCAAGACTTTCCTTGTTCAACACCACATTCTTCCTTTGTTAGAGTAAGTTTACTCTGAAAGCTTCTTTCAGGTAATGTAAAGTAAGAGATTGTTTTTCAGCAGTTGAGCTGCATCACAGCCCCACTGCTAAACAGGTTTTCAGCTCACTGGTAAATGAGGAGATACTCTGGGTGCTCCTGGAAGATAAAGCATTCTGAACCTTGCTGCAGCACTGACCGGCTTACTGGTCAGCCAGTCCTTTCCAGGCCAACACAATACACTTTTGTTGCCAGCTGTCCCAGTTGCTTTTTCATTTTCAGATTTTAAATCTTTTATATTAAAATTATAATTCTCTAAACTTCCTCCACACGCCTTAGTCTCCCCTTTTTGTCATTTCCCTACAGCTGCAGTGAACAAATACTCCAGCTGAATCTCCTGCTATACAAAAGGATTTGGTAACAGAGTATTAAGTAGGACAGGCCTGAGGCTCAGGGAGAGGGACAGGAGTGTTTCTGACATTGTTTTAGTCCTATAGTGACCAATATTCTTTTTCTTAATATTGCAATCACCTAAATAATCTAGCATGGAGTTCACTTTATGTACAAATATTGAACGAAATCAAAGGGTAAACTATACTTAAGATTATGAAGTGGCTTAAATTAGTAAAGAATTCTCCTTTCACCACATGGCAATTCTTTGACAGAACAAAAACTCTGTGGCTCTCCTGATTGTTTTGGGCTGTAGTTGAGAAGACATGGAATAATCAAACAATAACCCCTTTGTATACACACACATTTTTTTCAGTGCTGTTTCCAGAAAGAAACAAAAATGCTTTATCAAAAATTGCACTGTGCCGGATAATACCTTGATTAAGGTGTGTGGCCTCTGTAATCTGAATGCCATTCACAGAACACTGTGCTCCATTCAGTGGTATTAGATTCACAGTACCGTTGAGATTTTCAAAGATGCAATGTTCACTTTCCAAATCAAGGCCATGAAGAACTAAATACAAAGAAATAAAATAACATAATTAGTCTCTTAACAACTAGTAAGATTAGTATACTGATATCAATTTATTAAGGATACATTGCACTACATATTTGAGAGTATCTTTTCTATTCTCAACAATGTGGGGTTTTTCCCTCCTTCATCACATCTTAAATGTTGACGCTGTTTATTGATTCATTGCTGTGAAAAGAGAAATTCATAGGGTTGCTTGGGTTTCTTTGGTGTAACATTCTGTTCCCCTTAGCACCAGATTAGTAAATGATTCTTTCCTTCTGATAGCAAACAGGAAAGTAAAATTTACATATTAGTAGAGACAAGGGTTTTTTGACCAGTTACTGGTAAATAATGAAAGCTTCTTGACCTTAAAGTAACCATGCTTAAATCTGAAGACAGTCTACAGTCGCAAATTACATCCTAACAAGGATGACTGGAACAAGGCTCTTACATTCTCCTACATTCAGGCCTTTTATCAATCAGTTATGCTACTTTCTATCTCTTCTTCAATTAATGTATTATCCTCTCTACTAGCATTGTTTAATACCATAAAGCAACACAAGTTTGCTTTTAAATGAGATTTATATGGAAATTTTAATCCAGGCATCTTTTGATTCACAAAAATATACCAAACTAAGTTATTTGACTCTCAGTCTCTCACCTGAGAATTAAAGGATGCAGTTTATTTAATGAAACTGCATTCAAGCAACATATTGGACAGAGTAGTCCAGCTCTGGTATTTAGTTGCTCTGATAAGAAGTGAATATGAAAACCAGTATAAGAAGCTCACCTACTTTTTACTAACTTCCAGAATTTTCTTCAACCCAAATCTGAAGTCCAAAAACTACTTTATGTATAACAATGTAACAACATTGTCATTATACAAAGGTTAAGAGAATGATGGTGCAGTAATTGTGACAGGTACTGTATGAAAAAGGATGGGATTTTTTTTTTTTTACATGATACTATTTCAAAAGAAGCAAGAAACAGACTAGTAACAAGTATGTGAATATGAATAAATTTTAAGCCCACAAGCTATTCTTGGAGCAAATCCCTCATAATTCAGCTCTTATATATGCAATAACATACAGACGAGTAACTGAAAAAGGGAAAAAAAATTATGAAGCTTAGTTCACATATTGTGATGTTAGAAGGAAAAGCAACTGAAGAAAGCATGTAAAAAAAAATGCCAAATTCC
The DNA here is from genome assembly GCF_003259725.1 of Athene cunicularia. Classification (NCBI taxonomy): domain Eukaryota; kingdom Metazoa; phylum Chordata; class Aves; order Strigiformes; family Strigidae; genus Athene; species Athene cunicularia. The sequence goes on from NW_020799097.1 coordinate 120,840,530, forward strand.
ATACCAATATCCTGTTCTGTCACAGCATCTTCCCTGCCAACATATGTTTGGCCCTCCTAATTAAGAGAGAAACACATGATTTTCAGTCAAAATCTCCCTTCCTCCCCTACAAATATATGTTATCCTTCCACTTTCTCAGAGTAACCCAAACAAAATACATGTTTAAGCATATGTAAAAAAAAAAAAAGTATCAGGTAGCATTTTTAGAATGCTTTCATGGTCATTATTTTACAATATTATTAGTAAATTCAAGTTTCAACTGTCCTGTGCAGATTCATCTCTAGTTTTGAGGCAGTTAATCTAGATTTGGATTTCAAGTCAAGCTTTACTATGAGATGAATGAAAAAATATACATGGCTAGGAATATTAAACATCTGTCTCTGGTTAACCAGTTGACCCTCAGGATAAACCTAAACAGTAAATAAACAGATATTTTAACAGAATCATTTGCAAAAGCTCTTCTTGTGCTACTGGAGAAGTGTAATGAGCTTTTCTTACTATGGTGAAGGAATGTAATAAGCACTCTATTTAGATAGCAAATTAATACTACAATTTGTCTCCTGAAAAAAAAAAAAAAAAAAAAGAAAAAAATCACAAGGCATATCAAGGCTACAGAAGCACAGATGTGTATTACCTTCAAATGGTACAAGATGATACCAGTACTGAGCAGATCATCGTCAATGCCAATGAGATGAGGCAGTTCAGAATCTAACACAACACCTATCCCTTCCTTCCTCAGAGCCAAGGTTTGTTCCTGTAAAGGACAAAAGTCTATTTATTGGGATATACTGGAAATATTGCTCTTCCTTCTCTTTCTTAACCAAGTTTAATGTAACTTATTCTCTATAACAGCAGCCAAAAAAAAAAAAAAGAAGTGTTTTTTTAATGTGGGGTTTGGTTTGTTGTTTTTTTTGGTTTTTTTGTTTTTTTTAACGTTTTCAAAGGCAACTGTTGTATTTCTATTGAGCGTTCCAAGCTTGCTGTTCAGGAAATCTGTGAAGGTGTTATTTGAAAGAAACCAGACAAACAGCTGAATTCTACCAGATAAGAAAGATCAATCAAGAGCATAACAAAACAATGCTGTCTAAAAGCAAGCTACATACCACCTTGCATAAAGGTACAGAGAATTTAAAACTCCTCGGAATTCAGCACAGTTAAGGAATAGAAAACTGAGAACTCTTTGGCAATCCTTTAAATAAGCTGAACCTTGAACAATAAAAAACCCCAGACATCTGAAAACTCGGTAAGTTTAAGCAGTTAAAACATCATCCAATGTAAGGAAAGCACTGACAGCAGTAAATAATTGTAGAAAATGTTTGCAGCATATAATTCCAATTCTTGAAAATTCCTTTGGGCCGCATTGTACAGCCACCTGTAGGATGAAACATCATTCATCAGGACTACAAATGGGACACTTCAACCTTCAATAAAATATCATGCAGTGTAGTACTGATCAGACAGTCTATGCAATAAATAAGAAATTATAGCTTTGAAATACGTTTTAGTATTTAAGTTTATTTTTCAAGTTGAAACCAAATCCTACTGGCTTCTAGGTCTGGAATATAACAGCAACCAAGACTGAACATAGACACCCATCACCTTTCAAAGTAAATGTATTTTTCCACCTAAAGGAGCTAAGCCCTTATAGGGAAGACTGACAACCCAGGAAGGAGAGGCAACATCTTTAAGTACCACTTCTGTGTATTATAAAGCATATACTTTTCTCCTGGTGCTAGCAAACCCAGAAAATAGGTTTTCTGACTGCAGTATGACTACTCCTTTTCCAAATGAGCAGTATGCCTTCTCCAGAGCCAACCAAGACACTGCACTTTGTAAGAAAAAACAGATAGATTGTTATATGTATTTTCCCTAGTACAGTGACTTGACAAATCTGAAAGGAGAAAACAGATGCAATACCTCATTTCCCTGCACAGTAAGAAATATTGTCAATATTGATACTGTTTAAAAAATTGAAAGTATGGATACACCTGGGCAAGACAAGGTGATGACACAACATACAAAAGACACTCTAAAACAAAACCAGGAAATCTCACTGTGGTCACGGATGAATTAAAAGTTCTCCAGCATTCAGAAAGAAAGCAAGCAGATGTGATTCATGTTGCCCTGCAGCTCTCTGACATTCAAAATGCACCCAACTATTACTTGATATTATGAAAGTGTCACCTCATAAAACCAAAACCTACAGTTTAAATCATTGTCCAAGTGAAAAAGTAATTTCGGTCAAAAATACCTATCACATATTAAATATTTATTGAGTAGTATCTACTGTTATTCATAATTTATAATGTTCCCCTATGACAAGGTTGAAGACAAACCACTGAGGGCTGGTGGCCGTTTACACAACTGCTGGCACCTTCAGCCCAATGGAACTGATAAAATATTAGGAGCTGAGCAATTTTTCCCCAGCATAATGAAGCATTTGCCAACATCCCTGACTGAGATAAGAATAGACATCCCAGGAGGCAAAGAAGTTATCACTGGGTGAGAAAAACATCTCACAAATAATTAAGAATAAAGAAAAAAAAAGATTCTTCATTTTCCAGTCTTTTAATATTTAACACATTTTTACTACATTCAGAAATAAAACATGTCTAACTGTGAGTTAAAATAGATGTGTTGCTTATTTATTCAGATCTAGAATTAAAGAACACTAATTGAGTTTCTAAACCCTTATTTTGTAAATGACTACCATTCAAACACAGAATGTATCCTGTTGATAGAAGCATTATAATAAATGGAGTGGACAGCAGCTGCAATTTACTTTTTTTTTAATTTTTAATACTTGCTGTAAATTAGCTTTTATCTTCAGATACAAATTACTATATATCCTGGATGTTATTCAGGTATCTGGAGTAACTGCTAAACTTTAATTGTTTGGCTTAAAATGTAATTCCAGATTCAAAAGATTCTGCTAGGGTGCCTCCAAATGCCAAACTGTGCTCTTCTGCCCCAAACCAAAATCACAAAAACCTCATCAACAATAGATCTTTATTACTCTGTTCTCCCACAGTGAGACAAAGAGAAGAAAACGGCCAGAAAGAAATAGCCAAATTGCCCCTCTTTCATCCTTGACAGCATAGAAAGAATGTTCCTAAAGGAGAACAGGCATCTTTTGAAATAAATTGAAGGTCTGTAAGCTATTATAAGGCAGAGAAATGATTAAGTTTAATCCATTTTTTCATTCACTTTCATTTGTGCAACACAGTTTTAAGAAGCAGTGAATCCATAGTCAAATGACAAGAGCAGGAAAGGTCACTGTCCCTCTTAAAGCAATACCAATTCAGAAAATTTATGAAGACCTCAAGGTACACTAAGAAAGCTGAACGTACCACATGCATTTTAGCTTGAATTATCCTTGAAAAGTGTACACATACTCCCTCAGTATTTAAGATGCGTTCATAAACTGTGGAAAATAAAGCAAGCCAAGTATTATCCACAAAGGAGCACTCCAGTTAATATAAACGGCTACTGTGTGAGGAGAATAAAAGGTTTTGTACTTTAGAAGCAGCTAGATCAAATGGACTCATTTGAAGAGTAGAAACTCAGAAAATAATTCTGAGTCAGTACATAAGAAAACCACTTCCTTGAGTCAAAGTTAAAATAAGAGGATAATATTGTATATTTAAATGATAGTCTCTTTTAATTCAGCTCTGACTCAGCGGTCAGAAATATCCTGATATAGTAAATTCATTAACACTTCTGTGAGAGATATAAAAGCTATTGTGAAATTTCATCCCTTCTGCACTGAGGTATTAAGTTTGCTTAACTGACAGTGTGGCATCTCTTAGCTTGCAGCTAAGATACGTTCTGGTAGTTTAAGAACAAAATCTTTGTCTAAAGTACTTATTTGAGCTGTAGACTTAATCTTCATCATATACAACTGCCCATGATAAGGAACATCTCTAAGACACATAGGATTTCTTTAAATGTATTTCTGTAAATGCACATGTAAAAATGGAAACACACAAGTTTACCTGTTTGGCCAATAGGTTATTGAATTAAATCAAAAAAGAAAATAAGCCCGAAGGACATTTCTAACATTTCTGGACCAATCTACAATTAGAGTGAAACATATGCTGCTACTGGCCCAGCACATATTAAACAGTACATGTAATTAGTACACTGCCCTTTTAATGAACAGAAACTCTTGGAGGAGTTAAATTTGTGTTACACTTTCCAATGCAGAAACTCAATTCTTTTATTTAAATATTGAACAGTTCACTGCTGGCACACAGTCCTGAGAATACACTACGCCGACACTTTCAGTAAAACATAACATTATGCTGGCCGAGTAAATTGTCCAGATGTCTATATTTGAATTATGCAAAAACGCATAATACCAAATTAAAGAAATTATGGATAAAAATGTGCAACAGCAAAAGTCTTTACATTAATATTTAACCAGACTATACTAGAGCAGATTCTTATGCTAACAGGTACTTTGGGTGCATTTGATTTCACTGAAAATATGCTATTATATCCTCAGTCCACAAAAATGTCTGAAGATACTCAGTGGCCCGGCACTAACATTAAGCTCTCTATAAAATATATAGATGTAAACTGTACACAAGGGAAGTACTTAATTCTTAATTGGTTTTCCTCCAGTTATGTACTCAGTACACTTCGCATTCCCTTTAAATCACTGGTAACAAATGTTTCACATCTACAGAAAAACAATATTCTATACTGCTCAGAATTCAAAGACATGTGAAAATGCTTATTTCCAAACCCAGCAGATAACAGAATTAGGGGAGTAGGAAAAAAAAAAAATTATTCAGCAGGAGTTGACAACCAAAAAGCAACCCCTTGTTAAACTGAAGGACACTGCAGACATCAATAATTTACACAAATGCAAGAAAATAAGTGGAGAAATTTTGAGGAAAGGAAGGAGCTACTTATGGAGAAATGCACAGGGTATCCGTCGCCTGTCGTTCCATAACCCCAAGAACCACAGACACAGAAAGCATGGGAAGTTTTCTGGAGAAGGACTGCTATCTGCTTGCTCTGTTTTATATTCCAAAATTGAGTACTGCTGAATAAACCCTACTTCACCTACAGGGGTATGTAATCTGAGCCAGTATAATTTTTCTTTGAACAAGGCCACAAAGGACAAGAATGTTTGAAGTTTGATTTAAAACCAGATTTCCTAGTGTCTTAATATATATGATCAGTAAATATATCTTAGAAAATTGTGTTACCAATAAAAATTCTCAGTCTCTTTTGACTCCCACTAGTTTTTTACTTGAAAAAATTATCAAACCAATGAGCTCTTTAGATACTATGCATAAAAAAAACCCCAACAACATAAGAAAACATTCCTCATTCACACTTACCGCTTTTTTGATACAATGATTTGCTTTGACACTCTAAACTATCCAATAATCAGGAACTCTGATCAACAAAGTATTATGTTATTATTGTAACCATCATCTGCCATTCCACAGAATTCTAATTTACTTTAGAGTTATAAATTTTTCCAGGAATGTCACTGGGATATGTGATGTTTTTATTATTCCTGTATCAACCTCCATACTGTAGTATATTTATGCAATTATTTATGTTATTCAAATACTCTTGTGAAATATGAAAGGTTTCAGTGCAGATGAAAAAAATACTGTTTGTCATCATGTTTCCCCCACTTTTCAAACAGGGCAATATTTTTGCCTACTTATCTAAGACAGCTGATCCTCCAGCTTCTCTTTAAAAATGTTGTTTGCAAATATATTGAATTCCATATGACATTGGTAAACAATAACTGATCTTCATGAAAATGCCTCTCTAACTTTGGTCTTGAATTTCAACTTGCAGCAATTCTGCATGACTCGTGCAATTGCTAGAGCCTCAAGTCTGATGCAAAACCTGTGAAGCATTTCTATTGTGTGTCCCTTGATGTTTGAGCAAATGCTTGCAAAACAGCAACCTGTTACTGAGACAAGTCTACATAAGATCTCTGACAAGTGACAGTCTTGTAAACTCAACTATAGAAAAAGATCACCACCCTTGTACAAAACAGCTGTAGACCACGGCCCAGTTCAAACTACATTATTTCTTTTCCCTTCTAAATACAAACTTTCTAACTGTTGTTTTCCACTCAAAGCTTATTCCCATTATTTGGGTGGTACAGTCCTAATGTTTGGAGAGGTTTTTAATTTATTAAAAATAGCAGGATTTAAGAGGAACACACTGCAGATGAATGCCTGTTTCTATTTACAGAAATTATCTGAATAATTCTAGATACATTTCTTCTGAAAGACAAGCGCTATATAAACAGATGGACTACTCTAAATTTTCAACTGCATTGCATGCTAATTATTATATTTATAGAGAATACACAGCCAACTACTGAAGTTGCACTCACAATATTAAGAGGTGAGCATACTAAAAATTTAGCAAATTTTCCATAAAGCCCTACAAAACACAAGAAAGCTTACTTGATTACTTCTGCAATTTAAGCAAAATTTCAGGAATTATTCCTCTGCTTAAAACACCAGCCATGTTTCTCCTACCTGAGGATGAAAGAAGTGAAAATGACCTCCTATATTACCAAGTGCAGTTCCCAAATACCATAATAAATACTTTTGTAGATTATACTCAGGTTCTCATCCATTATATAATGTAAATTGTTTTCAAATATTTGGCCTGAACTTACTAATAGTCAGTTCTTTCTCCAGCATTTATTCATTGACATAGTTATGGACACCAATCATATCCACGCTCCTTACTGTGTTTATACCAGGCCAAACTCCAAGCAGGTCCTTTCGTATGACTGAGCTCACCATACCCTGTGTTTAACACATCCTCTCTCAAGGTCATCCTCCTTGACCTTGATGATTTGCATGCCATGTTCCCAGCGTATATGCAGTTTTGCCAGCACCATGCACAATGCACTCCTACTTTCCACTCACCACAAAACATCTAACTGATCCTTCAAAGACTGATTTATCTTTCATGTGGGCATACTATCTATGACAGCAAAGCCTCATGCCAACCTCCTTCTCTTCCATGGTGTACTAAATTATTAATCCTGATGTTTTTGCACTGCAAACTATTTACCATCAATCACCCTTCTACTACTCTAATCCTTAGAGTCATCCCATCCTCTGTGAGATGCTCTGCTAGACAAATTAAGTCTCCCAGCTTTAATATCAGGAAGCTTCATCAGTTAACACACCTTAAAAAAAAAAAAAAAAAAAAAAAAAAAATCGCTAAACATGATCAAGCCCCAAAAAAATCTCCAACAACATCCCCCCGCCAAAAAAATCCAGTACTACCAACTTCCTACCCCTCCCAGTACCACCGCTTCCATTGCATCCTCTATATAACCGTTTTATGTTGGGTTTGTGTGTGGGGCAGGGTTTTGGTAGCAGGGGAGAGGCCTACAGCAGTGGCCCCTGTGAGAAGCTTCTCAAAGCTCCCCCGGCTCCAAGTCAGACCCACCTCTGGCCAAGGCAGAAAAAAATCAGTGATGATGGCTGTGCTCTGTGATAACATAAGAAAGGGAATATGGGAGGAAGAGCTGGAGTTGTGAGGGAGACACTTCTGCAAATACTGAGGTCAGTGGAAGAAAGGAGAAGGAGGAAGGGGTGAGGTGCACTGGAGCAGACACACCCCTGGCAGCCCATGGTGAGAGGTCAGGCTGTGCCCCTGCACCCATGGAGGTCACCAGTGGAGCAGATGCCCTCCTGCAGCCCATGGAGGACCCCACACCAGAGCAAGGGAAAGAATGTGAGGAGTCCTCTCCCTGAGGAGAAAGAAGCAGCAGAAACAACAGGTGATGAACTGATCACAACCCCATCCCCTGCCCCCTGCGCCACTGAGAGGGGAGGAAGGAGAGAAATCAGGAACAAAGCTGAGCCCGGGAAGAAGGGAGGGGTGGGGGAAAGGTGTTTTTAAAATGTGGTTCTATTTCTCACTGTCCTAATCCGATTGGAATATTAAGTGGTGATGGTGGTGCTTAATTTAATGTTATTTTTCTTCCCTTAAGCAGTCTGTCTTTTGCCCATGACTCTCTGTCCTTATCTTGACCACCAAGCCTTTTGTTTTATTTCTCTTCCCCACCCCTGAGGGGTAAGGAGGGAGTGAGCAGCTGTGTGGTGCTCAGTTGCCCTCTGGGCTCAAACCACAACATTTTTATTTAAATTCTAATTGTCACACTACCTAAATAAGGAAATAGTTTCGTATGTGTCCCAGTCAAATGCTTTCCTGACACCCACAAAGAAGAGAACCTGTACTACAGCTATTTCTAGCAAGGATCACTGATGGGCAGAACCAGACCCAGAACATACTGACCAGACAAACCAGGACCAGCTAGCTTTAGAAACAATCACAGACTATAAAACAACATAATAAGTATTCATTAAATAGGAAATGCCTATTTAAAAAACAACAGATTTACAGGGAAGAAGGTCGTTATTATTGTTCCAGTTTTAGAAAGATATATGGAAAAAATACATATACCATTTTAAAGAAGTCTTCACAAGACTTAAGCGTTCCTTAAAATTAAAGTCTCATCACCAGCCCAGCAAAGATGAGTCATTCAGGAGGCAATATTAGTCAAGATTTTGAGTCCCTCCACAATTTACCTCAGCATAATGAGCACAGGCCAGAGTAGCAGTTCTGAATTTAACATTTATATTTAGCTTTAAACGTTTCGTTCCACCAGGTAGTATTTTAGAAGACTATTTTTCTTTCACTTTGAGAACAGAGTTTATAACTACTTTTCTGGTAATTGATGAAGGTATAATCACCTTACTTTTTCCACAGAAATAATGTGCTAGGTTTTACTAGGTCAGTGACAGCAAATATGAGTTGTCACTTACGTGAAGTTTTTAATGCAAATTAAAGGACTATTAAAAGGTCAGAAAACACAAAAAAATATAATCTCTTTGATCTCAAGGCAAACATTTGAGGATGCTACAAAAAGACAGAATGAAGTGCCCTTTAAAAACTATCATTCTGATTTTCTGTACCCAAAGCATAAAATAATTGGTGCTTTAAGCTGGCACAAATGGCATTAGCAACTGGCTGTACATCATGAAGTCACTAAGATTGTTGATACTCTTGTAAAGCTGGTAAACTCAGTTGTGGAAACTAAAATTTCTTAGCAGCTATACACATCTTCCCTTAATTCAAATTCCAGTGAAATAAACCCTGTCTAAAAAAAACCCTCAAATTCTATCATTAACAGTATACAAGATATGTATATGTATGTATAAATATAATTATCACCTGTATACATATACATAGTATACTGTCAATTGACTTGAATTCTCTAAATTGCAGCATTTACAGTACAGCAGTTGAAAGCCAGAAGAGACACGGGAAATGCCTATGCCTTTTAATTACATTTAATTAAACTAGTTTCACAATTTTAAAAATGAAATAACAATGAAAAAGTCATTGTAATTTGCAATAGCCCAAGATACTAATTTAACTGTTTGAAGAACAGCATAAGGGTATGCCAAATGCTTGAACTGTAATCATAATAGAAGGACCACAATTTTAATTAAAAACAATAATGAATCAAATACCAAACAAGATCAAAGCATCAATTAAAAAAAAAAAAAGAGTAGGTCAAACAAAGAGAATGAACACATATAAAAATATAAAATAAGTGGAAAGGGCAAGTTGACAAGAGTATAACTCACAAAATATAGTCACAAGAAATCAGTTTTATTTGTATCAAAGGGAAGTGTCCTTTAAAAATTAATTAAATAAAAACAACCTATATTGAGAAATCTATAATCTGGCATCAGTCCCTAACACCAAGGCCAAAAGAAATATCATATCTAATAATAAAAAAGAATACTTAAATCATATTTCATAGCCAAACACACAATCCAAATATTGACTGAAGGGTACAGTTCCAAACACATTTTTGATAAGTTCAACTAAAATGGAATGGAAACAAAAACAGAAGGGAGTAATGTCTTATACTGTATATAATCTAGACTGCAGTATATTCTTGGCAGATTGCAGTTTTGCCAGATTCAAGTATTTTTAAAATTTAGGGCCCATTTAGACAATGAGAGTAAACGCACAGCTGTGTCAACTACTAACAGAAAATAACGCTTCCTTGAAAGATACAAAGCTGCTGCACCTTTAGGGAGAAAATGCAAAGCAATCTACCCAAACCTCAAGAAGCAATCACTGACCTTTGCACTTTGCTGATTGAAGTGAACCCTAACCTGGATAGCTGCCACCTTTTTTGCATTCTCAGAAAAACCTCCAGGTTTTTGCCAGCTAATACAAAATAATAAAAAAGAAAGTCATGTTCACCAAAGGAGGTATGACATTTTTCCTCTTTACATACTGTAAAAAACAAGGCAAGTTTTTCTTCTTCAGTGGCAAAGCTTTGTGTTATTTTTATAAGCCTACTGAGATTTGAAAACATTACTGCACAAATGTTGCGTATCATAGCAGCCTTGCCTCTCACCTGAATTCTCAGTGATTCCTGACAGGTACTGCTGCACCTCAAAATTATAGCTCTAGTAGAGGCAATTCATCCCACTATGTAAATTAACTCAAAATAAAAGATTAAGGCACTTATATGGAGTGCATTATAGCACTTTTCAATGACTTAGAATGAATGGCAAGTAAATATCACCAACCACAACAGACAGAGGGCAAATCTACTCATTAAATGCTAAGCCTTTGAGGCAGCCAGGACACTAAGAGTTTCATATTTTCAGAACTTAATAAGATCTCATAATGGGTCCCATTTTTAGTATTTCAGTAAAAAGCAGACTAGGTGTTTGAAACATTTATTTAAATGCTTCATTAACACAAACTGTCAGAAGTACATTAAAATTACCTTTAAAAATGTTTCCAACCAGGACTATGTGAAATCAAAGCCAGCTTGAACTTAATATGTACAACGTCCTTTCTTAATGAAAACCAGCTGACAGGTGGATTAAGACCAGCAAGATCACTAGTAAACAAAAGCTTACGACCTCTGAATAGTACTTGTTGAGTTCAGGATAAACTTCAGTATTGCTTTACCAAAAGCAATCACATTAAACATTTAAATATGTCATTTAAAAAGCTGAGAAAACCTTCAAATTACCTATCTAAAGCACCTTATACCTGGACAAAATTACAAAGATTTAAACCTAAACCCAAATATAATTAAATTCTTTCCCAGGTATATTTCAATTAAGTGTCTTAATGAGTGTCTTAAATTCAGCTAATCAATTTAGGTCTTAAGAAACTGTCAGACTTAGAGGAAAATGGCCAAAAGAAAATTCCTCATGAGCAAACCCCCTCAGATGTCCCTGGGTAAGGAATATAGTAAAGATACAATTTCCCTAGGTGAAAGGAATCTTAAATCCTTTGCCTTCTACTATGCTCCCTATATATGACCCTGACACCAGTCAAGGTCCATCACACCACAGCCTCCTTCCCTCCACAGCTCAGAACTCCATGTTCAATTTTGCCGTCATCTCTCCACTGGCTGCAGAAGCCAGAGAAAGAAATATTGGGAAACTACAATGTGATCACATAATTAAAGACTGTGTAAATAGAGGTAAATGGCAAGAGGATTACTGTAATTAAGCTGAGCATTTTAAACATCTACATTTCAGCTGGCCAGAACTGTGTCTTTAGATTTGTCACATTATCAGTTACATTTCTCAATGGAAAAAGCTTTCCTTGCAAACGTTAAGTAAGGTGGTTTATGTAAGCAAAAAGACAAATGGATCTGTGCTTTCTTATAGGGGCCAGTTAACAACTCAAATGAACATGAGAAAACAAACTATATGCCTCTCTTTCCTTTCTCACCTTAACACAGCTAATTCTTGGTTATGTGATAGTCACTCTGCTCAAGTATAAGATCTATTGTTTTCCTCAAAATTCAGAGTGTCCCGGCAGCAGGTAATCAGTAAAATAAATGAATACTGCAGAGCAACTGCCATATCAATATTCCAAAACCCCGGTTTTCTCAGAGTTCCCATTAAAAAGCTGTCACCACAGATGCTGCAGAAGCACAAATGACAGGTGGATCCCACTGGTAAAAAAAGAAGCAACTAAGGACATGTCATTCCTTCACGGAAAATATAATCTGCAATTAGGTATCCTGATTTTTTTAAAAAAGCTTCTGGACAGCTTATCTTGTTCCTTAGAGCAATCAAACTTCCCATAACTAGGATATGGGATTTTTAATGGTTTCCCTTGATTGGAAATTTTTCCTTAAGATAAACATCCCCACATTCAACTGAAAAAACAGAAGACGAGTCACTGCTTTTTTTGAAGATTCCAACATGGTATTTTCTCGAGTCACATCAGTACTCTCCTTGGCCAACCACCACCTTATCAAACACTCATGCTGACCATGCCACTAACCAGCTGAAATTGGAAGTCTGATACTGTAGCTTAAGCTCAGAAATGGAAATAAAGTAGGGTGGTAAGAAGCTTCTAAGGGCAGGTAATAAACCAATTTCACTCCTTATCCATCAGACTGTTTCTGTAACAAAATTAAGGTCTGAGAGCCTTTGGACTGCTACAAAATATACGAAGTTGAAACACTTCTTTATGTTTTGAAGTGTAACCCATCTCCAGATTTGTTCCCTTATGCTGTGTGAACACAGACATAAAATGAGAACACCAGGGGAAATGCAAAACAGTTGAAAACAAAAAACAAACCTCCAACCTTTGACAATGAAAGATTTGGAGAAATGCTCATGCAGGAAGATACTTTCTAACAGAAATAATGCCATACAGAAAATCCAAGAATTTAATGAAACTCACTCAGAACAAATTCTTCAGCAACAGTTTGACCAGATGTTGCAAGTCAGACTTTTAAAGAAATTAAATGTAAATATTTAACAAAACGCTCTACAAAAGTTGACATTTTGGAGATAAGCAAGTCCTTAACTGGTCTGTTGTGGATTAGTTGGTCTTAATCACATCTGCTGGATTTACCTAAGGGTAAAACCTCCAAATCTAGAAACAGTGATATTCATGGACGAACTATTACTAGGTCAGAAGCTGCCCGAACTCACAACTCTTTTGCTGAAAAAGTTCCTGAAAAACAATGAGATTTCTTTCACACAGAAGGAAGTTGTGCTGGGGAAAACAATAAATTAACTACCCCATAGCATTCTGTCTATAAACCCTGTGTTTTTAAGATATTCATACAGCCAAATCCAACTGAAAACAAATGGGAGTTAGGCACCTAAAATACCTTCAAAGCACTAACTGATCTTTCAGTACCTAACACAGGGATAACCTGAAACACTAGCACATTACCCTCCAGCAAACAAAACTGAACCTGCACTCTCTTTAACAATGCTTTATTTGATGAGTCAATCACCAATGACAAGATTTTTTTATTTCCTTCTGAAAAGACTGGAGTGGAAAGATATTAAGTTACATTAGATTGTCAGCGTTTAGTATTCTCTATGTCTCAATAACATCCTCATACACAGAGGGGAAAACATAGAAGTGTACCAGAAAAAAGTATTCTGCATAATAAAGCAATCTTGTTATGGACCAATGGGAAAAAGCAACAACAGTGTCAGAAAAACAATTTGAAAAGAACACAGATATGTTCACAGGACTTTTTGCATTTGCATTGATGAGTTAAACTATTCAGACTACACGCTGAAGACATGGAACAGACACACTCCTTACTTTTGAGTGCTGCGTTGCCCCCTGGAAGACAGGCAGACATATCATCAACAGTTTTCCAGACAACTAGCATATACATAGTCATCCAGCCAATATTAGGAAATATTGGAAATGTATGCCAGGAAACATTAGAAATGTCAGCATTTGGAAGGATATTGATACAATGGTTTAGAATGTAAAAAGATTTCTCAAAGCATAATATTACTCAAAGAACTAAAAGAGGAACAAGCAACTTGCACTGCACAGCACAAGAAAACATTTACTGAATGGATCAGAGCAACAAGAGATAGGAGAGGAGAAAAAAAGATTTCAAAAGATTGTGAAATCTGGTTCAGGCTTACTAGTAAGAGTTCCTTAAAAGATGAAGCAGAGCTGAATATTTAGCTTGATTTGGATGGGAACTAGTTACATGGACACCCTTCTTGCTCTGCAGACTGGCTCCCTTACAAAATACTTATCACAAAGAGATCAACCAAGACAAAACACTGAGCAGCAGCTGAAAGAAATTCGATTGTGTCTAATTGTGATTGACAAGGCAATTCCAGGGTAAAAAAAAAAAAAAAATCTATCCCAAGAAAACAACTTTGAAATATTTCAGATTCCCATTAAAGTGACAGCCTACACATTAACTAGGAAAAGCTGTTCTGTTCCGTATTGTATCTGTGAAGCTGCTCCTCTTCTTAGTGGGCATCTGTTAATCAAGTTTTTGTATCCTATAAAGCTGCATATACACTATCAAATCTCTGTCCTATGTTTGACTATGTTCAGCTTAACACAGGTATGGTTTCTGGAATAACAAAATAAATTTTGAATCAGCAGCCACAAAAGTAGCAGGTGCTATTTGGGGGACAAGGGGAAGAGAGAAGGAAATATGGAACACACAATCAGTGAGGAGGCTCATGCTTTAGAATCTGTGGACATGCCAAAGCTACATTTTGTACTATTCTAGGACTTCAATAAAAGGCTTTTAAATATTTTTTTTAAATTGCTCTTCCTTTATAAATGATAAATTATTTATATAATCATCAGTTATGAAAGGAGAAATTGATTCCCTCATGCATACATACATTATATAAGGCACTAATTCCTACAGTGTTTCTCCTTGTCAATGGGGCAAACAAATAGCATGATCCTGCTGGCTGCCAGAGTCCCTTTCAGCACAATTAAAACAAAAAGTTTAGTACGATTAAGACACTTAGGTCTTCCAAAAAGAAGAAACAACTTCTATCCAAAGCCACAAAAAAAAAAAAAAATAAAAATCACAACTGAGAAGAAACTTCCTAATCAGATTTTTCCTTGTCTCCCAGAGCATTAGACCACACCACCCTCATCAATCAGGAAAAGCTATTAAAGCATCTGCAACAATCAAGATCAGAAAACTGTAGTTTTGTTGTGAACAGCTTACTGTGAAAGTGCAGGTGCTCAGCAGCAGCCCACACAGGCACCAATAGCTCTCTGAAATGAATGTCAATTAAAAAGGCAGATGCAGAAGGCAGAACTGCTTAAATGAGCAACTGATAAGATAGTCAAGCTAAAATGATGCAAAATCAATGATGCTATTCCTTTAAAGAGTAAGAAAATTACAGGAGCAGTTCTTAGTCTCATAAGGTCAGCTTACTGTTTCCATTTTTCATTGTTCCTCTTTCACCCTCAGCTGATTGCCCCATGCTCACTGCTGACATGCAGTTGTCTATCAATACACAGAAATCCTATTTTTGTAGTTACACCCCAAAGCACCACTATAGTTAACATGCTGCAAGAATTTCCATCAGAAGCCTTTGCAGATTCAAAGTAATTTTTCATGAAATTTGGCCTACATTCCCGTATTACAAGGACAAACTTAACAAGCTGACATGCCGGCTCCTTGACACTTTAGACCTTGTACAGACAGAACAACTACTGACATCTGAGAAAAATTCTCTGAAGAGAACTGCTGGATTTCATAGAATCACAGAATGGTTTGGGTTGTAAGGAACCTTAAATATCATCTACCTCCAACCTGCCTGCCATGGGCAGGGACACCTTTCACTAGACCCGGCTGGCTAATTCTAAGTAGAGGTGCCTATTTGGTGGCCCAAACTTCCTGGACACTAGCCTGTAAAGTCTTCTTTTCCAGAAGCATATGAAACTTAAACCATCAAAGCTGTCATTTTCCATGCTGGAATATCTGATGCTGGAATATATGCCCCCACTAGCTTGGGTTCAAGGAAAAACTATTTGTCTATTTCAAAAAATGAGGTACACAGAGCATTTTGCTGTCTCAAGTGGAGCAGGCTTCACCTCTTCTCAGCTTCCTATGTGCGACCACACTGAGCATACATGAGTCTCAAAAGGAAAAATAAGTCCACGTAGGGCAGCGCTGACATTTGGAGCAGAGAACAAAACTTTTCTTGCCATTAGTGACCCTTCCTAGCAGGAGGTACTATACCTTCCAGCTAAAAGACAGCAACTCTGCTCTCAGAATTCTTCACGCTGGTATCTAAAAGGGGACAAGGGCCTGGCTGGAATAGAAAGAAATAAGATATATCTTAATTCATCCTCTTCTCCCATATGCATTACAATACAGTCTTTAATTACATGATCATATATTTTCTACAGGACCTGTGAATAATTCATTCCATAGACTGTACACTCTGGGAATGAATCAAGAGAATGTAGTGAGCTAGACTATTATCTACAGGACTCCTACCTCACTTGTTGCTAAAGCTGGATGACGAATGAGTCATGAAATTGTAGAGTGGAAAAAAAAAAAATACCCTAGTCTCATAGTTAATACATTTATTAATTTTAAAAGCTATTTCTTTCTTTGTATGTTTCTTTGGGGATGGGAGAATTAAGAAGTGTTTCACTTAACTAGAGTTGTGTTTTATTTATTATTTACCTACAAATTAATCTCTACTTTGGTAGAGATGAATCTGAACTAATAAATTACTTTAAATCTATTAGTCCCTTCCTCAGGGCCAAGATGTAACCCTTGTTATTGAAAGAAATTGAAGAAAGGAGTAGGACTATGCATACTAGTAAGGAACAGCTACCAAGGAGAAGAAATAGACTTCAGGAGTAGCAACACAATAGCAAAGTCTTTTGGAGAGGAAGATGCACAGGCTTGGTTGCTGGCACATTCCTGTCCCTGACAGCTCAGCTACTGAGATACAGAGCAAACGAACTTGAAGAGACAGATGGCAGCCAGACTGGACCTGCCCTTTCCTTCCTTCGTTCAGGAGTACAGCCTGATTGCAACAGCAGCAGATTTGTACTGCCAGCTGTGTTTAAGACATCTCTTAGTGGATTTCCTTAAAAATATAAAGTCTGTCGTTGGAAAGAAAAAAGAACAAGCATGTTACTCCAGCAGCACTTCTACCACAATATGGCTGTATGAATCAAGGCTATGCTCAGCTGCCAATTAAGACATTAAGTCAGGTGCACAACAGTACCATATAGTCAAAGCTACCAGAATCATGCAGTAATAAACTGCTAAATATACTGCTAAAAACACCAGCAGAATGAAATGGTTCTAGTTTTTCATATCCAACACACGCTGCCATCAGAAACAGTTCCTTGGTGAGGGACTCAAGATAAATTTACGTTTTCCATCCAAAATGTTGATGTTGAAATGCTTCCTTACTCTTCCATAAAACCAAGTCCAATGAGAAATTTACATTCTGTCTTTTGTCCTCACTACTTCTCTGCTGATCCTTTAGAAGAAACAGCTTTCAGGGTATATTTCTTCTTTTTTCTACAGGCTGAATCAGTAGCTTCCACTGCTTTCAATTTAGCTCCCCTTCCTGCCACAAGATAAATTAATAGAAAAACAGATCAAATGCCCAGGAGGAGTTGTTGAACAAGTGGCATCTGAGCTGTAGAAAGGATTTCAAAAGCAACTCACTCTGTCTGACTCCCTCTCATTTGAAAACCACCTACAAGCCCTAGAGATGGATTAAAGCTAAGCATGGCCTGGATAATCTACAAATGCAGGGCCCCAGTTGTAGAGAGGGCAGCAATGAAATACTTGGGAGTATGGTTATTCCTAGAAACAGGAGGACCTCTTTTGGAATGCACAGTCTGGATCAACCAAACTATTCAACCCTGCCTTAATCTGTGGTTGGTGAACTCAGAAACGGCAGCCCCTGACCGTGCTTCTCTGATGGTCCAGGTGGTTTCAAGAGGGAAAACCAGTTTAAAACTGCAATAAAAAACAATCAGTAGCATTACGCATCTCATGATAGCAACTTTCTAGCACAAACTGACAGTTAAAAGTGGTCAGCCCACCGCAGAGGCATCACAAGCAGCTGAAGAGACTGCAAGAGAAAAAGGAGGTTTCTTAATAAGATAAACACAGGTGGCAGACAGACTTGAAATCACACAACTATTTCTTTTGAAATCTATTATACTTTTAACTGCTGCACTCAGCATTCCCCAGGTGGCTGGGACCCTTTCAATATTGTTTCTATTAGGAAAAGAGCTACAGCAGATCAGTAGCACCAGTTCCCAATTCAGTATTTTTTCTTCCTCTGACAACAGCAAGCTAATGCTGAGAGTAGACAAAGCACTGAAAAGAACATCAGTGAGCAAAGAGCAATGAGAGCAGCTCTCCTGAAGACAAAACAGTGTGTATCTCAGGACAACCATATAACCCTTCAAAAGTTTCTGTTTGGTTGCTGTTATAGAAATTTCTCTCCACTGTATTGTCCTTATTCTCAGTTTGCATTCAGTTACCAGACTGAAGCAAGTGGGATGATCAGGTAAACTAATAATCATCATTTAATAATGGCATCTGCTCAGTAATATAGTATGAAAAAAACAACGGCTATTTAAGGTAAAACAAATCATGTTCGAATGAACTCTGCCCAAACTGAAATTTCAAAGCAGAAATCTGTGTACTGGCCAATAGCATAAAGATCCAGGGATGTAAATACATTCATTTTATCTTAATGACCAAAAAAATACGGGGGGAAAGATATGATGTTATGTTCTCACGTCCTTGATTTTGAGAAGAACAATAAAGTCCATCTGTAGAGGCTCTGGAGGAGGGAAGCTATGTGACATTTAGTAATGACAATTTATCCCAACTTTAAATCTTCTGACCAGAGTAGATGATTGTATGGACTACAACCACTGGCAGTAACTGCTACACTTGGGAAATAAATAAATAACGCACAAAGCCAGGTATAATAAAGACCAGACCCTAGTAAAACTAAGAGCTAAACTAGACATTACTTGTCATTGCTCAGGAGGCAGGAGTTGCAGGTAAATACTGTACAAAGACTGAGAACAGTAAACGTTCCCTTGTTGTCAGACAACTTTCACAGAAGATCGAAAAAATCCAATAAACTTATTAAATTTTAATGTACTGAAATTCAATTATAAATCTACAGAAGTGATTAACGAAGGGGAAAATGTTAAAAGAAACAGTTATAAATAGAAGCTGCACATCATTGCCACTGGCACTTCAACTGCAAGATCCATTAAAAGAGAAAGCAAATAACAGAAGTGGCCTGGTGAAAGACCTATATGTCCAAAAGCCTGTTTGCTTTCTCAACTATATTACCTGGTCAAATAAAAGATACCTCTCCCTGAAACTGTTCTTTTAAATCCCTAAAATATCAGAGCTACAATAAAGTTAAGAAAACAAATACCTTCTGAAGGCTTTAGGTAATTTGTCAAACATTCTACCTATACAGTCATTTGAAAGAGAGAGTTGAAAAATGTACTAACAAATAATTGCAATAATTTTGAACGTACATAATCACTTTACAGTGCATCCCACCTGTAAATTGTTGTTCAGAAGCATTTCTGTCAAAACATGTACTCAGGTTCTTCAGGACTTGCTACTAAACCAATGTTTTGGCATTCTCATAAACTTATTTTAGTAGAACCAAACAGCAATGAAGGTCAAGATATTGCAAATCATTTTGCCTTAAAATATCCGCATTAAATCTGAATTAAGCATGCAGGAGAACCTGATTTTTGTATCCGCAGTGACATCTAGTGCAAGAAACCAAACCCACATTTAGACAGGCTTCTAGAGAAACTATTATCATTTATTGTGTGATTTCTGACTGAGATAAACAAGAATAATTAACATCAGCCCTAATAAAACTTTCTTAGTATCTTGTCTTCTGCACAATATTCACAAGCCAGCTAAAGGGAATCCTATTAAGCATAATATGTTAATAAGAGACTATTTAATGCAAATGTGCATTTTTTCTTTCCATACAAATTCCGTTTGATAAATGTATAGATATTCATAGCTGTTGGATGGCAAAAAAAAATGTTGAGAAAGCAAACATCCCTAGGAAAAGAGTTGTTATTCTATTTATTCTATCAACTTTTCTAAAAGAAAACAAATTCAGCAGCAACATCTGACTTAAATTCTTTCTGCCAGCTCCATGGATATGCAAGCCTATTTTAATTTTACATTGCTTTCTAAACCGCTTTTTTAAAAGTGCACGCAGAAGACATCATTTGCAGAAAGGAAACAAAAACTGAAAGCACACAATGACTGTTGTCTAATACAGATGACAAATAGATGAAATTATACAATAACAAATAAAATTTGTTCAAATTAAAGTACATATTTAAGTCTCCCATTAAAAGTACAGTTATGCTTCAAACACAGCCAACAACAGACATTCTAACCAAAATGCAACACCAACATGTCTAACTAGCAACAAATTTTACAAAAATGATTCACTTACTGAAATGTGAAAAAACCTTAGAAACAAGTTTATTTCTGCCAAACATACAAATAAATACATATGCCAAAGCTGAAAATGAACAGTTTAAATACAGTATCATGCATACATCATTTTGTATATAAATGCACACCATTCCTGTAACTCCCTTTTTTCATCCGACACATGAATGTAAACACAACTATTTTAGGACCTGTGTTCCAAAGCATGTGTCCAGAAGTCTTAAAAATTTATATGTACTTTATAAGGGCAGGTGAAAGCCTTTATTGGCATCTTTCATAAAAACATAACAATAAGCAATTTTCCAGTATCTAAATTACCCAATGGTAAAATGATTAGGTCGAAAGAAATAACAGCAAACAAGATGAATTTTTGGTTCATCAGATTAATTTTATATCATTTATATCTTTCTATTTTTTTTTTAAAAGCAGCTATTTATTAGTGATCTAGGACAACTACCTTATGCATTAGGTTCCTAATCTTCTAGTAATCTTACTATGGAATAGGCACAAAACTCACAAGATTTTGTTGGTTACTAGAGGTATTGAAAAATGTCACAAGTACTGGTTTCTGGACAAAGAAGAGTATGCCATGGTTAATGAACTACCATTACTAGTGATGCAGTAAGTACTTTTAAAAAGTTCTAGTTTGTTCTTCAGGAGCCCCAGCTTCTGCCTGACTTCTCTGCCTTATGGCCATCAAAAACTGGATTTAGTAGACACAAGAATTTTATGTGAAAGTAGCAGGTGTTAATTGAGAGCACTTTTCACCTAAGGTTGTTAAAACAAAGACATGAAAGAATGAAGAAAACAAATGCTCATCGAAGGGCAAGGTACTAGAGTAGAACACAAAACAAGTGAGAAGAGGAAAAGGAGACAAGCTAGCCAAGGTTAATGGGAAGTAACAAAAAGGCATAAAACAGGAGAACAGTGATATATGCCCAGCCTCACAGGCAGAACTGAGATAACGGATTTTCAAATACCATTCTGCAACTGTGGTTTAAAAATTATCTGAAAATTCAAATAAATGTAGGCTAATGCAGCACTTATATAGAACACAACAAACAGTTCTTGACAGAGCTTGCTACGGTACGCAAGCCAGAACGGAAAGGAAATTATTAAAATCCAAATCTATTAGCTTCCGCCACTCTAATCAGCATCTCAAAGACCAACACAATTACTTTGAGTTTTGGTCTCCTCCTGTCTTTGCTGGGTATAGCCAAAATTCCTAAAGAAAGGAAATCCCCCTGTTTAGATGAGTAGGTCTACCAAAATAACTGTTTGATGTTAGTCTGTATTTATTCATCACGGCAAGTTAGGAGTATTTAATCTCCCCCAAAAAGAGGCATGATTAAAAAAAAAAAAAAAAAAAAAAAAAAAAAAAAAAAAAAAAGTTCATGCTTGAAGACAGACATATTGTTTTCTTCCCCAGGTAGGGAACAACCGTTGTTAAGGCATAAAAAAAATGTACTATTAACCAGTACTCAACCAAAGAGCACAAAAAAGAAAAAGATCAAATAAACAGTATTCAATAACATATTTACACAACATGTAGTAAAATGCTGCAGCAGAATTAGGATTATTGATTAAAGTGAGGCTGTCACTAAATCCAAGAGGACAAAGCCATCTGAAGTAGCTACTAGTTAAACTAATGATCATGAGAATTAGACACACACAAAAAAAGACCCTGTTCTTTAATAGACTGTGCAGACAGATATCTCTGCATCCTTTGACATCAGTTGAGCTCTGCCACACAAAGCTAATGACATGATTAGAATCAAACAACAGGATAAAAAAATAAAAGCTAAGTCTAAATCTACTTAAAACCAAAAAAAAAAAAAAAAAAAAAAAAATTAAAGGTAGGTACAAATGACATACATCAAAAAGGCAAAAGCTAAAAGTCAAACCAATTTCTACACAAACAGTAAAGGGGAGAAGAAACTTAAAAGGAAGTTGGTAAGAAAAAAACAGTAGAGAATTATATAAAAGAGTACACATTTTAGAAAGATTAATATAAAAGCTGCTAAAGGTTAGAGAAAGAAATTGGAACATGCACAAAAGATGACAAAAATAAGATGCCAGTAAGAGAAAAAAGATCTGTAGGAGAATGACAACACATGCAGTCAAATATAGCAGCCACATCAAAAGAAGTTTTGTACCAATTAAATCCTCAAAGAAAGAGAAAAATCAAAAGTTGGATAGGTTATCCTAACATCTTAGAAAGCATCCAAAGAAATTACAGACCTCAGGATTGATCTTTAACAGAACAATAGAGAAAGGACTAAACTAAGGAAAAGAGCAAAGTTTTCTTCCCTCTTCCTCTTATTTTTGGAGATGTCTATGGAAGAACATTAACAGAAGGTTAAAAAAAAAAAAAAATCCATAGAAAGATTCAATGACAGTGAGTTGAAAGCAAAATCCTAGTTAAGTGCGTGCTGAGGTTGCAAGACACCTGAAGATAGAGAAGCAATGTAAATGTAAAGCAGTGCTATTTCGTAAAGAGCAACTCTTTTGACAGCTGGTGACATTTGAGAAAATAACCCAAAGCCTATGGGATCACTGTGGGTTTTGATGCAGTATTTTACCCAATGCTGAAGCATCAGTTCACATATTTAAGTTTATTAAGGATTAAAATATCCTCACTTAAATTAAAAAGAGGGACAGGGGACTGTAATACTTAGGTTAGTAAGGTTAGTGTCATGTTGTATCACAGTGAGGAGGTCAAGGATAAAAATAAGCATCACCCCTGGAAACAATGCTTGTCACTTCAGAGAGATTACCAACACCAAGAAGCTGCCATGCTACACAATAAAGAATACTTCATAGGGAGTCAGCACCAGTTTAAAACCCTGATGTATGCAGTGTCCTAATCTTTGCATAAGGAAAACGAGAGAATTTGGACTTTAGGTGTGAGTTGGTAATTGAGACTGCAGAGGAACCCAGACAGTTGCCCTGCAAAAGGGCTTCTTCTGAATGCATGAAAGAAAGACAGCATGCTATCAATACTACCATCACCAGTCCAAGACATGCCCAGTCTGACAGCAGCATATATGAAAGATTATACAAGATGTTCACAGCTGATAATGGCATTCAGCCATACAGACTCTGCACCAAATCCAAAACTGACAACATTTATAGATAGGATAGTTCAACGTACTCGTCTAAAGATGCACACTGATGGAAAACCGTAACTTCAGGTGAACTACATAGAGACAAACATCAAAGGGGATAAAAGCTACAAGCAGAAAAAATGAAGAACACTGGGATGTACATGTCAGCTGCACACATGGCGCTGTGCCGACTGAAATAATTGGAATTTTAAGCTGCCAAATACTTTTTAATCAAAAACTTGCCTTCACACAGTATCTTCTCTTCCTCAGTATTTTCTAGCTGGATAGCATTTTCCATTTGCTATGAATTATTTTCAAGGTAGCATTTAAGTTTTGCTGGACTAATTTACAACAGGGTTCAAAATAACTGGCAAGGGTGAACAAGTTTATGGAACATCTTCCCTACAAAACAGTATGCATCACTTCTTTGTCAATTTTGACGAAAGCACTGTATTCAGTAAAAGCAAAGTAACTTTTCCCAGCAGTATCTGTTGATCCAGAAGACAACACCAGCATGCCCTATGAATCTGCCTTCCTGCATTTTGCAAGGCTTATGCAAAAGCTTTTCAATTATTTTGGATTTAAACATTAACAGATTTTCCCATCAGTCTGTGAGAACAATTCAAAACTATGTGAACTCTGATATCTAAAACTTAGTATGAAAAAGCATAACTACATATAATAGAGTAGGAAATCCCATTCAGATACTAGCAAGTGCACTTGCATCTGGCAGGCATACATGAATAGGTAATAGGTAGTAGCTGTTTATATGAATTTTCAACATCAGCAAAAGGTGTTAGGGACTGAAAAGCAAAAGGTTTTTATTTCTCCAAGCCTGCTGCAGGACAGGAACTGAAAGGCAGCAACTACCTCAGGACTGCAAGCTCAGGGGGAGGCAAGGCAAAGCAGGTTTTAGAACTTCACATTTGTATTTATGTCTAAGTAACTTAATGAATAATGCCCTGAAAATCACTGAATTACGGCATAGAAAAAGTTGCCGTTGTGACTGCAGCAAGGTAGACATACAGTTTCATTTCTGAAAGGGTGACGAGACATTCTAGTTTCCCAAGTGAACAATGTGTACAATCTGTGTGGAAGAGGTGGTACATCAATAATGAAACAAAAAAAGCCAGTGAACTTACAGGGAGTCCATTACAAGAAACACTACTGCTCTCTCTAGTTTAAAATCTGCGTTTCAACAACTCAGCCTGGCAAACTTCCAGAAAGCCCTTTTCTGCTCATGTGCTGGCAGTGATTTCAGGAATCGTTAAACAAGAAGTGAATAAAAATATGGATAGCTTCAGTAAAATGGTGTAAAATAAAACAGTACAACCAAGAAATCTTTTGCAGTTTTTCAGGGCCAAGAAAGTTTTATCAACTGCCTTTAACCCAAAAGTGAAATATAAACTATATTCATGTACTCAAATATCAGCATATGAAAGTACAAAATACAAAAGCTGCATGAATTAAACAGAAGCTCAGTACCAGAAAAGTTGAGTAACAGCTTCTGTGTTTAAGTCCTTTATATCCAGCTATTTAACAAATGCAGCTTTCCTTTGTTTTTATGAATTGTTCAGTTAACACCTCCTATGATTCTCTAATCTGTACAAGAATCACTGCTTTCCAACATAAAGCTTTAAAAACTTCCTACATGCTATATCAGTTTGTTTTCACAACTGACCAAAATTCACAAATCCTCCATGTGACAATGAACTCCCCAATCCAGACCTGAGTAAAGAGAGGATTAATAAAGTTCTGTGTACATACAGATGCTTCAAATTAACAGAAATAAATTGGTAAAAAGGTAAGTAAAAAGGTAAAATTGGACCTAAAACATCTCTGAGGAATATACAAATGGCAATTCCCAGTTCAGTATCTAGACAGACATTAAACAGTCCATTCTGTCATGCCATCTGCTAGGCAGTTACCAACACTGCTCTGTTCTCTATGCTATTTGTTCTTTATTTTTATTTTTAAGCATGGAGCCATTCAACTTATTTGGAAGTCAGATAAAACATGCAGTGGTGAACTTAAAAAAAATAAAGGAATCAAAAAGTAATACACAGCAAAAAATCAACTACAAAAAAAATCAAGTTTCAGATCAGTGATAGGGGGATTCAAATTTACTTCTAAATGCTTGTTCAAATTGCACTTCAAATGAGTTCATGTTCAGCATATACTGCAAATCATGAAAGCTTAAGTTTTGTTATCGAAATTTTTATTTAACAGAATAGTTAAAACATTTGGCCAAAAAAATGTTAGTCTGTGTTATGGAAAAAAAGTTGTGGGAATTATACCTCTGTGTGTGTGTGCATGTGCACATGTGTGCTTGTACGTGTGTAGGGAATCCTAAAGTGACCCATTAAAATATCACCTCAGACTATCACTCTAATCATGAGCCAAATGTCAATATAAAATCTTACTAGTACAACTGGACAGCAGGAAAACAAAGATACATGCAGAGAACACAAAAGCCTCAGTCTACATCATGCAAAAAATCACAGTATGGAAATTATCAAGTTGCCCTCTTAGATCTGTACTAAATCTACAAACCACAAGAGAGCTCTGTGTAGATTTAACTGCCCCAGAAGTAGTCTGGAGCCATATGAAGAGTGCAACACAGGCCAGCTTATGTGTTCAGACCAAACATTAGGAAAAAAGTTTTCACAGAAAGAGTGGTCAGACAGTGGAATAGGCTGCCCAGGGAGGGGGTGGAGTCACCATCCCTGGATGTGTTTAAGGGTCGTTTAGATGAGATGCTGGGGGATATGGTGTAGGGGAGAACTTTGTAGAGTTGGGCTGATGATTGGACTTGATCCCAAGGGTCTTTTCCAACCTGAATCAATGAACCAGTTGCAAAAATCCCTGTTCTTGTGTCTCCAGAGCATGTTTAGCTCAGATGCATCTGTTTGGCTTCATGAAGACCTACTGAGGGAGACTCAACTGCAGAAATCCCATCAAAAGTTGTTTTTCAAGTTTACAAGCCATTTCTGACCGAAATGTGAATCTGAAGGCCAATGCAAAAATCTGTATCCACTACACACTGCATTCACTGAGAGACGCAATGTAAAATAAAAGGTGGTTATTCACAAGTCTTGCGGATACAATACAAATACCAAGAGGATGAGGGATCCACCTGCCCGTGCCTCAGCTTTTCTTCATTTGCAACTCAATAAAACATTCAGTAATTCAAAGAGTTGTTAGAGATAAGATGTTTTGCACTATGAGGTCACTATGCTGAAGGAAAGAGTTGTGCAACTTACTAATATTACTTAAAATCTTATTCAAAAATAACACTGCGTCTGCATATTTACTCCTAAAAGCCCTCAAAAATTAAGTCTTTGGAACAAGCTAAAAAAGACTGAGAACATTTTGTGTTGTTAAAAAACAAAGAAGGTGACTTAGAACAGAAACTTTTTTTTTTTTTTTTTTTTTAAGGCTAGTTCAAATGCCAAGTTGAAAATTTATTTATTTGTCTTACTTTCAAAATATCTTGAGTTTCGTTCCACTTGTTTGTCCACTCTTTGGTCAGTTCTTGCACCTATAAAAGAAAACAAATATTAAAAGTGATGTGACTTTTTCCAAAATCCTTGGTAATGCATTCCCAAAGATATACTAAATATTTGTGAAATCCCTTGTGATGTTTAATACTTAAACATTAGAATGGCACTGCTGCTCCTGCAATAAGTGACCATACCCACATCATCTCTCTCTCAAAAAGGAACATCACAAAATTCTTATTTATAGCATAAAATGAAACAAAGGACAGGGATATTGCCTTCAAATAATGGCAGCCATTTTCAAAGATAGGGTATTATTCCCTAAAGTGCTTCAACAGTCCTACAAAGTCTACTGCCCCAGATTGATCCCTTAGTTGTAACAAGATGACAGATCTTTTCCTCCCGCGCAGGTAGGCATGTTTAAGCTAAAATGCCCTCCAGAGGATGGTATGCAGAGGAAGCGGCAGACAGGCAGCCTTCAGGAATCATAGCAAAGCTTGCTGCAACTTAGAAATCATGCACTTGGTTGAAATCAGCACAGAGTGAGAAGCTGCTTGCTAAGGCAATACAGACAGCAAGGGCGCTGGGAATACAATCATAGAATTATTTAGGTTGGAAAACATCTTTGAAGTCATCAAGCCCAACTGTTAACCTGACGCTGCCAAGTCCACCACTAAACCACATCCCTTAAATTCCTCCAGGGATGGTGACTCAACCACTTCCCTGGACAGCCTGTTCCAGTGCTTGATACCCTTTTGGTGAAAAAATTTTTCCTTATATCCAGTCTAAACCTCCCCTGGCACAACTTGAGGCCATCTCCTCTTATATCACTTGTTACATGGAAAAAGAGACCAACACTCACCTCACTATAACCTCCTTTCAGGTAGTTGTAGAGAGTAATAAGGTCTCCCCTGAGTCTCCTTTTCTCCAGGCTGAACACCCCCAGTTCCCTCAGACGCTCCTCACAAGACTTGTTCTCCAGACCCTTCACCAGCTTCACTGCTCTTCTCTGGACACACTCCAACACCTCAATGTCCTTTTTGTAGTGAGAGGCCCAACACTGAACATAGTATTTGAGGTGGCGCCTCACCAGTGCTGAGCACAGGGTGACAATCACTTCCCTAGTCCTGCTGGCCACACTATTTCTGATACAAGCCAGGATGCTGTTGGCCTTCTTGGCAACCTGGGCACACTGCCAGCTCATATTTGGCCAGCTATCAATCAACACCCCCAGGCCCTTTCCCACCACACAGCTCTCCAGCCACGCTTACCCAAGGCTGTAGTGCTGCAAGGGGTTGTTTTGACCCAAGTTCAGGACCCAGCACTGAGCCTTGTTGACATTCATACAGTTGGCCTCAGCCAGAGCAATCTGTAGAGCCTTCCTACCCTCCTCCAGCCGATTCACACTCCTGCCCAGATTGCTGTCATCTGCAAACTTACTGAGGATACAATCAATCCCCTTGTCCAGATCACTGAAAAAGATATTAAGCAGAACTGGTGCCAGTACTGAGCCCTGGGGAACACCACTTGTGACCAGCTACCAACTGGTTTTAACTCTATTCACCACAACTCTTTGAGCCAGTTTTTTACCCAGCAAAGAGTACATCTATCCAAGTCATGAGCAGCCAGTTTCTCCAGGAAAATGCTGTAAGAAACAGCATCGAAGGCTTTACTAAAGTCCAGGTAAACCACATCCACAGCCTTTACTTCATCTACTAAGGGAGTCCTTCTACAGGACCTGTCTCATAAACCCACGCTGACTGGGTCTGATCACCTGGTTGTTCTGTATGTGCCACATGATGGCACTCAAGATGATCTGCTCCATAACCTTCCCCAGCACAGAGGTCAGACTGACAGAATGTCAGGTTTTGCCCTGCCTTCCCTACTCATCCAGTTGTCCATCTCACTAAACTTTCACAGCTTCCATATCAGTAAAGATTCATTTCAGAGCCTTCATGCTTTTTAGAAAGCAGTATATAGAGGGTGCTTCAAGAAGATCCACCTCAAAGCTCTGGCTGTCTTGGAATCATAATCACAGTAAATAATAATATATATATAGATATAGATATATACACATATATACATATATATATACACACATACATATATATATATATATATATATATACACACACACACACACACACACACACAATTTTTTAAATTATTTGAATTCACTTCATCTGCAGAAGAGCTGGGGAAAAAAAAAAAATCCAGCAACATCCCTTTATTATTTACCACTGTAGGAAAAAAAAAAATCTTCAATGCAGTTCCTCCAAACATCTCCACATTTTCTGCCTATGGCCTACTTTCCTAGTTATCTTTGCAGATCAGCTGCAAATTAATCAATAAGAACGAAAGAAACTCATCTCCACCTGTATCTCAAGATCTCAACAAAGAAGAGTAAGCACATTTTTCAATGCATTATTACCATTCCCAGTGCTGCTAACTTGAATGTTAAAACAACAACAAAATTGAAAAGATTAAAGAAAAACATGACGAAGATCTATCATAAGTCTATTCACCATACCAGAACAATTTTTATTGCTCAGAAACAATTTTTAAATTATTCTTATATAAGGACAAATCAATTCATTAAAGAAAGTCGCCATATATTTGTCAGATAATTTAAATATGGTGATAAAGTCTTTAGATCTGTATAAACAAATTAATTACAGCACTCATTCAATTATATAAAAGCTATAACCACTGCAGTCTCTACTAAGAGTTTTCAGTAATTATATCTATTGTAATTATCATGAATAGTAATCACATAACCTTCTAATGAGGCTGACAAAAGATAATAAAATATGCTCCATATACTCCCCACACGGAGGGGCCAACCCTTCTGAGCAGGACAAGGAGTGATTACTGTCAGAGCATGAATAACATACTTTTAATTAGCATATAGTCAGCAGTTTATACTACTCAGCTACTGTTAGATAAAAGTCTTTCATTTGTGCACAAAAATAAAAGTATACTACATGTACTAACAATATTATCATTCATCTCTGACTCAGCTAAAAACTTTAAAACCTAGTATGAATAGGAAAAAAAAATCATCACAACTAAAGGTTCATACCATGATTATGCAAGTCCTACTTTAATTATTGAATACAACACAGTAAGGATTCCTGCATATACTACAGACTTGCAAAATGCATTTCCAGCAGAAAATTGACTTCCAGAGAAGCCTGGATTCTACTTTGCAGCTATGGTTCATACTAATACACGTATTTAATCCATTTTTGTCACGAAGTTTATTTTTAAAATGTCATTTCACGGAAAAATTATTTCAACACATCTTTAAATTGGGTATTACCAATCCCAAAAAGCGCAGACAGATACCGTACCAATTAATTCGGTCAAAACAGGATTCTCAAAGCAATGCATTCATTCTCTAATTGTAAAGGGTTAAGCAGCACACATGTAAACCTTACAATTACAAACCTTACCAGCTAAGAAATCCCTATTTTTAAATGCATCATATCTACATTTGATTGGCATCTTGTTGACAGTTTTCAGAAATATTTGCTGCCATGTAGATGAATGATTCCAAATACTTTCCTTTCTTCTTTTCCAAAGTCTGAGTAATACTATTTTTTTTTAAACAGGCAAGTATATAGAAAAGAATTAACACAGAATGATAGAATAAAGAATGAAAGACTGAAAATTAGAGAAATGAGAGTATCATTATCTCTATATTCTTTTGGACCCTATAAGTATATCTTAACTGTCTGGGAATTTTTCCCAGCCTCTCTACTAGGCTGGATTATTAAAATAACTTGGTGTGAGGCATACTATGAAATACACCTAGATCTTAGATCCTCCCAAAAAAAGACAGCTAATAAGGCACTGAACGTATTTGTACATACCAGATTTAAAGACAAAATTTTCTGAAAACCTACCCCACGAGTTATTGATTACATGAAAACATGAAAGAGTTGCCACTTTTGCCCATAAATCTTTTACTGTATTTTCTACACACTGAATGCTTTGTTACTGTGATTACTGGTTACTGATTACTCTGATTTAATGGTTTTTCCCTCTTCCATTCTATATACAAACATACCTTTTTTAGTAAGGCAAGTTGGCCTGGGAACAAATATTTTCATTAAATAGAACTGTTATATAAATATCAAAGAAATATTTGTTCTTCGTTATAACATTATCTTACATTAGTAGGATAACAAAGTGCACACATAGTTGGGGTTTTTTTTTAAGAAAAGCACCAAGATTGTGCTGTTTGGCTGGAGAAAATGCTGTTTGGTGGGAGAAAATTTAGTTGAGTATAAATAAAAAAATCCTGAAAATTACCAACATTCTTGCATCCAAACCTCCTCTTACTTTTTTGTTTGTTTGTTTGACAACTGTATTATGAAATTATAACTCACCCTTGCTTCATTCTGCTGAAGCTTTTCTTCCATACTTAAAGCTGTTGGAGAATCCAAGAGTGCAATCTAAAATTGTAAAAAGTAAACATCATCAAGTAAAAAAAAAAAAAAAAAAAGGAAGAAAATAGTAACAATTTCTGATGGGACCAAATGAAAGAAATGCAATCATTCAACTTTCTGATTATTTAGGATGAAGTATTTCAAACTCCAATATACATCATTTTACCTTGAAATACTGTAAACAGAATATTCAAAATCTTGTCAAAACAAGTATTTCACATACAAGTCATTGGTTTTCATTGGTTTCAGAATACTATTTTTATTCACTCCATATAACACATGGTCATACACATGCAGACACTGAAACTGAACACAATATTGTAACAAGTAATTCCTGATATATCTATCTACATATTTCTGTTAAACATGAAAATTTATTATGCATCAGTAGTAAAGCATTTTGCTATAATACATATGTATATTGCTCACCTTTAGTAGATATATATTAAGGTAGCTGGCCTTAGAAAACTACTATACAACATGCACACACACAAGCAATACTCATTGTTATGTGAACCTCTACACTGAATACAACTCTGTATTTTGGTAATCAGTATCTTCGGTGATGTACAGAAGCATTTGCAATAGAGTATTCTGGGACTATAAAGGAAAACCACAAAAGAAATTATACAGAGATTTATAATCTACTGTGCATACATAACACCACCTGCTGTTTTACTAACCATCACAAATTCAATTAACTTGAGCAAGTTCTCTATTGTCTCCCACACAGCCATCTATTACATCCTATATCTGAACCAGATTTATTTTGTGATATCCACTGGTTTACAGCTTAGAATTAGGTCAAAGCATTAGATCTTCAAAGGGGTCCAAGCTACATTTACTTTGCCAACTCTAAATCTAACCATATTTTGAAAATAAATTAATTTTCTCCTCCTAAAGAATAGTGGAGAAACACAAGTATAATAGAGTAATTCA
This sequence comes from Athene cunicularia, assembly GCF_003259725.1. Classification (NCBI taxonomy): domain Eukaryota; kingdom Metazoa; phylum Chordata; class Aves; order Strigiformes; family Strigidae; genus Athene; species Athene cunicularia. The sequence goes on from NW_020799097.1 coordinate 120,872,874, forward strand.
ACCCCATAAATAGTTTTCTAATTGTCTGTAACAACGCAGAGCTCTCCAGTCATCCACAATGCATATTACTGCTTCCAACTGTGGTCCCATCCTCTTTTTGAGCTAATGTTTTATAGCATGAAATCTATCTGAAGTACTACCCTTCTGTTAAAAGTCTATGCTGAACTGCCATTTCACACTGCACAGCCCATCTAAAATAAAATTACATAGTTCTAGAAATAAACCTGAGGTATCATTTCAGATACCTCCAAATCATATTCACTCAAATATGAAATCTAGCAGTCCCAAGTGACATTATTTAGAAAAGACAACTGGCCTGAGCCAGTTGCATATTTCTTATTGTTAGTTTGGTTTCACCATCCTGGAAATAGAAGAGAAAAATCAGCCTAACTGAGCTTGTGGAGCAAATGCTTATAGTGCCTAATACTGATAGAAGAACAAGAAAGAGAATCATGCAAAAGGGAAGTATAAGCCTGACACGTTTTCTTATATCACCACTGAAAATACTTCTACGTATTTAACAGGCTATACTCTTTCGAATGTACTGTGCAGTCAAACACAAATAAAATGTATTGTTCAAACCCCTTCATACTCCCTTATTTTTATTTTTACACATCTACAGTATATCTTCTACTTCTTTTAAGATACTAGATAAAGTACTTCTTCAGTCCATCAGGCTAGACCCAGGAAACATGTTACTGCTCAGCCTCCTTATGCTGTCGTGACTATCTGTTCCACAGCACACTGCAAGCAAGCTCTGATTATATTAAGAGAAAGCTAAAAGCTTTGGGATGACAATTTTTCCCTCCTTATGTTAAAAGAGGTAATCTACTGGCCATATGGAAACTGATTCAATCAGGAAAATAATATTCATTCATAGCCTCATAGAGCTTGTTTACTCAAATCAATATAATGAAAGATAATTATCTCATTACATTCTAGAAATAGATGTTATAACTCAACGAAAATTACACATAAATTTCAAGTAAAGCTAACCTGATTCCCTTGAGCAAGCAGGGCTTTTAATCGGGCTATTTCAGCTCTCAGCTCACGGATCAGTTTGACGTTAGGATCCTCATTAATAGTAGGCTTGTTGATGATGTTTTTGGCTCTATTTGCATAGCGAAGTGTACTTAAAGTTTCTCCGTAATTGACATCAGCAGGTGAAATAGCTAAGGAGATAAAATCAGAAACAGTTTATCCAGCACCATATGTTTCATTTAGTAAAGTTAGTTTATATTTTTCAAGTCAGATAAAGTTAATTTAGACAGAAATACATGATTAACCAGTATGGCTACAATTGGATCCAATTCTTTACCCATTTCCACTGCTTTCATGTAACTACAACTTTGCTTAAGTAAACACTGTATTAGAATAATCAGGTCCAACAATCAAGCATTGTAAAGAAATCTTGCTGTCACTCTAACACATTTTTCTGGCAAGCACAAATGTCCTGTATGAATATTTCAGACACTTGCAAATTTTTTTACAAGAACTGGGAAAATAAGTGAGCATTTTGTAAGTGTCAATGTAATCACTAAATATAAAAGTCATTTCAGGTAAAAAACCACAGTAGGTTCAATAAGTTTTGAAGGGAAATTAAACAGTATTCAAACGAAAAGCAGACATGAAAACAAAACAGGAGAAGAGCTTCTATAATTTACAAACCTAGCTGTTCTGCAGAGCTGCAAGCATCTGGCAGCATGCAGAACTGTTACCTATCTGATGCACCAAGAGAAAGCTATTATTTTTACACAGGCAACTTAACCAGGAAAAACAGTGGAGTTTAAATGAAAATGCTAATGCTATCTTTCACTTACTTTTTCTAACAATATACAAAATATTCCCAGTTAAAAAGATAACCATTGCACCCAACTAGATGAGCAAAAACACAGAAGAGAGCACCAAGCAGAAATGATGACCAGAAAACTTAATAATCAAACTGAACAAGAGACCCAAAGACTCAGACAATTAAAACACCTGAAAAAAATAAAAAAGTAACCAAAATATTCTGCCCTTCCTTGTTCTCTCAACAGTGATAAATACTCTTTTTATGGTAGAGACTCTCTGAATTAGGGGAGATGCACTTGGCAACAGACTATATACTTCTAGTTCACACTATCACTTGCCTACTTTATCTACTGTCTCCTCTCCACTACTCAATTATTCTCTCTCCGGAAAGATGTTACAATACGTTACAGAAACATGACAAATCAGAATTGGATCTATTTTTATAAGAGCCTTTCCTACAATTTGAGATGATCTTCCTGCTTTTTTTGTGCTTAGTTACAGAAAAGGCAGACCAAACATATCCAGACAGCTTGCCAGGCTGTGTTAGGCAATTCAGCCACATTACCAGTAGTTACTGGTGGACAAAAGATCAACCATCAGGGTTCTGCCTAGCAGAAGCATCATTAATAGATGAGTAGGTAGCTGGAAAAGCAGCTGGGCACTGTAATCATTAGTACAGGCACTGAAAGCTCACTGTGTTTCTAAAACTTCTCTTCCCAATCCCTCTGTCAAAAAACACAACGAAACAAACAAAAAGCCCAAGCTACTCAACCATATAACTGAAAGAAGCATCACGAAGAAAGATGCCAGCAGAGTGTTCCTTAGACAGAAAACCAAAGGCAAGTCTGGGCCAAGATCCTTTTTAGGTACCACTCTGGATCAGACTGAGGAAAGAAAGCGACATGGATTCCAAAAAATCCCCAAAAATCATGCAAAAAAGGAACTGCTATCCGGAGAATTTGACTGTAACAAAGAGACTGAAGAAAAATAATTTGATCCAGTCAATTTTATTCCCTTGATTCCACTCTCCCACCATTCCCAGGCGAGGACTGCATCAGTTAGACTGCATTCAATTTGAGCAGGAAAGAGTGAGAAAAATTTTAGAGCTGGCTCCTCTTCACACTTTACACCTCCGACAATCAAAATCCTTCCCTCCCCTTAAACATCCTCCCAGTTTCACTTGCTTTTATTGGTAATGGAATTCCCATTCCAATTTGTTGAAAAACCTGCAATATATGTGTCATAGGTAGGTTTTCAAACCATGTGAACCTTACGGAGCTTCCTATAGGTAAAAAGAAAATCATGAGAAGTTTGCAAGATGACTGATCATAAATAATTAAATTTAGACAAAAAAAGTTAAAACACTGTGTGCATTCAAGAAGTAGGTTAAATGGAACTGACAGTCCTACCCACTGAATGTCAAAAGAGACCAGGTTGGTTGTGCTACTAATGCAACAAAAGACAACACAGTTTTGGAAAAGCAAACTGTTTCACACATCAATATTGACTAGGTGCACAAAGCTGGAATTTTGTTTTTTTACTGGAGATCAAAGTCTGCAACCTCAGAAGGAGAGGTGTAATGGGAGAGAAGACTTTATCTAGGTCCAGGTTACAGCATTTGCATTCACCATGAGTAACAGAGCTGTCTGGAATGCAAATGAACCTCAAGAATAAACAAGAACTATTACTCGAAGTTTAACTGGTCAGATTAGCTAATCACCACACTGCAGGTGTCAAAGCAGCACAGCAGTTAGGCAGATGTCAGAGCAAATGCAAGCAATTAGGCACATACATTTGGACGATCCTTACATATGCAAACATATGTCTAAGGACTGTACCTAAACGATCTGAATACCTTGTTACATTTGTGACCAAATACTCAGCCAGTGATATACGTACTCAAATATATGATAATCTGCAAATGAAAATGAAGCTCTTAAATTTGGGAGGCATATCTGCTATTGTTCATGACATTACTAAACAACTAGACTGTCCCCATACATACAATGAGACTCTATATAGTTCTATCGCTAGAAGGGATGTTCTGCAGAGTCTAGGTAAAGGAAATCTCAGAAAGAAATACATCATAAATATGTGTAAACAACTTTCTTACTTGACAAAGCATCTGGAATCTAAATATTTGCAGCCACTCCTATTAAGCAAGAACTGTTCAGGATGCAAAAATGTAATTTGAAAGCACTTACTGGCAATCATTATAGTTTTAGAGTTTCCTCCTAGGCTATCTTTCAACAGCCAAGTCAACACAGAATCTCTGTAAGGCACAAATACTTGTTTCTTCTTTGAAAGAGGATTTGTTGCATCCTGAGATAAATCAGCTGTTTTGTGGAGATAGAAACAAACAAACAAAAAATTGCAATTATATATTTTCATTCATTTTCAAAACCACTATGTGTTAGGCCACTATTTGTTGAAGTAAAAATTAACAGAAGAGAAAGTAAATAAACAGAAAGGTATTTAATGACTAGAAAAAATCCCCAAACAGACAAGCACATAAACCAGAGACTTACCTAAGGCAGAAATTACATTTCCCAGAGTAACCAGAGATTTGTTAATATTCCCTCCTTCCTTTAATCTAACCCCTGTGGCACCGGTGGCATCTGCTCTCTCACTTCCAGCAAGGTCTACCAAATGAATTTTGCTAACAGTTTCACAAGGCATTTCAGAATCAAATTTAGCCTACAGAAGAAAAAAAAAAAAACAAACAAATAAAAGTATGTTAAACTACAAAATTCTGAATTTTTACCAAATCCAACTCACTGGCCTTTCCCATGTCATGGTTGAATTTAACATGTTTACAATAGCAGAGGTTCAGAATACAGATGTATTAGAGGTGCCACAGCAAGACTTTCGATCATAAATTGCTGCCTAACTCCCACACAAGTAGTTGCTTCTTGAAACTGTAACATTTGCAACTTTCTAGCCACTTATGCACATGCACTGACAACTGTGAACTGGTATTTACATGGTGCACAGTGAACATGTGCTGCATTCATTTTATTAAGCTTTCAACATTTATACTGTATTTATATTTAGCTTTCAACAAGTTATAGTACATAAGACACATTCACACTCAATTTCTCCCCCTGCCTCCAAGTTCAACTAAGCAGCAATTGCAATTTTATTCTACGATTTTAACTGAGGCTTCCTCCCAATTATTATCTTAATTCATATAAATCAACTCAGATTGCCATGTTTTAAACTTCCTTCTACTTATGCAGTAGGACAAAACCTTTTGCTCCTTGGCTTTCATCCTCTTCCAAAAGCTTTGCAATGAGCCATTCATCACTAGTGAACAGTTGGTGCACAGGATTTTGTATGTGTGTGTGTTTCTTGGGGGAGACATGCAAAGTTCTGTCAGGAGATCTAACCACCTCTACGCTACCTTCTCTTCACCTAGCAGGTTATCCATGGACTGTCTAAAAAGTTCCCCAAAAACAACAATGAAGAACAGGAGTCATTAGAAAAGGAGTTTACTATATATTAAAAAAAGGATCACTATGCTCAGAGAAAACATGTTAAATCACTCTATTATTCCATCAGTAAATAAAGGAATATAAAGAGGTTTCCAACGGTAACAGATGAAGAGTCAACAAGAAAATAGTCAGAAAACATTTCCATGCAATACAATTTGGGCCATGGAAACAGGTTTTTCCATAAACCTTGGATAACATCAGAGTGTAAAAGGGAGCCCATGTTCAACTCTGGCTGAAGTCTCACACAACGTGCCCTTCACCCACTCCTGTCACAGCAGCATCATCAAACATGCCAGCACTGGTCTGTTATTCAGCCTGAACTCCCAACAATTATCTCCTCAAAATCTGTTAAATACCATTTTAAGTAATCACATTGCACTGTAAATTTTGAAGATTATAACTACTGATAATTCTCAAAACAGTATTTTCAGACATTTAAATTTCCCCTATCACAAGACAACAACATACTCATTATGACAACATTATTCTTAAATTATCGTACGAATTATGGAATGTAAACATGTATTAAGACAGGGGTTTTTGTTTTGTTACCTGAGTGAAGTTGATCGTGAAAATGGCATGCGACCTGCTACTGACATCATTCATTCCAGTTGCTGCCGTCGTTCTATTTATATTTCCTGCATCCATAAGTTCCTCTACATCAGTATAATTTTGCACCAAATGTTTAGACAAATCTAAAGAAAAGCAGAGTGTTACAGTATACTCATACATGCACTAGATTTTCTTTACAAAAAGATTCAAGTTACCCTCACTACTGCAAAGTATTGCTGCTATTAGTGTTTATTGTCATACTTGTTTATCACTTAAGGAATGAGGCCTCATGTGAACAATGGAGAACTTGCACATTTACAGTCAATTAAGAAAAAAACAAAGCAATCTTGCTAAAGTAGTTAGTGCAATAATGTAAGTATAATCCCTGGAGAAAAGAGCCTTCCCTGGTAGAGGACAGGTTAAGACAATTAGATCCGAATAGGTACTTTCCATCTAAATACTAAAGATTTATAAATTATACTCAACCAATTCTTAAAATCAATTGCATCTCTTAATATTACTTTAAAATGTATTATAAATCTACAGATAAAAACTGTATACGTATAATAATCTTAGAACTAGGAAAGCAAGTGAGGATACAAAATGAGAGGCTATTCTTTAATGCTATGATATAAAGGAAAGCACTGTATCCATCATCATTTATATTTTAAAAGATAAAAAATGTCCCATGTAATTAGACATGACATTTTAGAATATAAAAAGGTAGTAGAATATAAAAAGGCAGTAAAATATCCAGTGCAAAACACTGACAGCATTTTTACCCTCAACATATGGCCCCTCTTTTGGATGTTCTCGTATTCGTAAATTATTAGTTTTTGATGACTTCCGTCTGAGAAGATCTCTCACACGTTCATTATAAATTTCCAGATAACTGAAAGAAAAAGAGTAGAAAACCACTGACTGGTTCAAGGCAAAGTCATGTTAACACTGTGCTTAAAAGCGAGATGCCTGGAAAGGCAAATAGATCCAAAATTGGCTTAAGGTAGTAATGACTACAACATACGTGTACCATAAGGAAAAAAGCCATAAAAGTGAGAAGAAAACAGAAACCAATCAGACACTAGCAAGATCAAGATCCCTAATGTCAGCCTGCAATAAACAGTAAAAATAAGGAAGATGCTGTCCAGCAGAAAGGCATTTTCACTATCATTTAAATAAAGCAAAATGCACAGTTGTTAGATTGAAGCTAGAACTATCATGTATTTTGACTATGATTGCCAACAAAAATCAATTATAGGACTGAGGTCAAGCACGGAAAGTTATTTGAAAAAACACACGCTTCTCTCAGATAAAGTGAAAAAGGGCTGCTTTAATTGAAACAAGTTTGATAACCAGCAAACTACTAACGCACCAAAACGTACCTGACTTCTGTTCGAAAGGATGCCTCATTCCGCTTTGTTTTTTCACTTATTTTGCTGAATAATCCTTCACAAATTCGGGGTATTAAACCTGCATCACCCTGCAATAACAACAATTCTTATTTCCAAGGCTATATACTCATGCACAATATATTTTGAAAAAAACAAAACACAAGATACTAGTTGAGAGTTCCAACATCCAGAAAAAAGGGAAAAATCCAAACTTTTCAGTTAATACTCTCTTTCCCTTTATTTAGCTGCAGTCACCTTGTCACTTTAATTCTCACGTGTGTGTTGGAACGTATATACTAGCTCCAATTCTTTGCTACTGGGATTTATTTTGCACCTTTCATTTAGTTTGAATAATCCCAACTGTTTAAGGCAGAAATTGGCTCCTCAGAGCAACGTATAAACTGCCTTATCTCAATACTATCTTTTCTAACTACTATCTCATTTCACTGTGGGCTTGGCACCATCTGCAGATAATGGGACAAGAGCCATACACTTGCATCCATGAGCCATTCTCAAACCCCCAATCCCCAGCTCACAGTCCTTCCTGTCTTGAAAGATGCAGCAGGTCCTCTGGATATATTAGCAGGCAGTAACAAAATTAAAACTACATTCATTGTATCCTACAATGCAGCCAAATTATATTTTATATTTAACTTCAGTGTGCTCAACTCTGCCATTAAAGACTTTTTATATATAAAAGCACTCTGCCGGTTTAATAAAGCAAACTGAAGAAACATATTCCTTCTCACAGATCCCTACAGACTCTGTGGTTTATTAGCAGGGCTGCAACTGTCCTTTACAGGGTCCTTGACACTTCAGCTAACACAGCAGTCAGCAGCAGCAGGATGTCATCACGGTTAAGGTGGCACTTGAGAATTGAGCCTCATCCCAGGCAGGCTGCTGCTCCACCACTGACGTCCAACACGTGTCAGGCTGCGAGGCAGCAACTAACACTGACGAGATATCCAGAGACTTAGCATGCAGCTCTCCTCTTCCCACTGCTCCAGGGAGACCCTTTTCCAGCCAAGCAGCAAGGCAGTAAGTCAAAGCTAGGGTTTTCCCCAGCAGCAGAGAGGAGCAGAATGTCATGCAGCTCCGGTCTCAGCTGACAAGGTGCTGTTTGCTCCCAGCTGCCCCCTTCCCACTGAGTCTGATCAGGGAGATGACCAACTACCTGCTGGGCACACCTCCTGCCCACAACCTCAGGAAGACAGCAGCTACCACTCCTTCAGAGCTGAAGTGGGGGAACATGGCTCCCAGGAATAAAAGGAGAGGACATATACATACAAATGAGCTTCAGGCTCAGAGCTGAAAACTCAAAAGTCGCTTACAAAACAGTCTGTCAGCTACAATTTGCCTCCAGTCCAAAAACACGTAAGAGATTTGATGCAATGGACTAATTCTAATTCTATGTACCGCTGAGGCAAGAAATGCTCTTGCTTACAGTTAGGGTCCTTGTAATTAAGCAGGAGACAAATTAGGACAAACCAGACTAAATATCCAACATGAGCATAGCCCAGGCACTCCAGGCACCCAAGAGTTTGCCTGGTGGGATTCTACAGATATCTGGCAGGAGGAAAACACAACGACAGTGAACTCCACTGCAGGACAAGTGTTCCATGGGCAAAGATTTCTCTTCTACTCAGTTCCCCACACAGAATCTGACCCTTTCTGCCCAAGCTCACTCCAGTCTGCTCCCTCTGTTCTCATTCTTCAGCTTTCCCCTGTATTCTCTGTCCCAGCAATCCTCTTTCGGGTGCCATCTCTGAACTCCTCTTCCTCCTTCCTTTGCCCAGATACAGTTCCCAATTCATCATCCAGTCTTTTATTAAAAAAAAAAAAAAAACCATACTCTATCCCTCTATTTTACCCTTTTCCAGCTGCTTCCTCCTCTTAATCAGAGCCTCTCTCCTCCTCCTCAAATCAGGCTTTATTCTTTGAAATAATAATCTAAAAAAAAAAAAAAAAAAAAGATAATCCCTAGATAAAGGGAGAAACTTGCAGCTTAATCAGGGTCTTGTTGAGACAGTTGCCTTTGGTAACAGAGAAGCAGCCTTTCCCAATACGTATTGATCTCTACCTTCAGACAAAGTTTCAGGGTTCAGTGCTGGAAATTCCCACGTGCTTTTTTTTTTTTTAACGCAGGAAGAGGAAAAAGACTTTACTTTCATCTCATTCATGGGAACAACTGAATGGTTTTCATTAAAGCTTAAGGAAAAAAATATGAAAGATCTATCACAAAGTTTTAGGCAAGTCATTAGTGTCTGACATAATTTAGCAACTGCAAAGAGAGTTTTAAAATAGGAAATATTAGCTCTAATTGAGTAACTTCAACCATAGCAATATAGTGATGAGAAAGGAAGAACACACAGTTCCCAGCATATTTTATCAGTAAAATGTACATCTTACAGAATGTACACTCTTTATTAGAAACCATATTTAAACATTTTCTCCCTTTTCACCCCCTACAGCTCCAGGACAAGATGAACTACAGCTCTGACAGTTTTTTTCTAGGCTACAGAGTTTACAGTCATGGAAATCTGTAGAACTGAATTTTCTCATTAAAAGCATGTTTTCCTCCTGTGCTATCTAATCAGAAAACTCCTCATTGCAATTTAAATGTACTGTTTCTTACCCATCTACCTTGGACATAGGGAACAAATTATTCTCTTTCTTTCTGCAGAGCCTTTCACATCTTTTAATACTTCTGTTCCTCCACAGTCTTTCTTTCTCTGCATAGACAAGTCTGACTTTCCTGACAGATCATATTTTATAGATCTCTGATCATTTCAGTATCTCTGCTCAAGACTTATTCCAACCAGTCCACATATTTCTTGAAATTATTGGTGCACAGTATCGCAGAAGAAGCCTTCCAGAGCCAAGAACAGCAGATATTGAAAGCAAAATGACAACAGAATTCATACTTTGTAAGAAGTAGAGAAAAAAGAAAATGTATTTCCAGTTAAGGTTTTCTTACAGCACTGTAGTCTCTCTGACAGGGCCATCAATTTTCAAACATTTAACTTGGCGGCGGAGTGTATTTTATACACGCTCTGTACAAATCCAGATTAAAGTATTTACGTATCACGGCAAGAAGATTAGACCTTTATTATTGAGTAGTGTCAAACAAACTTCAGCATCTATTCATTTGCAAAATGTCTTGATGATTACGGTCATTACATATATTGAGGTAGACTCATAATACTGTCACTTTTATAAATTTCTGAAATAGAAATACACATCTAGGTCGTAAGATCTTTTCTGGTTACAAAAGTCTATTCTGCTTACCATATTGAAGTTAAATATAAAGATACTTATTCTGTGATAACTGAAAGAAAAAGATTTACAGCTAATTTGCTCTCCTAAGCTAAAGGAGGTGCAAAGGGGCCAATCTTACTACATTTCAAAAGAGTGATCTATGTAAAGAAGGACAAATGGCAATACTCCCCTTTTCAGTTCTGCTGGAAGAAGACATGATGTATTTTTTTTCTCAAGGATTAAAGAATGAAACCTGTAGAGGCTGCCTGACAAACAGGTTTCATCAGTTGGCCCTTTTAAACCACTCCATTCCCAACAGTTTAGAGGGTTATTTCCGTTCTTGGATAGTCACAGAGGCAACGGCAAGAAACTACTCCAATCCTTCACTCAAACTCTGCCAAATACTACTCCTATCACACTCTCCTCTTCCAGGGTCTTCACTGCAGTCCTCAACAGCACTTAACCCTTAAAATTTAAATTATTGCATCAGCTCATGATGGTTTACTGAAACCTACATTCAGCTACTCTCATCCCCAGTTTCTCCTGCTCACTTGATAGTCTTTTCTGAACAGGGGTCAAGGAACTATTGTGAATTTCTGACCCTTCAAAAGAGATCTAAAAAACAGACCTCTTTGGAAAGAGCTAACTTTTCACGTTCTCAAAATGAGCATCTTAATTTTTTGTCTCGAGTTGGGCATAGAAAAATCAGTGGTAATATTTGAAATTATTGGTTTTGTTACTGAACAAAAATTATTGCTTTTTGTCCAGCATAACAGAGCATCACTTAAAGACACTTCTTGCAACTGTAAATATCTACCTATAAAAGAAAAGGCTTCTAAAACCTCTGATTGCTAATAGCAGGTATGACACATGGCGAGTCAGTAGCATACAGACAGAATTTCATGAAAAACATGCTCTTGCAATAGCATAATTTCAATGCATTGCCACAGGATAAAAAAAAAAAACAAAAAACCACCATCTACTCAGTTGATGTGGGAAGTGTGGTGAACACTGTCCACCTGATTTCTCCAAGGCTTCTGATATGGTTCCTCACAGCCTTCTCCTATAGAAATTGATGCTTTATGGTCTAGACAAGTGGTCTGTGCAATGGGTGGAGAACTGGCTGACAGGCTGCACCCAGAGGGTGCTGGTAAATAGCTCTTTTTCAAACTAGTAGCCTGTCACAAGCAGGGTCCCCCAGGGATCTATATTGGGCCTAATGCTGTTTAATATCTTTGCAAGTGATCTGGATGATGGGATAAAGCGTACCCTGATGAAGTTTGCTGATGATACCAAACTGAGTGGGGAAGTGGACAATTCAGAAGGGAGAGCCACCCTGCAGGAAGACCTGGATAGGCTGGAAGAGTGGGCTAACAAGAACCTTATGAAGTTCCAAGACAAATTAAGGTTTTGCACCTCAGAAAACATAATACAGGAGTGCAGCACAGGCTGAGATCTGCCTGGCTGGGGAGCAGCTCTGTGGAAAGGGGCCTGAGGGTCCTGATGGACAAGGTCAATATGAGTAGACAGTGTGCTGCAGAGGCAGAGCCAATGAAGTACTGGGTTGCATCAACAAGGGCATCACCAGCAGAGATAAAGAAGTCATTATCCCACTCTGTTCAGAGCTTCTCAGGCCACATCTGGAATACTGTGTTCAGTTTTGGTCCCCACTATACAAAAAAGATGTGGACAAGCTAAAGAAGGTCCAGAGAAGGGCCATAAAGATGCTTTAAAGCAACCTGCCATGTGAGGAAAAGCTGAGAGAATTGGGCTTGTTCAGCCTTGAGAAGAGAAGGCTTAGGGGAGATCTTATCCCCACATTCCAGTATTTAAAGGGTGCCTACAAAGAAGGTGAAGACTTCCTTTTCACAAGGAGTCAAATGGAAAAGACGAGGGGTAATGGGTACAGGTTACTCCTGGGGAGATACTGATTGCACACAAGAGGAAAATTTTCCACAATGAGAACAATCAACCACTGGAATAATCTCCCCAGGTAAGTGGTGTATTCCCCAACTTTGGATACTGTTAAGATTCAGCTGGCCAGGGTGCTGGGACATCTTGTCTAGACCGTGCTTTTGCCAAGAAAGGTTGGACCAGATGGTCCTTGAGGTCTCTTCCAACCTGGTATTTTGTGATTCTGTGAAAATACAACATACCGTATTTCCCATCATGGTGTAGGACTTCCCAGATCCAGTCTGTCCATAAGCAAAAACACAGGCATTATAACCTTCAAAAGCAGATTTAAGCACATCTGTACCAAGATTTTTGAAAACCTAAAAACAAAGAAAGTTTTTTAAGATAACAGAAGCTTGGGGAAAAAAGTTGTTATCAGTATAGCACAGCAAATATTAAACAATAAATTAGCATAATATAAGCTGTTAGCATCAACCAATGATACCTACTATAGGACAGAAAATTAGTAATTATTTACTTTTACTACCATATTAAGTTTACAGCACTGCAACAGCATATTTTCAACTTCTTTTTCTGTTAGAAATTTGCTTGACATGTAGAAGAACAAAAATGATACCTTCTTTCTATAGCTCCAATTTCTTCCAGCAGTCTCAGATACTTTATTCTCTTTTCCTTATTGTTAATATCTACTCACTTTTTATATCTTTACCAACTCTCCATGTTCTGCAAATATCCAGCCCCTTCTCAAAAGAAAATGTTTCAGTGATCCTGTCAGTTTCTTGGTTTGTGATTTTGGAGAGGTTTGTTTGGTCTTAGTTTTTTGCTTTAACCAAGTGTAAGAAAATGGCCCATTATTTTCCCTGTATTTCCTTCCTAACTGGCTTTTACATACTGATACTTTTTAGGCTGGCAAACAGGGAAACATATTTTCTATATGGTAAGTGACCCTCTTTCAGCTAGCCCCTTCTCTTTTGCCCTCAACCTTACAAACCGGTATCGACCCCTCCTCCAAATGCCATATCATGGGAGTGTGTTCTCACCTAATAACTTCAGCTCTCACCAGATGCCTTCATCACCTTTCTCTGCAATACTGGCTGCAGTATCCCTCCCAGATTCCTGACCTTTCATTATCATTACCCTTCATTTCCATCCACACTCCCCACTGGCCCAGGAGCAATAATTGGCACAGCATTTCTCTCAATGAAAATATTAATCTGGGTCTCCCAATTCAGACATGATTTTCAAAAATCTCATAGATGCTTCACATAATTTGGTTACTAGTCCACAGTGTATGCAGTTTAAATTAACCAAGATGCACAAGTCATTATTAATAGTGAATGGCACAGGCACAGTATAATCATGCTACTCCTCCCCTGAAGGAGTGCTGGGTAATTTCTTTAATCATTAATGCTCAGTTGCAAGCATGCTTTTGGAATACTTAATTTGACCTTCCCTTGAGCAAAGGAGTTACAATTCTGTAATCAGTTACACTTCCCAAAGAGGAAGAGTATAAAGATCAGCCAAAGCACAATTTCCCATTTGTTTGTCATCTGCAAAGTAGCATCTTATTGAATTCTTCCTCCTGAGCAATTGCTCCTTTGTTTTTTCCCCTCTTTTCCCTTTCTCATTGTGCAAGTTTTTACATCACCATCTGGACCAAATCTTTACCAACTACTGTTCTGACTGCATTTTTCCTTTTATACGTTTGTGTATGTCTTGCAAAGTGATTTGAGGTAGTACATAGGACAGTTACAGTCAGTGTTGTCTGAATACAGAGGCTTAACACACAGGTTAAAAGAAAAGACATTGTTAGGATGGGACTTTGTCAGAACCAAACGACTGGGACATTGGTTTGTCACAAAAGGGCAGTAAACATCAAAATTCTATTTGTTTCTCTTCCAGGAATACTAACTAAAGTAGCTTGATGGCAGACTGCCACTCCCACTCTAATTTTTGAATACTAAAGCATATTTTGCATCTACAAGGCATATTAATGGGGCATGTAGTATTAGACAGACTTCAATTTATTATTTTTCTGCCTTTCAAGTGGAAAAATATAACAATCATGGACAAAGCACACTAGGCAACCGCATTACCAACAATCAAGATCAATTTTATTCCATGGTAAGATGAATGTGAATGAAAAACGCCCTTCTTCTATGCCACTGGTGCAGTAAACTGGAAATTCTGCAGCAACTCGATAAGAGCTTAACTACAGAGTCTTCCAATTAAATATGAAATGAGTAACACAAACACAACAATAGCTTGTGCAGCATTTGTTTAGAAATTACACTCCCATGGTTTGAAAATTCCTTTTGTTTTGAATTTGCTGCATACATTATAATTAAAACAACACTTGACACAGGGACAACAATATTTTTGTGGCTGAGCAAGCGAATTCAGAATTCTTGCCAGTAAGGATGAAGGCGGCGGTCTGGGGTTGTGGGACACACTGAAATAGCAGAATATTGAATATGGACATCTAAGCCATGTTTAGAATTCATTGGTAGCATGTTGTTACTATGAATAAAAAAGCTCACTGCTTTTAAAAAAAAAAAATTATTGCTCAAGGCTCCTGCAGCAATCCTTATATGGGCATTTTAATTTATTTTTTTCCTATAAACTCCTTACATGTGTAAATTACACTGATTTTGCCTCAATCTGAACTGCTCTGAAACAGAGGCAGAATGGCACCAAAAAAGAAAAACTTAAAATCAGGAAAACTTATCACTTGCATGTGCAAATTGGATGTCAATATAGGATACGACTTGGATATCCATTTATATTAATTCAAGTTTCCTTTGCAAATGGCTGTTTTAACAAGAATTAACTTCATTATTTTACAGCACATTCAGATTCTGGAAAACACCTCATTGTAACATCAACAGCCTAACAACACAGTGGACTCTTCCCGGGATTCTTCTCATGAGGTCTTGTCTAACATAGCTTCTCAGAAGTATCCGAAGTTAAAGAAACAGCTACCTAAAAGATCCAACAATTAAATATCCATAAACCTAAGCCACAATTGGTGCCTAAGAAGAATTTAATTTTGCATACTTTTCCAAATATACATTGATATATCATTAATACCTCTTTATGGAGATGTACTCATCTATATCAGGAAAAACCAAGGATATGGCAATCAGTTATCACTGAGAATTATACACATTTTCATGAAACTAAGTATTATTAAACTGAGACCCTAACTGATTTGTATAAGCAAACTTAAGACAATTTGATGTGTCTGCAGAACCACAACCAGAATCTCTTAGAGTCAGAGCAGAAAAATACATAATCAAAGCTGCTTTAATTAAAATAAATAACTATCTGCATGCTCAACTTAAAGCATTTGCTGAAGTTCTAGTAAAGCCATATGGTCTGAACCACCTGCTTAAAAACATCCCCTAGCAACTAGGGTTACAATCATTGCACTCAAACACACTACTACTTGAGTTTGCCAGTGCTAAAGTAATTAAGGTATTTCTACATCAATACCCAAATAAATGTATACTTCCTGGTATTTCAGAGAATCTAGCAAAACCTGTGTTACTTAAAAGGAACATCATCAAGAAATAACAATCCAGAAACCTATCAGTTTTAATTCTGAGGCTTTTTAGGATTAGCCATACCAGTACCCCTGATTTTGGGGGTTACAGAATAAATGGGGTACATACCAAAAAGGTATGTATCCAACTGGCTTACAGTGTATCCAGCAAACCACTGCATGATGTTAAGAGGAAAAAAAATACTCCCACTTGAAGCTTACAGCATCTCAAGTTCCACAAAACCAAAAGAGAAGATAGCAATCACAAAACACTTGAATTTTACTCAAAAAATTTATTTGGGCATGTGAAATAGCATAAAGGTTCAATGTTCATGTGAAATGCAAGGTCACGGAGGGTCTATGGGTTCATCTAAATGACGCCTACAGCTCTGAGCGTGATCTTCTGTTCCAAGTGTACAAGAAGATAGGCAGTTTTGTCCTTTCCTAAGCTGAATACTCAAGAGAGGAGAAAGAATAATCTTCTTCAATGTGTACCAAGACTTCTGGACAAAAAAAAACCCACTTCAACCACATAAGGAGAATGTTTCTGTCTAAGTGAATTAAAAATATATGCTTGTTTCTCAAAAGTGATTTTTTTCAAAAACAACTCTAGCACTCAGAGAAGTTTTCTAACTTGACCTTACAAGACAAATCAGACAAGAACTAGAAAGAAGGCAATTAGCCTGTAGTATGGGAAAACAGAGCACTTCACAATATTAGAGAAGTTAAAAAAAAACAAAACACAAAACAAAATTCAAATTCTCAGGTGCCTAAGGAATTTCTAAATTAGAAAACAAACACTTTCAATGGAAAGAGATTTCAAAGAATGCTTTCAAGCCAAAGAAAAGGGAATGGAAAAATTCAATTATTAGCATTCAGAAATCTTACCATTTCTTGACAAACAAAGTTGGGACTTTTGCTGTCTGCTGAGAAATAGGAAAAATCATAGGTAAATGTCTTAGTTCTTTCTCGTCCTGTCTCTCCAGTACCACCCTCTGGTACCTATTTTTAGGGGAGAATAAAAAAAAAAAAAAAGCTCAATACATCTTGATGAAGTAATTAAAAACATTTTAGAATAAAAAATCAGAATGCAAATTTAACATATGGCTATACTATACACATTTAGAAATGTATAGTGACAGGTTAGCCTATTAATCCTACAACAGTAAAAAAATACCAACAGATACACCCTGCAGCAAGAAGGACAGTCACAGTACAAGACAGTATAGCAGGATTAATTTGGACTTTAGCTTACTGCTCCTAACACTACAGTACATATTGTCACAATACTTACGTTCAGCTAAATCAGTCCTGTATATAAAATTCAGATTACAGTAAGTGATTAGCCCACACATGTAACTAATAGGAGCCAGAGACACCTTTGCACTGTGAACAGCATTCCAATGTGGAGTCATAATTAAAATGGTGTTACATACCTGCTGCTTAAGGCTATCATCATGCTCGAGACATGACAGCTACCGCTATACTTCAGCAATATTCACTGCGATCTGAATTGGTCTAAACAAACTACACACTGAAATCCCTTTTCACATATTTGTCATTGGAAACTATCCCGCTGTACAGGATTTCTTTTGCTGAGAGAAGTGTTAAAATATACCATCAAAATATTATAGCAAGTGATGGGTATTTTGGGTTTAGTTCATTTTCATGGGAATTCCAGAAGAATTCTACAGAGTCTAAGCAAAAGTTTAACAGCTACCAGGCATGCACTTGCTTCTATCATTGGCTTTCATCTTCCAGATAAGTAATGACCAGTGATAAACCTTAGAAAAACCTATGAGATACAACCTACAGAGTGGTTTTCAGAAAACCATGATGCAGCAAATTAACCATTTAACCAGTTTCCCCAAAGGATTACTTCAACACTGTATTTTAAGAACTAACGGCTGTTCTCCATAGCGCAGTGAGTACCACTGTTTCATCTGGTCATATTCTGGGAACTATTTAGTTAAGAGTTCCTTCTAAAAACTGTGTTTACTCACCTTTAAGTTTGTGATTGTCGTTTTATTTTTTTCCATTGAAATAATAAACTTTGCATTAAGGTCCTTTTCCCTGAAAAAAAAAAAAAAAAAAGACTTGAGTATGTTAAATAAAACGTATCACAATCATCCACAGTCATATTTCCACTTAACAGGTTGCTTGCCACAGTGAAGTGGCAAGTGAATGAATTTTTAATTCATTTTTTAATTGCTGTGACCAATGTTAATTTATTGCTATAGGATATATTCAAAGTACTCGGGCTTGCCTCCAAATCCCTTCATCTAGAAACAGAGCAGCAGCTTGGGGAAACCTGCTTCAGAAGTTTGATTCTGCAAGTCAATTAAGTGGTTTGCTCTTAATTTGAAGTACTCTGATCCAAAGCCCAGTGAAGTCAATTATGTGGCTCTAAGGAACTGCAAAACAGAATGTTACTACGTAACTCCCAACCTCTTATCACCACCCTAGTAGCAGCAATTCCCATTTACCCATATAGGCTATATGGGTAACATAACAAGAGACTTAATATTTAAACAAAAAAAAAAAAAAAATCAGTATTTTTAAATTCTCTTAGAAATGAGGTACCCAACGTATTTTTTGAGCTGAAATGCATCATGGCAGTGCAGGAGAAAGGCTCTGCTACCGAGGGAGTGTTACACAGGTTTGTTGCTTCCCAGAGCACTATGATTCCAGAAAGAAAAGAAAGTCCAGTTCTGCAGCAGCATTTTCATGCACCTGCATCTATCTCACATCAGCTGGTTTTGACTGTTTCCAAAACTATAATAAAAAAACATTAGCTTAGTGTCTAAAACCAGCATGTATCAACCTGCTTGCTAGAGATAGGATTTCATTATAGTTAGTCATAACAGTAATACAAGCTGCTCTTGAATGACAGCCTTGAGCATAGCATCTCCTGTGTTATTAAGAGCATGCACGTGAAAAAGCCAGAAGACTGTTATACACACCACAGAAAACCTCACTCCCCAAATGCTAACAGACATGCCTGTTCCAAAACCATCTGCTAAGTCACCTGACAAACTGGTGTGCCAACTAGTGCAAAGGAAAGCAGAGGGCTTTGAAGCAATAAACTGCTGCTTCAAAATACTGCATGGTATTGCAGCAATTACTGGACATCCCCTTGCACCAACCCAAAATGAAAAAAGAGAAACTTCTTCCTAGTAACAGGAGACCCAAGTCCATGTTCTTCAGCTGACTCTGCAGCTACCCTCTATTCACATTAAGTTTTCCAGTAGAAATTCTAAAGAAAAGCAAACCCATTTTAAAATCTACATTAATGATTAAAGATTAGACAAATAAAAGTGCCTATTTAAATATCAATACATTGTTATTTTCTAATATAATAACATATATAACTGTAATAATTACAGAATTATACAACCAAATTTAGGTCTACCACAGAAAAACACCAGACGCATGCCTTGAGAGATGCCTCTTAGTCATTTCCATGTCATCCTTAGTACCTTTTACTAGGTCTCCTCTAAAGAGACTGAAATACTAAAATACAGCTATGAGTAATAAACAGGGAAAGTTTCCAATGGTATTTTTTAGTAGGAAATAGATTTTGGCATCACAGCAATGTAGCCTGTGGATGACTACCATTCATCCTGCTTCCTCAGCTTTCTCTTACCTGTCTGTGACTACTTGCTCAGCAAAGGTGTAGTAAGTGATGTGGCACAATTAAATGGTCTATCTTACTATGAAAATTTATTTTAAATATAATTTGTAATCTGCTTCCTTTAGGAAGTTTGGAAGGTCTTGATAGGAAGAAGTTTGGGCCAGAGTTATTGCTTCTTTTTGTCTGGATTTCTTCATGCTTGATGTATACGAGGGGAAACAATAAAAGATGTTGGTGATTTATTTCCCAGACCTAGCCAGATCTCCATATTACAAAACCTACAACTACTCAGTAGCGGAAGACTGATACAAAATGTTTAAAGTCTATCACCCATATATGAACTACACAAAATTCTTAAAAGTCTACAGTCGTTAATTTTTTGTGATAACACTCATAATAATATTACTACACATTACTAAAGAATGAGGATTTCAAAGTAAAAAATAAAAAGCCCTTGTAAAGCACTAATCAATAAAAAATTTCCTAAGTAGAATTTTGGGGTTTTGTAGGGGAAGGGATAGGACAACCTGAAACAGGATTACTGTGATCAGAATCAATCAGCCAACCTGAGAGAAGTGAAAAGAACTAACAGGAATCAAATGCTAAAGCTTCATTTTAACATGAGACAGCCAAGTATAATTTATTGTACAAATAAAGAGTTTGAAAGGATCCTATAAAAAACAACTGCTTGCATGATGAGTTATTTCTAGGTACTCATTTAATCCTGTTCACCAGGGGCTGAACCCCTTTCAAAAAAGTTCTGATTGCAAGTTCCATCTTAATTAAAGGCTGAGGCTGCAAACAGCTGTACTGCAATGTTGGGTACCCTTGGGCAAAACATCAGGGCCAGGAAAACCCTAGAGCAGCCAGCTGCTCCTCCAGCATCCATAGGAACCACTAACCCTACCCATGTCCAGAGACATGCCCCACTAACTGAACACTCTGCCCCCACAAATTCCATCCCCCTCATCCTAAAGCAACATAAAGGGGCTGGCTACCAAAACTTCTTCACAATTAATGCTTTGATGATTTAAGAAAGCTTGCTTTCCCCCCAAGTGCAATCTGCTCATACAACACTGTTTGGGACCAGCCTCCAGGCTGTCCTGGCTGCTGTTTCATATACCACGTGGAGTTCCAGTATCACAAGGGAAGGAAAGTTGTAACCCGTGATCCGGTGGCCCCAACTACAAAGTGATCAAGCAGGCAAGTTTCTTGGCACAGATACCAGGAAATACATCAGCCCAGTGCTGTTATTAACCCTCCACTATTGCTAAATTCAGCTAGACATCTAGCAATTACTTGCAAGGAGTAGAAGAAAAAGAAAAAGAATCAGAAAAACTACTTCAAATACTGGCACTTCAGTATAAACAATATCAATATTAGTACCAAGATACACTTAAAAGAACTAGCATACTTGTAATGTGGTAACTTGATAAAAGGCTCTCTTGGGCAAAGCTTTAACAAATTTCTCTCCATCACATGGGGCATGTGGGTTAGGAAGAACTGCCCCAAACTGAAGATGATTCAGCAGCTATATCAAAACACAGCAACTCCATGAAAGAAGCTCCAACATAGGTATTTCCATGTTAAGTTTTTTTTCTTTCCTTCCCTTATACTCCCTGCTTATTTTCAGGGCAAAGACCAGAGTAGTTTTTGCACCTCCATGGACATCTAGTCAAGATCATATCACAGGCAGCCAAATGTTAGCACTATCTCCACATTTCCAGGCACCCTTCAATGACCCCTCTTCATTATGTCACTCAGTCCACCAGAAGAATTTCCAAAGATCCTCCCACAGAGAGAAGGGAGAAGAGCATGGAAAAGCACTGTTATGTCAAATACAAATCAACAAGGGTTGCTTTAGAAAAATCACTATTACAGACATGCAAAATGTGTTCGATCTTCCAAGTTCATCTTTTAAGTTCCTTCAAGTCCTTCAATGGAAGGTTCAGTTATTTAAACAGTGCCTTTTTATTAATCCATTCTGTATTATTCAGACACTAGAGCATTTATCACAGCTTATCCCATTAGAAAATCATTATATTATGTTTTCAATCACATTGATACTATAAGAATCAGTTGTAATCACCGTAACAACTGTCAGACATGACTCAAGAGAAGAGAACAGAAAGAATGAGATGCACTTCATCTGGGGGTTGGGATGCGAACAAACAAAAAGGACAGGACAGAAAGTACAAACCGTTTTCCCAGTGTTTCAAAAGACCACTTCAGCAAACCTCCGAGGCTGCACAGACAAGGACACAAGGCACTATCTGAACTGCCTGCGGAGCACCTCTGTGTCAAAATAGAAAGATGGTCTGGAAAATACACTGCTGAAAATTCACTTAACTGTGGACATCTAATGGAACATCTATTGGAAAAGGTTTATACTGAAGAGCAAATGTGTGATTTCGCTTTTCATCTACTCAAAAACACAGTCTGAGCACTTGCAAAAACGACTCAACTATGATCAATGGCTTTTCTTTTCAGCAAAGTGCCTGCTACTTCTTATGCTCACATTTTAGGCACAATGTTACGGATGTCCAGTTTTATCACTCTGCTTGTTCACTACCCAGGTGTTTCTGGGGTCAAGAAGCGAAAGCATGAGGGCTGCTTAATGACCAGGAGAATTCAAGGTAGATTTGACTGAAAAACAAGCACAAAGAGTCACAGAAAGAACCTGGCACAAGATATTTTTTGTTACTTTCTGTAACCACAAGAAAAGTAAAGTTTGTGCAGCCTAAAATTTCACACAATTTCTCTTTCCTATCCAGACGTTTTTGTTTGGTTTTGGGTTTTTTTAACTTCAATGCTTACTGAATCATTTTGTAGAAAATACATTTTTTTAAAATGTGATTTCATATCTGGGTGCAGTTAAAAACACAAATCTGGTGATCTGCATATAAAACATCTTTATTACCCTTTGGGCTAAAGTGATTATTTTCCATAAACATCAATAACAAATAGTTTTAATATATTGTTGACTGAGACGTAAATCAGAACAATTCAAACAATCTGATATCATGGGTTTCTGGAAATTCTGATTCTGGGAATCCACTGTGGCTTGAGTCATTGGTACTACATGACTGCACTGTATAAAAAATGCAGTTGTCTCCATAGCAGGGCAATATCCTGAGCTCAAAGGGACCCCATGCTCTTGACTGATAAGACTAAAAGACCATAATTAAATGGCTGAAGCCATGTTTACACTAATATAGCCTAAAAATTAACAACTACACATTGCAGTCGTACTGCCTGATGTACAACCAGATGTCCTTCAGACTCAAGTTTGAGTGGAGGAGGTTCATAGGTGAATCCTTTGATAGCTGGTAAGGGCTGCATCCTCCCCCTCGTTCAGGAGGGCTCTACAGACTCTTTCTTCTACAGCTGCCCATTTCCTCCAAACAACACATCTTCATTATCTTTGAGACCCCTACCAAGCTGTCAAGTCTGGCTAATATTGGCCAGCAGATTCCAAAGCTGCTAGATGAGACCAGACTGGCTGACAGACGGGCTGTGCCATCTCTCTCAAGTTTCACCTCAGGAAGCCAGACAAGAAAACAGAAAAAAATCCAGGGGACTGAAGTCAAAATAAACAGCTTTCTGTGGATACAATTGCAATTTCTTTCTCAGTAACAGAAAGAAATTGTGCACATAGTTGGTACTTTAAAAGAGGGGGTTGTTGTAAAGCACATTTTGTGGGGGCATAAGGTTTTCTGTAATCAATATAATCTTAATAATTTGCTAGTACAGAGTTATAACAATACCCACATCCCCTTTTGTGATACAGGTTTTATAAAAAGCATTGGCAAACTTTGCAAACAGTTAAATGGGAGAGTTCTGCTACTCCCAGAACTTTCTACACAGTGCAGCTGAAACCTGAATAATAAACCCAGGGACAGAGAACACAGAAACAGGGGAAATCTTGTACATCTCATGAAACAGAAATATTCCCCACGTTTATATACTAGTACACACATACCAGTTCCTGTATGAAGGACAACCTAGATTAAATGCCTTCAGCCATAAGAACAAATTTTACCAACAATACTGAAAGGTGGTAGTTTAATCTACAGCAGTAAGGCTCTCCTAGAAAATGAACATACAGGCGTCCTTGTGCTGTCTTCTGTCAAATGACAACTAGCTTTTTTGGGGAAACATGCACGCTTGTGGTAACATACCTACTGGTCACTGCATTAAATCATGTACCCGACCTCCTTTTTAGATTTTTATTTTTAATAATATTATAGATAGACTTTACCACCCAACAACTCAGATGAGGTCTGGTGGGTAGCCTCAAAAGTAAATTTTGAAGTCCTCATTAACAGCTAATTTAAAAAATTTAAAAGTTACTGTATCCACACATGCCATGGTCAGTGATCACATATTAACCTGAATAATATTTAATCTTTAATTAGCAGATACTCTGCTACAGCAACTCTTCTGCTTTGCCTGCATAGACGGACTGTCAGACCAGGCTCAGCCATGGTTTCACCAGTAGGACCTAGTTCTGCATAGTTAAGTTTTAAGATATCCACATGTGAACACCCTCTTACACATTTCTGATGTCAGCCTTTAAGGAAGTGTAGCAAATGCCATCTTTGGCAGAAGCAACATAAAATATACACTGAGACACAAACGTTGATTTGAATGACATCCTGGAATTTCACTGTAACTGTTATGACACTGTGAAGTTTCTCTAGGAATCCTGAATTTTAGTCCACATAGTATTCTGCTTTTAATATACTGTTTCTTCCCATTGTTCTTTTACTCCTGCTATTCCAAGTCATAAAGACAGTATTGGCTTAAACTCTTGTGTACAGCAAAGAGATTCAAAGAAATAACTTCTTTTCTTTTTTTCACTGCAGTGCCCTCAAATTAGAAATTCGGGGGAAAAAAAGATTGCCTGACCTCACAGATTTGTTAGTCCCTCGAGTAATCCATAAGGCTATTGTTCTGTTTTTCTTTTCCTCTACTGAGACACATAAAAGCAATGTGAACTGAACAGCAAATTATTCCAGTTATCTAAGTACAAATATCTTTCAAATGTATAAGCATACAGAAAAAATGATGGGTGTCCTCCAGGTTTCTGAGTCTCATTATTGCTTTGTATTTACCACACAAACTTTTTGGAGAAGAGTCTTCATAAAGGCAGTATTTGAAGTGTCTGAGTATTCAGCAATAAGAACTTCTGCCCATCAGCAATTAAGATGTCAAGTGCCATCTACGCCCTCTTCCTGTTAGATAACTGAAAAACCCTCTCTCAATAAATAACCCTGGCTTTGTATTCATAGCTACTGCAAAATACAGGACTTTGCTCTTCAACTCAGTCAGCTCTTCTTACCAACAATACCTGCCTTTCAGACACTAACTTCTTAGAGTCTTTAAATCCAAGTTAGGTTAAAACAGAAGGGTGCTAATCCCATTTATTTCAAAACTGGCCTTAATTTCAAATAAACAAAGCCTGAGAAATCGACAAAGTCACCTTTCTCTCTCTTCCTTTCATCAGGAAAGCTAGAGACACATTACCTTTTTCTCTTCTGGTTTGAGGGAGCTCTCAAAAAAATTCAGAATTTGAAAGTATTGTGCATCATTTTAGTGACATAACATGCATAGGCAACATGGCAACGTGTTTGATAAATACTGAAGTAAATGCGGTAGGAAACGTTATTCTAAAACTATGTTTTCAAGGTCAAAATACTTAAGATCATAAAGTTCTGGGGATTAGAAACTGTAAATGGGCTGATTTAATTACATTGCCCCATACATGCCCACGCTGCCCTGCCAGCAGTGGAAGGTCTTTGTTCTTCAATACTAGGGAGGGGGACAGACGAAACAAGGTAGCAATTGTGACAAATCCCACAGGCTTGAAAAACTTTTGAAGCGTTTGCATTGAAGTCCTAAAAAGGACACAAAAAATGAGCACATGTAAACAGAGACTATATGTGGGCTCCCAATCTTTGATGGTTTATGCAAGATTAACTGCCAGTCCCAGGCATTAACTCTTCAGTTAATGGGAACCCAGTATTTGGCTGAAACTCCTTAGAGCTCCTTCTGCAGCAGTTAAACCTGTTCCAGTTTCACTGCTCACCAACACCAGGATAAAATTCTGCACTTGGGACTCTCCCTCCCTGAAAGAAAAGGCAAGATCCTGTTTTAAAGACTGCATACCCTGTTTATTCTTCTTCTGTCTACAAAGCTGTGCAAAAACACTGCAGAGAAGGTCAGAGGTAGAACACCAAGTGCTGGAAATACTTAAAAGTCACCTAGGTTAGTCTCACCTTCCTGTTCAAGCAAGATCATTTCCTGTAATGACTTTCTTCAAAGGAATTAGCTCTACCCAACTGCCTGGGCTTTCAATTCCCCTCAGGAGACTCTTCCACAACCTGCACTATCTCATAAGCAGTATCCAAGGAATTACTGCTAATCTGATCCATTATTAGCTTCATTCCATTACTCCCAAGGTATTATGAAGGAGCCATAACTAAATATTTAATTCCTCTTTTCAACATTTAAGCCCTGTAAATATTTCTAGATTTGCATCTCCTAATCTATTTCGGTGGTCATAACACACAAAGTACACACATAGCTCAATACTTTGAATCGATGATTCCTGTCGTTTTTGTTAATCTTTTTCAACATAATTCAGATAATGAGGTTCCAGAAACAGGACTTTACAAGATATTGACCCAGGGGCTTGCTGGGGGAAGTGCCAACCACAGCTTCAGTATTTGCAGTATATTTGCAAACAAGAACTGCACTGTGACTGTAGCACACTGCTTAATTCAAATTAATTTCTTCTAAGTGAAAAACTTCAAAGATTAACCACAGAAGAAAAGAGCATAGAAAGAAGAGGAAAACAAGCCACTGATGTTCAAAGATCGTGTACTTTAGCACAGGTGAGAAACTCTAGAGAAACAAATCACCAGGGAGTGCTGGCATTGTCTATTGCTTGTACCCCTAAGTTTCAGCTTGCTTCAGTTCTACTGACATCTGCTATTGTGGAAAAGCCTAAGGAAAGTCCAACAAGTTTTTCTAGAATATCCTGACCTGTGGCATCCAAATTCTCAGCCAACTATTATCGTTGGTGCTGGTTTCTCTATTTGGCTTTAACTTCTTATTTTAGCAAAGGCCATACTCTCATTAGCCCCCCCGCCCTTAACACATCTGTTCAATACCACATTTTATCACCCATTAAGAAACACATAGCTAGACCATTTGCAACATAAATTTTTCAGAAGAGTGACTATTCTCCTTTACATCTGCATTGTTCTCCTTAAACTACTGAGTGAAGTAACTTTGGCATTTTTCCCACCACCTCACAGCTGTTGCTTCTTCCATTCCTATATAACCAGGCCTGAACTATCATCTACTACTTATTACCCCTATGCCAAAAAAACCCTTAAAACCCAATTATCTCCCATGTGCTACTATATTGATTATAAGATTTGTCACCTCTTACTTAATCCTGCCACTGACAATCAAGACTTCTGTAAGCCCATTATGCTCTTCTCTATTTTTTTTCTAGTTCTTACAAGTTTGAGTCATCACTCTACTGTGAGCAAGCTGTTGCTTCTATTTCATTTGCTTCAACAGCAAATTCTCCAGCCTTTCCTCAGTTTTTAAATGGCCTGCTTACAGCCTTGTAACACAGCTTACTACAGCCCTTTCTCAAATATATGATCCACGTAGATACCATTTAGAGGAGCCTCATAACACATAGCACCTATGTTTCTTAGCAAACACTGCTAGCTCAATTGCATCTTCATTCCGGAAGTACAGACAGCAATAACAACTACCATAAACTACCATCACTGAGACTTTTATAATCTTTGAGGGCATTTTTCATAATTATGTTTATGTCACGATTTATTGTTGGTATCCATGCTCGAAGAACACGTTCTCACCATGTTTCACAAGCAAAGGCCTTCCTAGCACTGGTCAGATAGCAGCAAAAGCAGGGGCCAACAGCCCCTTCAGAACAGGCACATCTGTGTGTTCTACCCACCTCTCCTTTCCTCTCTCTCTAAGTCCTACTACTTAAACACATGGCCATACAACAATCATTTCATTTCACCTGTAGGGAAACATGTATCAGATTCTACGCTTCTTTCTCACAACTGAACAAGTAATAAATTTTTGTGCTCTCCCATGTCTGGCAGCCTCACTGTGCTGAGCTCCCAAAGCCAAATGAATGAAGCAACGCACTGCCCTCAACCCCACTCAAGAACCTGGCCATACCCACTGGGTATCACTAAGCCATTGCCAACCGTAACTCATCTGTTAAGCACATCTTCAGGCAGGTCAGGTAAAAGGCATGATTATTAAGGAGAGATAATGTGTACACTGTCATGCTGATGCTCAGTCCTCTGGTCATCCCTGTACTAGAGGACCTCTCCCGAGAAGGGGTGCATGACTGTACTGTAGAATAAAACTCTTTGCTCCTTTTGAAGAGGTAAGAGAAATAAAATATAAAATAAAACCATTTCTTAATGTACCTTACAAAACTAAAACCACTTCTCATTTGAGACTTCAAGTTCTCTCCGTATCAACTTTACATGATCCAAGAACTCAGATCAGAGTCCCACACCTTTATGCACTGGTCCAATGCTAGCAACAGAAGTAGCACACAGGTGAAGGTCCTTATATACACATGCATGTATAGCTTACTTCCAGTGAGAGAACTGTATCTACTCTGAACACTTTTCCAAAGGGGAATAACTGCTGGAGGTGATCAAACAGGTTCAAGGTTTTGGACACAAAATATGGCCAGGTGAAAAAGTCATATTCAGAAGAGTCAGTTTATCTTGCCAACTCAGCATCAAAGTAGATTTTTATTGGATTCAGACTCACCCACAGACAAAGGCAGAGGCAAGAGAGAGGGGAACACTCACCCCAGGCACACCACAGCCTCACCTACCCTTACAGATATTTCAACTTCTTATAGCAGAGAACGTGATTATAAATCAAATCACAAGCACCATTATTAAAACGGAAGTTCAAAGAGTTAACATAAGAAACAGCAAACTCAGCTTGCTGATATACGGCTTATCCTCATCAGTACTGTGGTTCAGAAAGTGACAGTATTGCAACACTTGGCCATATTTAAACTCTGAGTTATGCATCTGCTATCAGTCTGGACACCTCTTAAGAGCAACAACCAACAATCAGTGCTCAGAAACAGACGAAGCAAAAATTTCACCAATCACTTCAGAGACAAATATAATATTTAACTATGGGTCTTCTTGCTTGTAACCAGTCCATCTTTTTTCACTCTACCTGTGTTACACTGACGTTATATACATTTTGCCAAACCCCTCTATAAATCCATGAAAATGAGAAATATACAAAGTATATAGGTTACTGTGTGTTTTAGGCACAGCAATTCATCATGAGATACCAATTCAGACCCCTCTTCCCTGCACTGGAAATTCTAAAAAACATATTCTCCATATACATCTTTGGCTCCTCTTCCGAATTCTAAAAAGCATGGACAATTAATTATCACTTTCATGCTCCCAGTCTGCTCCTACCTAAATCACATGGAAATGTTCAGAATGGAAATTAAGATTTCAGCTGTCTCTTCACTGTTTACTTGTTTATCTCTTTTTGCTGGTACAAAAACACTCTAGTCACATGTTCCTTGTAAAATGAAACAGCTTATTTTGTATTTCTATCCTTTGCTTTGCTATATATTTGAGCTGTTGAAAACTCTGCTATTGATACTAAGGCTTGGATTGTGCAAGCAGTTATTTTAAAAGATAATATAACGTTGGTCGTAAATTTCCCAAGGTACTCTGCTGCCAGCTCTGCATGTAGAGGAGTTATTTAGACTTAGAAGCATAACTGAGAGGTGTAATAATGTAAAACCAAGAGGACCAGCCTTATGTCTAATGAATAATCATGCAGAATGTATTTGTGGATTAAAGTATCGACATTGGCATAGCTTTTAATCCAAACAAATCCCAGAGTCACACAAAAACCTTCTCTAAGCAATAAAACACATTTCCTCTGTCTCCCCACTATCAAACATAAAAGCTGTTAAATCTTCATGTGGTAATTGTGAATGACTGTGCAACCACGTAGAGCACTATAGCCACTAACACATTTCTGCCATCCCCATCAGTCACTTCTGTTCGGAGAGCAAATCTAAGTAGCGTGTGCATGCAGGATTAAAAAGTGACCATTCAAAAATTAAATCAAATTGGAACTTCTACTTCATTATATTAGAAACAAGCACAGAGCTGTGAGAAAGTCTACACAGCTCATTTAAATCCAGAGCACTGGATAAACACAGGGGAAAACTTACTGCAGTACAAAGCCACATTCTGATGTCAGCTGCATCTTCTGAAGGTAAGGACAGCATATGACCCTCGTTTAGTTTGTTCCACCAGTTAAATAGTTTATGAAATGCAAGAAACAGATGAAACAGGTTAAAAATCAGAAAAAAACTTGTTTTCCTCTATTACTTCATGAATTCAAAGCCAAATAGAATGGAGCTATCAAGTCTAAGAAATTGAGGGGCACAAGAATTAGTGATAGTATCTGAAAGAATCAAGTTGATATTGCCTTTGTTAAGTATCAAAACTGTTGTTCTTATTTAGCATTGGCTTTACATGGCTTTAACTGACAAAAAAAGCATAAAAGTGGTTTTCCTGAACACTAACTGAATTCTAGTTCTCATGCAAAGAAAACATGACATAAAATAGAAGATTATGCCCTTATTTGTTTTAAAAGACTCTGAGCAGATGAACATAAAGCAGCGTATTTATTTGAACTGTGCAGATGCAGTACATAATACAAAACAGAGCGCCAGAATTAGGTTAGGCTTAACAGGATGCCAAATATCTCACACTATGCAAAAGACAGAGACTAGTAACCAGCAACCCAAAGTCATCTCTTCAGTAAGTGAACAGAAAAGTGCCTTGAAGTTGATTACACTTCTCTATAATCCCATAATTTTTGCCCAGGAAATGGTCATTCTGAGAAATGACAGGATCTTGATAAGAAATTGCATTTTGTGGGACCTGATATAGGATTCTCCAGTCAAGTCCTCCATATTATAAGATAATAAATGAATGCTTCTAAGGACTGTTTCGGAACGTAAACCTTAGAAATAACAGTGACCAAAACCATTAACTTGCCAGAGCAAAATACATCAACCACCCAACCCAACGTCCGTGAAGATTTCTACTTGATGAAGAAAACCTAGTCTTTTGCCAGCTGTCAGGTTTTTAGTAACTTTACATAAAAATTAAAATATAAGCACAGAGTGAAAGGCTGTCACTGCAATTCAGTATTGAATGAGGGAAACCGACTAACTCAACTTGCTAAACTCATGCTCACAACTGGTTCCAAAGCGGTAACTGTAAAGCCATTAGAGATAATTTTTATTATGTTATCCAGAGATATACTCAAAAACCTCTAGTGCAACACAACTTGGGATGTTAACTACTTTAAGAAGAACCGTCAAGGGTGTTGACAACAGCACTGAAATGAAGAAATTCCTTGCAGGCCAAGTTAGAGAACAAGACGAAAATCACAGCAAGAAAAAAAAAATAAAATTAAAGTTTGTCATTTAAGCAATGGAACAGCAAGTAATCCTTAAACAACAACCCCCTCCCTATCACATGATTCATTCCAAGATCCATGTTCATGACTTATTACACAATTAGCAGTACTATGACACCACACAGTGCAACTGCTCCATAATGCAGGAGTCTTACCAATAACCATACATTAACTCTGTCTTCTCTAATTAAAAATGACTCATGAAATAAGCTGCATTATATGATTAAGCTTCGAACAAACCAAAGTAAATTTAGAGGCACACACGAAATTAACTCTACAGTATCACATTCAAGATTTTGAAAGTAAGTGCTGCAGAATGACCACCCGATTGGAAACTTTTTCTGAAGGAGCAGAAAGGCCTTTCCTCTGTAAAACACTGAAGCGACCCACAAAGGGGAAGGGAGCACAGCTGAGAGAAAACACATACAGGGGAAATCAATATCAGCAAAATATGATTACTGCTCCTGTCCTAGGGGACACAATACCTTCACTACTGCAATAGGAAAAGCTATTGGATCCTCTAAAGGCTTAGGATCTCAGTTTTACAATATACAGCACACGAGTCCAGCGCTGACTGAAGCAGAAGAGCACTACCAGTCCCAGGCTGCAGTACTGGGTGCCATGGGAACAGCAACCGTATCTCTGAAAAATCAAAACTTAAAAGCAGCATCCCATGACACTAAATCCAGATTCCTAACAATATTTTATAAACGTCAAGGACAATCCCATAAATAGCAAGGTTTTAACAACTTCAACCAGAAGTCTCTTCACAGTTTGCCTGTTTCCATAGACAGACACTTTCTAGTTTTCAGAAGTTTCTTCACAGCCTGCTCACTACCACCCAGTACGTGGTGTCAAAGATGTTGATCACACCAGGCTTCTGCCTGCTCTGCTCTTAAGTTCTTCCTTTTCCATCATATCATAATTTTCATCATTTTCTAGGTATGCTCTGATCCAGCCCCATCCAAGTTATCCTCCCCTGTGCAACCCAGATGCCAGGTCCAGAGACACTGTCTGAAATATTCTTTTGGCACACTTGTGAACTTCTACTGACACTTCATCAGTTGGTGTTTCCACTGCATATCACAAATACCAGACTTTTTCCCTTCTGCATATGCTTTCCGTTTCCCTTTCTCTTCTGTTTCTTAGCAGACCACAGTTTCAGTCTGCAGAAAAAAAAACCCAACTTGCTACCAAACCACTACAAATAACAAGTCTTAGCAATACTTTAAGGACCTATGCTACTTGTTGCCATAGATGAAAGAGTGAAGTGTATATATATATAATAATTTTTAAAATTTACAAGAACCGTATGTTAAACTCGGGGAAGGGAGGAGGGGAAGCAGGAGACGGTGACGAGATTATCCACCAACCCTTGACCTCTAACCCCTGGGCTCCAAACTGCCTGAACTAATTGAAATCAACCTGCAATATTTTCCTCTTCCAACCTGCATTAACTTTATTTTCATAAGGTTTGTTTTTCCCCCACTGAAAATGACAAGATGTCAAATCTTCAGAGCTTGGCAAATATTTTTCAGTTAGTTAGTTAGTTTATGAAATGCAAGAATCATGTCAAGTGAAAGGAAGGATGGGAGCATGACTGGCTGCCTGCGCTTTGGAAACACCTTCTTTTTTAACTGGCTACATCATTCCAAAACAAGGGAAAAAGGAAGAGTAGTAAAAGCCTGTAGAACATGATCATTTTCTACACATGGTTCTTCAATTATATCAGTAAAAATTAACTCTACCATGCATATTATGCACTAATTTCACAAAGAAAACAGTGTTTATTTCCTTGAAAAATCTCAGGAAGTAGGTAACAAACTCTTGTCAATGTAGTAAAAGGAATCGACTGCCTCTTTTATACTTCATTCTAAAGTAGCCAGCTAATAACTTTTACCATAATGCCTCCTCCACAAAAGCTGATGTTACAAATGAACTAGACAACAATCTTTCTCTTTCAAGTAAGTAGAAGAGGTTACAGTTTCTAGATGAAATAGCCTTCTTTCATAAATATATCAGAAGCCTGGTTGTCCACCCTTGGCAGGCCCTTGCCTCTCAACGCTTTCCTATCATCACCAAAGTAACTTTTCCCTCATTATACAAGGATCAAACAAACCAGTACTTAAGACCGCGACAGAAAACTTTCCAGGAAACACCCCCCACCTTCCAACACAACAGGGGAGCTACTTCCCAGCCTGCCGGGGAAGAGAGGCGTTGCCAGCACTCGCTCCTGCCACGCAGAGCCAAGCGCCGGGAAACCCCTGAAGTCCCAGGCGGAGCTCCCCCTCCACCTCCCCCGCCGTAATGGCTGTCACCGCCTCCACAGGTGGGACACAGAGTTCCACGCACCCCCAGCGAGCGGCAGCGGCTCAGGGGCCGCACTCGCACGGCCACCTTCCTG
>NW_020799097.1:120906476-120921151 GCF_003259725.1 Athene cunicularia
TAGTACACGATGGGGAGAAGAGTGATCAAGAAAGATCCATCACCACTTGCACATGCTACCAACACCCAGACCTGCAGTTGCTGGGAGTCCTGGTTGCAGCAAGGATCTGGAGAACCTTTCCCTCCAAGAGGGAAGTCCTACACAACGCATCCATCTGTAGGTGAGGCATCCAAAGCCACAGCAAGTGGGTCCAGCCTTATATACCAAAAAATCAGCAAGCCAGAATAACTTACACCTCTGTTTTGAGTGGAAACACCTGGTTTCATCCTCCTGTTGGATTCCATCTAAAGCCTGGCCAGGGCTTGGAGGGGAGAATTTCCCAAGAGAGTTTCTAACAAAGCCAAACTCTTGGGTTCTCAGCCTTGAACAAGGCTAAACAAGGAAAGTTGGATACACAGTCTCACAGCATTTCATCCTGTATTCATAATGGTTGCACTAGATGATCTTCAAGGTCTTTTCCAACCAAGACGATTCTGTGATTCTGTAATCCTCGCTACTAATTACATTTTGTCTAAGCTCCATCTTTGACTAGTGAGCATACGTATTTCATTAATGATCAGATACTAATTAATAAACGTT
The DNA here is from genome assembly GCF_003259725.1 of Athene cunicularia. Classification (NCBI taxonomy): domain Eukaryota; kingdom Metazoa; phylum Chordata; class Aves; order Strigiformes; family Strigidae; genus Athene; species Athene cunicularia. The sequence continues at coordinate 120,907,056 of NW_020799097.1, forward strand.
AATGCTAATACAGATTTTACTAATTAGCAGATACTAATAATGGATCACGTTTGGTTGTAAGGTTCGTCTAGAGGTTCAACTTTGTTTCAGGGCCTATTATTCAGGCCCTAGCACTACACAGTGCCACTGGTGAGATGCAGCCAAGGCCGGGCTGCTGCCACACGGGTAACACAGGGCTGGGGACAGGGCCTGGACCTGGCACCTCATCATGTCACACTGCCCAGAGGGACACGCTCAGCAAAGTGCGGGTGCAGATGGCACTGTCTCAGCAAAGGAAGGAAAACATTTCCAGGAGATGAAAATAGCTAAGTAGTGGGCATCACAGCCAAATAATAACATTTATGTATATAACGTGATAAATCTGAATTATTGTTGTTTTACTGCTTATAATAGGGCTCACAGCAGTTCTCCCAATAGGTATCAGCACTGACTCCATCACCTGCATATAACAAGGAAAAGCTAATTGTGGTCAGCTTAGAGAAAAGCGGAATTAAAAAATGGTAAATTCATATATATATATTCAAGTGTGGTGTATGATGGAGAGCCACAGCTTCTTCTGTGTTTGTAGAAACCCAGCCTGGGTGCCCATGACGTGGGGAGGCTGGGCAGTGCAGGCAGCGAGGGTGAACCCCCATCCCAGGGGATGCATTCTGCACAGGGAGCTGGAGACCTCACACCAAACCTACACCAAAGCTAGTGGCAGGGCTCCAGCAGGGAACACTACCATCATCGCTACCTTCAGTGGAGCAGCCGGACACTGGACCAGCCTGAGACAGGACCCTTCACACCATGCTTAAGTAATGAAAAACCCCAATGAGGCCTCAGAAACTGCCACAGTGCTGGTGCCATGGGAGGGTATATGCACTCCACTGGCACCAGCTGGACACGTCCTCCCCTGGGGAGCAGCCAGCCACAGCAGAATGCCTGGCTCATAAGGAGTAACTGTGAAGTAGACAACATAAAAAAGCAGGATAAGTAATATTATCATAAATAATATTTTTGTTTGTTTGGAGTTGTCAGTGCCTGGAAACTACACCCAGGATGGAGACACCATTTAAAATGCTGTACAAGCATAATTGCATTCAAGTCTAGCCAAAAAAACCCAGTTGCCGAGACACAGAAAGGGGTCTCAGATGCAAATACATTGTCTTTAGCAGTGGTGTCTACTGACAACTTACCATCTCCAAAAAGGGGAAGGAATGAGGAAGGGGAGGTAACAGTAAAAACATCAGCTGATGAGCAATTGGCATTGGTGGCAACCAGGATCACATAGATGAATGAGATCACCTGGGAAAAGGAGGATAACAGAGAAGAGAAAGTGAGAGACAGTACCCCACATTTGAACCCTAGATGTATAGGGGAAGCACTAGGAGAAGAGTCAGAGGCAGGACCAAAGACATTTGAAAGATGACTGACTGCTGGATGTGGTTGAAGGACATGGGGTGGAAGCCCATGGAAATACAGATGAAAACCAGGGCAGAGATGCCACAGTGTGGAGAAAGGAGAGGATGAAGAAAGAAGCCAGGAAAGTGATGTCCCCAGAAGTGCATGAGATCAGCTGAGAGATGAGGTGATGTTTGGACAGAGGTCAGGTCCAAGAGGTGATTTTACAGCGAAAGAGAAACGGTATGTGTTCAATTTTCTATAGAAAGAGACAAGGAGGGATGAGAACAAGAGGTGTCCAGGGCAAGGGGTTAGAAAGCCACTAGTGCAGCAGCTTAAAAGAAAGGAAGGGAGGAAGAAATATAGGGCTAGTAATAGGAAAGAAGGAGGAAGGAACACTGTACTGAGAAAGAGAGAGAAGAGTATATTGTTGAAGACCCAGGACACTTTCAACAGCCAGACGGGACCTCTGGCCTGAGAGTTAGAGATTAAAAACAGTTTTGAAGGTTTGGAGATGGAAAAGAAAGTAGTAGACTCATAAAGTAAATTTTTCCTGTGTTTTTTAGCAAAGTGAGAGGACAAGCATGGGAGAAAGATGCAAGGAAGGAGCTGGAGTTTATGGTGATGAAGGTTATGGTGCTGAGATAAACTCTAAGAGAAAATGAGTCAGGAGAAGTTTCAGCCCCAGTGTCAGAGTACCACAGACCAGAGGTCACAGGAATACTAAAAAGAAGAGAATGGATCAACTGTGCTATGCCAGAGAGGTGTTAGAGTGAGAGAGAAAGAACTGGGCTGTTGGGAAATCACAGAATATTTGCTTAAAGAACAGCCAAGGAACAGGTCACCCTGGTGAGCACAAGAGCTGACACGCTACAGCAGCCAAACATGCAGGCAGGGAAACACTCGCAAAGGCATTGGGCAAATTCATTAAAGTGTACTGAAAGCTTTAAAGAGGATCTGGGAGATGTGTGACAAGCTGACAGGGAAGAGCACAAACACATTAGAAAAATAAGAATAAGCTAAAAAGTGTGTAAGAAAAAAAAAATAGGCATGTACACGCATGCATAATAGGATAAAAGGGAAAAAAAGAAAAAAGCAGTGGTAAAAAATACAAAAAAATAAAAGGTAACCATTTTCAGCACCAGCTAGGCATGCTAGAAAAGTCAACCAATATGCAGACTAATTCGTAGAGCATCTACTAACTTCTCTTGAGGCAGTTGTGCTTCCCCTTTCCCTGATTAGCAAAGCTATTGAAAAAATACATCTGATTCAGTTAAGTACATGCTGTGTTTTAAGACATCCTGTGATTTGGGGATACAATGAGTTTCTCCACCCGCACAGCTCTTCCCGTGACATAGAAAACACTTTCCCACTTCCGTAGCAAGTGCCCATAGCAGATGGGAGCTGGACCAGCCAACACACCCACAGCACACCTGGCATGAAGCAGCAAAACATCCCCAGGCTCTCCCGCCCTCCTGCAATTCTCCGTACCTTGCCATTTCAGAAATTTCTTTCCTTCAGCTGGCCACGACAAGAATGCTGCAGGAAGTCTATGGAGAGTAAAGCCAAATCTGTTTTTGTCCAGTGGCATCGATGAACCCTTGTCTGTGGGCTGTAACCAACATCAAGTACTTGGGTGGTTGTGGTGTGACACAGCAGCAGGGTCAGAGGGGCTGGCTCCGCTCAGGTTGTAATTCAATACAACACAAATTACAGCCAGAAAAGTGGGATAAATTAGTCTGCTCAGTAAAACTAAGCAGAATTTAGTACAATATTGCTCTAGTCACACACATTCAGCATCAGCACTATTTGCCTGGTTTTAACGAACATCCATAGGCAGCACAGGTCTGCTCCTTCGACCCATTTCTGTCTCAGTGTACCTCCCTCTTCTACCACTTGGTTCAATAAGGAGTTACTTGAAACTTTCATCAGTTCAGTCTGCCACATTAAATTATTACCTACCACATAAAACATCTCCTGCAATTTCAGTACAGAACAAGTAAGTTCTACAAGAGGAGGAAGGCTGCTTTCTTAGGGCTGCATCCTGTAGTTAAGCTGCTTGGCAGATGTTCGAAGGATTGAGGCTGTGGGAAAGTCACTCAGTTCTCAGCCTGGCTTCTACAAAACTTGCCAGAAAGGGGTATTTTTGAGACTTCTATGCACAGGTCACAGTTGTAGACATCAATCCAAAAAAAGCAAATACAAAGGTGTGTAAATATATATACCCACACTAGGCACCTCCACCTCCTTTCCTTAAAATTCTGGTGGAAAATACAGCTGTCAGTTTCTAAATACTAAATATTTTACACTGGGAAACACCTGGCAAAGTTTGTAAACCCAAATCCAAACCAAACCCAAAGCACAGCCATTCCCAAATACTCCTCTACTCCTGTGTTATAAATGTCTTCAATAAACACACAGTTCAGATATGGTTAACAAAGCTTTTCCAAGGTTTTTCCTTGCAATATCACAAAGAGCCTCTCTGCTACCCTTCACTCGAGTCAGGAAAGCCAGTTCCACGTGTGGTAGAAATGATCTTTGGCCTCAGAAGTGAGATCTCTGGAGCTTCTGCGAACCTCTGGCCTGCTGGCAAGGAGACAATCAGGGCTGCACCCTGATTCCTGACCACCTTCTTCTCCACTTCCTTTTTGCTCCCTAATTGACCTCTTGCAATGGATCTGCTCATTCAGAAATGCCTTCAGGCACATACCTTCGTTTTCTGGGGTTGCAAAACAGGTCCCAAGCCCAGGAGATGACAGGCTGGACCTTACTAATAACAAGTGGTGCGAGGTCTTTCATTGAGGTCCTTTCAAGGCACACTTCCCCGTGACATTGACTGGCTGTTTTTCCTTGTGTTCATATGCAAATAGCCTGGAAGGGCAGGAATTAACGACTCAGACAGTGGTTACTTCTTACCTGCTACAATCCTCTTTTCCCATCACACTTTGAAATGTTTTCAAGGAGACATTGACCAGAACCTCTACCTGAGCATGCTGAGGTACCCTTCCAGTTGACAGACAATGGAGGGGACAGATGGACGGGCATCTCCCCATCCATTGGGACTCACCATTGGGCCAGAGCTGGCCATTAGCTTCGGTTTAGTTTGCTTGATTAGCAAATCATCCCCCTCAGGCTGCTCTGATTTTCCAGTCTGTCAAAATCACAAGGAATAAGCAGCATTGCCCATTCCCAGCCCTCTGCAGCACATAAACACAGTCCTTTAAATCCATGTACACCGTTTGCTTTCCTGAGCTCATCCCCAAGCCGAGTTTGGGGTCTATATACATACCCACTTTGCACAAAATACAGCTGTACATCTCCGGTTTGAACTCACACTTGTATTTAGATGGAGGTGCGTGCTGTGGGTAACTTCTCAAGGGGACAACTGCCCCTCCACTAGCCCCAGCAAGTGCCAGGGCTTCACTACAGCTTCCCAATAGAAGGTCCAAACAGAGCCTGCCCTGATGGCTGAAAAATTAAGGATTTCACTTTATTAAGAATTAAACCAAGTGCTCCATGAATCCACACTAAACAAGGGGAATTATCCTATTTCCAGCAGGTCTCAGCATGCAGTTTCAAGTAAATAAGCATCAAGCTGTCATCTTGAAATTCTCCTTGGGAGCTGTGCAGTTTAATGAGCTACCACCAGTGCTGGGTTTTGGTATTTCCCCCTTTGCTCTTTCCTGCAGTTGCCTTTTTCTTTTTAATGAAATGCCATGGACACCGAGCCAGTCCATCAGCCAGGGTACAGCCAGCAGCTCAGGGTGGGAGTAATGTATTTGGGGCAGCTCAGGAGGGTCACCTGGAGCTGGCAGTGCCAGCACCATCCTCAGCAATGGCTTGGGGAGAGCAACAGCACAATTGCAGAAGACAGGGCAGGACTTAATGCTTTTGGCAGCAGCAGCAGCAACCATTGCTGTGCCAGACTCTGTGCCAGTGTTCTGCTTGACACAATTTGGGAAATTAGCTTAAATTAAATGGTAGTGGGTCCATTTCCCTCACATCTTTGTCATCTGCATCCAGCCTTCTTGTTGACCTTCACAGTTATAATGGTGATAATATAAACCAGAATGTGACTATTCCTCCCCCACTTGGCCAGAGTAGCTTATCTGGCAGCTGGATGTCATGGTCAGTGAGCACAGCCCGTCTTTCCAGGTGCATTCTTTCCTGAAAAGTGCCCATCACAAATGTTTGGAAGCTGAATCATGAGAAGTTGGTACAGGAGATAGCGGCCTGTTTCCAGTGCAGACAGCACATGTGCAGGGATCATCCAAATTTCTGGCCAGAGGTTATAGGGAGATGGCTAGCTGGGTGTCCTCACTGGCACCCCTTTACACAGACCTTTTTTTTGAGCCACAAGGGTGAGTGCAAAGGGTTTACAGCCATACTGGCTCTCTCAGTGGGATAGGGAAGCAGACACAGCTCCTTGACCCACTGCAGAGGGACCCAAGAAGCCACCACAGCTGTGGCAGGATGGGGAAACATCAAAGTCCACACTAAAAGTTTCCTATGGTCTGCTGGACTACACAAAAGCAGAAATAGTTTGTACACAGACCAGGTTTGATCATGTGGGGAAATTAATCAAGTGAAGGTTCAAACCACTGGGTGTGCATCATCATCTTCAAGTTGTGTTAGGCTCGATCCAGAGCTGAACCAGAACAGCTTCAGCCAAATCTTAGTTGGAACTGAACCACAAAGTCACTGGCCTGACTCTCTGCTGCTTTGATCTGCTGCTAATTGCTTAATTAATTCTCCTGTGAGCTGATTTTTCTTTTGCTGTGCTTTCCACCCCCATTTAATTTCAAGGCAGTTTAAACATGTTTCATGTGGAAATAAGCAAGTAAGGTACATAACAACCGAGAAAAGAATGTACTGCCTATATTTGTTTATTTATTCTATAGGAGAGGACTTTCTCCTTTGACACACAATTGTCACCATGAACTCTAACCATGAAATCACAGCCACTTAATTTCTATCTTAAAATATTAATGGGAGATGGCTTTGCACAATCGAAGTTTACCCTACACAGAAACTTTTCTCATTATAAAAAGCACTCATGAGTTTCCCAGAGTATGCTCTAGCATTTAAAACATATTGTTGGCTTCTTAGAAATGAGGTTGGTTTCGTCCCCTCTCCTGCTTCACTTTCACTTAAGAAGTGTGACAAGAAAAAGTATGGTACAGAGAAGTGGAAATGAGGAATAAGTGGTTGTAGTTGACATTTAATTTCTGCACAGTTGGAAAGAGAAATGAGATTGTCTGCTGTTCAATTCATTATTTTTCCCAGCCATCCAAGAACGTTGCAACTGGTTGTTTCTTTATTAAATACAATAGGAAGATGTTCTGATAATTTTTCCTTATCGTGTTCTTATTATTTACAATTCATGGACAGTGGCAGCCTCTAAGCTCTCTTGTTTGCTCTGTTTTCTGGTGTATCATTCAATTAACACAGAGGTAATCAGTTATGTCCAAAAGGTAATATGACAGGATTTGATAAGCAACCAAGCCACAGAAAGATCTAATAACATTTAATGAATTATTGTAGTGCCATGTTTGGAGATGTTCTCTTGGCAGCACCCTGGAATTTACACAACACATCAACACGTCACTACTTGGGATCAAGAATAGCCATATCTTTCGAGGCTATGACAGGGACAAGTTCTTGGGTATGCCAGTGTAGTTTTTTTTATCCATGAGGCCAAGGAAGTTCCTTGCATACAGCACTGCCATTTACTCCTGGCTTTTTGTAACACAGGCAGTGCATTCCCCCTTACTCCGCATTCCAGAACCCCTTTTATTGCCTTTATTGGCATTAAAGATAGAGGAAGTTTGGGGCAGCAAAGTCTCTTCCAGAGAAGTCTCTTCCAGACTTTCCGGTGAAACATGAGATTGAGCACCTACCTGTTGCCATCTTGCATCCCCAGCCATGCCGCACCTCAACACACCATAGGGCTGTAGGGACCAAAGAGTTTAGCATCAGGAACTGCTTCTTCACCCACATCCAGAGAAGTAAAACTGATGATGCTGATGCTGACATCCTCACCAAGCAAGAGATAAAGGCTGTGAAGGGCACCTGTCTGGCATGTTAAACATAGGAGCTCAGCTATGGTTGCTGTCAGGGTACCTAGGTTTAAGGCAGGGAAGTGACCTTCAGATATCCACCCTGGAGGACATCACACTGCAGAGTGAGGCCATAAGTTGTGTGAAAGAAATTAAAATGCATGAGAGGTTTTCCTGGAGGCCAGAGAAGGTTTGGTTGATGGCATACGGGAAAGGAATAATAACCTTTCTTTCTGTTTTTCCAATGTTATTTGTATTCCTTCTCATGGCAGAAAGTTCTTTTTCCTTTCCCTACAGAGGTTCAGGGTAGGAATTAGGGAGCAATTTATTATGGGTTCGGGGCACCTGATAATGAATGACCGCTTGAGGCTGGACACTGGAAGGCTGTGGGCACAAAAAGTATTTCTGCATGTATTTTATACTCAGTGTGTCGCCTGATCTTTAGCAGTTACTGGATTTTCAATGGAAATGAAGCTAGTGTTATAGACAAGCTCAGAATAACAAGAACAACCTGGGAAAATAGAAATTGATGCAAAGCCAAAGGTAAAACACTGAAAATCATTGAGAAATCTTGTACTGACTTCAGAGCAATTTGATCAATATCTACAGGGAAAAGCAGACAAATATATGATTGGAATAATGTTCCCTGAGAAAATACTTAGAGGATTTGGCTAAGCCAAATTTGGAGAGAAATAAAGAGATTACTCTGAGTTAGTATAGAGCACGTTTATGTCCTAATACGCTGCTTCTACGTGAAATCTTGTTGTATTTAATGTTAAGATTAGGATCAGTGGAAAAATAGACTGGAGTACAGGTCAGCCTTTAAGGCTTTATCTGTAATCCTCAGGGAAACAGACGGTGTAGGTCTGAGCTGCTGAATATGGTAATATCTATAAGAAAACTATTTTTGGAGGTACTTGAAAGGTGGCACACACATCTTCAAAGGATCTACAGATTCCTCTCAACTGGAATGAAATATTTAGGCAGTCTGGAAAGCTATTTTCCTGATACTTGCTCATGAAAATAAACATAACCTTCTTTCTAGTAAGCCAAGTCTACCACCCAGTGTGCCAGTGTGTGAGTCCCACTGAGAATTTCAAGGGGCAAAAGAGATGGCAAGAAAAGAAACAGCAAACAGAAGCCAGGGTGAGATGAGATATTTCTGTCTGGGACTGGGGAGGGCAGGCAGACACTTGCTGAAGGAAAGAGCCCATGGGAAGTGTCGGTGCAAAGAGAATAAATGACTGATGAATACAAGCTGTATTTCTGCACGGGGTGGACAAGGGAAGATTCAGCCCATCAGGGGAACATCACAAGAAGCCCGCTGCTCACGTTTATCCCTGCAGCTCCTGCTTATTCCCTGGAGATCAATTGAACTGACTCCACTTTTGTAGTTCAAAAGTTAAAATAAGCTTCATCATTGGCTTCAAAGGCCGGTTTTGCCTGAATAAAAGAGTAAGAACTGCAGGACTTGGCCTCTTTTGAAAGGCAGATGGATGGGTAGAGTTGGTGTGCTCTCCAAAATCACCATCAGTATTGCTCCAGCTGCAGAGCAGCCCCCACAAAGAGGGCATCCCTTTACAGTGTGCCAGGGTATCAAGCCTGTGAAACACACTGCCAAACATGGCCCTTAGCAGATGGCTTTAGATGACTCCCTTCTTTCAGTGATGAAAACTATACTGTCCATGAGTGGAAAAGGGATGCTCAAAGTCATTGAACAGCTCACAGCGCCCCCCAAACAAAACAAAACAAAACAAAACAAAACACCCAGATGTGGGGAATGGTATATATTTAAAAAGGCATTTTGGGGAGAATTTAGCAAGAAACTAAACACCATCAGAAATATTTTTTTTCTTCCAAATTGCCGGCATTACCTGGTCCTAGTTCCTTTCAGAAATAACCCTTACTAATAAGAAATTACTCATGTGTGATTAAGTAATCTTTCAACTTGCAACATTATTTCTTTTTTAATAATATTCACAAAGGGCATTAGGCAATGCTTGCTGCAGTTTACACTCAAATCAAGCCAAGTGTTTTAATAAAACTACAGCTTGTCATTCTTACTTCATTGTGTTTCTTCAATGAAATAAAATTAGATTAGTATCACACAAACCAGAACAAGAAAAACAGGTTTTATGTGTCACTAACTGCATACAGAAGATGTATTTAACATGAATAAAAAGTATTCATGTCCCAAACAAACACATAACCTATTCTCCCTCTAGTGGCCACTACTCCTCCTTTAAAAAAAAAAAAATAAAATCGTGGCATGAAGATAAATCATACCGTGCTGGAAAAGAAAGAAAAGCGATGAAGACCTGAAGCTGCTTTTCGTTTCAAGTGTCTACTTTTCTGCTTAGCAATGTCTGACTAACAGATGTGATGGTGGTGGTCAAAGGCAGCACAATGAGATCTTGCACATCCTCCCGCATGAGCTTCAGGGAGGATCATCTGTTTTGAAACCAGAGTCGAAATGATTTTGTTGGAGAGAGGCCAGCCGCCTTTCAATTGCTGAATTACTGATCCAGCAAAAAAAGCACAAAACCAGCTTCTAATCGGCTGTATAATGATTACATTAAAAAATCACTGCTCTTCACTAGAGTTCAAAATAGAATAAACACTAAGATATGAACACATTTTTGCTAAGTATTTTGATTGATACAGTAATCAGTATTACAGTTATTTAAGGTAATATCACTTTCTTATTGGCAAAAAGTTGTGCATATAAACACATAAAACACTAATAAAGTATTTCACCGATACTTGACTACATAAAAACCCCTGATAGCATTTATGTTGGCTGTGAGAAGCATCATTGCTGCTATAATGATGATGGCATATTTACAAAATTTACATGGGGTATTGTTGTACACATACATTCAGATGATAAGCATTGCCGGAAAGAATTTATGTTTCCCCTCTTTGCCTTAGAATAAATATGGTAACATTATTATTGGCAATAACAATTTATATTGCTATATAAAATATCTGGAGTGTCCACTCAGTCAAGCCAGCAGATATGCTGCAGCATAGCTCCTTCTGTGCCAGAAATTTGCAGCCTGTCTAGGGAAGATAGGTAAAAGAGCATGGAAAGGAAGAAAGGAAGGGAGATGCACAGGGTCACACAAGAAGTCAATGAGCACCTAAGAACAGAGGTTTTATGACCCATATGCTCACAACCCAACACCTGGGTCACACGGACTTGATGGAAAGGGCACAGCCACAGCTCGGTGTACATCATGTTAGAAACCCAAAGAACAGTCCCCTGTCCCTGTACAGCCCCCCCATATAATCCTTCCACTGCTTAAAAACAAGCAAAAGACTAACAATATAATGTGCATGCGTTTTATCTCATATACTTGCCCAATCTGGCATGTCACAGAGAAATGGTCCCTGCCTCTAAACAAAACCCAACCTGCTCGTCTATGAAATTGTGTCTAGTAAATCATAACGTCCTGAAATTTAAGACAGTGCAATTTTAAGGTGTATTTACCATTTAAAAGCTGAAATGAAACACCTCATAACAGTGTTTAGTCAGAAGACACATTGCTAATCTGATGTGGAAAAGCAGCGGTAATCAGTATGTTCCTGCGTGCTGATAGCAAAGGAGAAGCAGCCCTGGACAGTGAAGGCTCTTGCAGCCTAAATACAGATCACATTTTCAGCCATTATGTTCGTAATGTAGCCCTAAATCATCTGTCAACTAACAGAGTCCCAAAAGATGTCCCTTTGACTAAGGGTAGCTTGCTTCATTGCTCCATCACAGACATCTTCCAGGTGTCTACCCACCACCAAGCCAGTGCAAGGTCAGCGTTCATCTTGCTGAGGAAAGGCATCTTCCTAAAGGCAGGGCAGTAGGCACTTGCCATTAGAGAGAAGCAGCCGTATCCACTGTATCTGTTTCACAGGGCTGTAGGTCTTCCAGAAAATCATCAGACTTCTCGCTTTCTCCCTAAATCCATCTAGAGGAGGCCTCTAACACAAAGGCAAACACAGTGCTTTAGGACCTCTTTTGCTCTGCTCTGTCCTCTCTCAGAAGCTCCCCTCTGACGAATGAGCTCTGCATCTTTAATCTCCCCGTTTTCACATCCCATCGACTGGAAAGGTCAAAACGACAGGCACATTTACCAAGGCTCCTTGCTTCAGAAGCTGGGTAATACCTTTCACAAGATTGTTTTTGCTGCTCTCAAGAGATATTTACCAGAGGTTAGCGCACTTTTTTTCCTTTGGAGATGATTGCTATCAGCACTGGAAGAGCTTCACAAGATTGCTAAAAGGAAATGTCGTATCACAGTATCTAATTTCCAAAGCAATGTTACAAAACAGCCTCTTCACATGCAACCCCAGAGCAGCTCTCAGGAGTTGTGCATCACCTTCCATTGTGGGAAGTTTGGAGTATTATTACAAATTTTAACATTTCTCAAGAAGCGCTATTTGAATAATTAAGAACAAGATACAGTTTTGCTGCTTTTGGGATGATTGCAATTGAAGACACATAAACGGCAGTCTGACCATCAGAAGATGAGCGAGCTTTCCAGGGTGATGGGCACTGTTAATGGCAAGGAGATGTGCAGCTGCTGCTGACACCTATATCAACATTGCTTCAGCTGAGATATACTTTCCACTGAGCATTTATAAAACACATATGGAGTAATTTTAGAAGAGCCATGCACACAAAGATTGCTTTTCTTGAAGATTAAAGAACAGAAGGACTAAAAGCAGGCTCAGACTTCCATTATAATCAGCCCCCTGACTTGCTAGAAGTCACCTGTATGAGAGTCCAGCAGAGGGCACTGAGATCTTCCCCGGTATTTCATGGGGCTTTTGCCACCTTGGAAATTTCAGCCTAATTACAAGTGATCACTCAGAGTGAAAAATAGGTGTTGCTTTAAAAAACAAAAAAAAATTCTCAACTTCTCTGAAGTCTTTGCTATAGTTCACTATATTCCTGTTGCACACGTGAAAAAATTATTCTGAAGGAGTGGTAAAAATCAAAGAAGTAGAATCATTTATGATTTATAAAGTTTTTACTTTACAAGATTTCATTATCCTTACTAGGAACTAATCGTAATCCCTTGAAAGTCAGGAGGTCAACATCAAGTGCCCTGTACGGGATAAACCATTGAAAACCTACCATTTTATGAATGCACACATACCTCGTGTCTTTCCCACTGAGCAAACGCTACAAGATATTGCACACAAGGAACAAAAATAAAAGCCCACAACTTTAGGTAAAATCCTGACCACTGCATCCCCACCCCTAGGATTTACTAAAGGTCTTGTCTTGATTCTGCTCACAGTGTGAAAGCCTATCTAGAGAAGACTCCTCTTAATTTTGCAGTAAAAATACAAGCATCCCTCTGTTTATTAACTAAGGATAACACTCAACAGTCCCTGATCCTTGCAGAAGCAAGTCACTTTTACTTCTTACCTAAAAAGCAAACAGCACATATACTTTATGCATTAGTATAATATCCCATAAAACTGTATTCTACAGGGTAGGGGAGGATTTTCCAGAGCTCTAACGCGATGCTGTTGTTGGCTTAAGCTCTTCTAATGTTCCACATTTCTACAAAACCATTACCAAACGATATTCTGAAATTTCCAACAGCCCGTGCAGGCATTCATGTTTGCAAACGATAGAGATCTCGTGTCTGCAAAGCATGGGATTAATGCCGCTGCCCTGTATCCCTATCATCAAGCTGGCATCCCTATACTTTCATTACCGTTTCCTGGCAACAAAGCACTGAGGCACTTTCATGAATGCTAACAATCTGTACTCAGCCCCTCCGCAGACCTCTCCGGAGAGCCCCGCCGAAATGAATGAGTGGAGCACTGGTATCTGCTCCTGCAGTCCCAGACTCAAACACATTTTTTTTTTTTTTTTCCCCTTCTGCACAGGGAAAACATTATTAACGTGATGTTTTAGCTAAAAATCACTTCTATTTTACTTTCTAGGCATTTATTTTTGAAGTCATAGAGTATTATTTCATCCCAAAATATAACAATCCCATACCTGTTCATATTGCATAGAAGCAGCCTGATTTATCAGTTTTATCACCTGGGCAGTTTGATGGTTGGTTGGGGTTTTTTTCCAGTTTACAGGATCAATGTGTGGTAATGTGACAAATCTAATACTAGGCATATGTTGTTGGGGTTGTTTTTTTTTGTTTGTTTGGGGTTTTTTTATTATTTTAAAAAGGAAAATAATTAGTGTTTCCGTTTTTAAGCAGAAAGACTGTTTCACTAATATCAAGACTAAAAGATGAAGAGCTATGTCATGAGGATGTTACTCTTTCTTCTATTTGACTGACTCTTGAGCCTTCTCAGCCCTAAACTAAGACAGAAGTAACTAGTGGCAGAAAAACAGGAAAAGGAGATGCTTTTAGTATCTTATACTGTTGTGAATGCACAAGGAGAGAGGAGTGCTCCCTCTAAGAGTAAGTCATCCTTGATGTTTGAGCATGCAAGAGGTGAGAAAGGCAATGCAGAAAGAGCAGCTCATACAAGTGTTTTCATACAAAAAAATATTTGCCCTTCTTTTCCCCTCCTCCCCATAGTCAGTTGCTGTTTTGGAGGCTCTGAAATGAACCAAAATCAGAAGAGGGGAGGGGAAGGGGAAAGGGAAAGGGAAGGGGAAGGGGAAGGGGAAGG
>NW_020799097.1:120921201-120931567 GCF_003259725.1 Athene cunicularia
GAAGGGAAGGGAAGGGAAGGGAAGGGAAGGGAAGGGAAGGGAAGGGAAGGGAAGGGAAGGGAAGGGAAGGGAAGGGAAGGGAAGGGAAGGGAAGGGAAGGGAAGGGAAGGGAAGGGAAGGGAAGGGAAGGGAAGGGAAGGGAAGGGAAGGGAAGGGAAGGGAAGGGAAGGGAAGGGAAGGGAAGGGAAGGGAAGGGAAGGGAAGGGAAGGGAAGGGAAGGGAAGGGAAGGGAAGGGAAGGGAAGGGAAGGGAAGGGAAGGGAAGGGAAGGGAAGGGAAGGGAAGGGAAGGGAAGGGAAGGGAAGGGAAGGGAAGGGAAGGGAAGGGAAGGGAAGGGAAGGGAAGGGAAGGGAAGGGAAGGGAAGGGAAGGGAAGGGAAGGGAAGGGAAGGGAAGGGAAGGGAAGGGAAGGGAAGGGAAGGGAAGGGAAGGGAAGGGAAGGGAAGGGAAGGGAAGGGAAGGGAAGGGAAGGGAAGGGAAGGGAAGGGAAGGGAAGGGAAGGGAAGGGAAGGGAAGGGAAGGGAAGGGAAGGGAAGGGAAGGGAAGGGAAGGGAAGGGAAGGGAAGGGAAGGGAAGGGAAGGGAAGGGAAGGGAAGGGAAGGGAAGGGAAGGGAAGGGAAGGGAAGGGAAGGGAAGGGAAGGGAAGGGAAGGGAAGGGAAGGGAAGGGAAGGGAAGGGAAGGGAAGGGAAGGGAAGGGAAGGGAAGGGAAGGGAAGGGAAGGGAAGGGAAGGGAAGGGAAGGGAAGGGAAGGGAAGGGAAGGGAAGGGAAGGGAAGGGAAGGGAAGGGAAGGGAAGGGAAGGGAAGGGAAGGGAAGGGAAGGGAAGGGAAGGGAAGGGAAGGGAAGGGAAGGGAAGGGAAGGGAAGGGAAGGGAAGGGAAGGGAAGGGAAGGGAAGGGAAGGGAAGGGAAGGGAAGGGAAGGGAAGGGAAGGGAAGGGAAGGGAAGGGAAGGGAAGGGAAGGGAAGGGAAGGGAAGGGAAGGGAAGGGAAGGGAAGGGAAGGGAAGGGAAGGGAAGGGAAGGGGCAGGATCTTCCCACACCACTGTGATGCAACCCCAAGGGACTGCAGGCCATGCTCCTGCCTCTATGCTGTCCTGGGGATTTTTCAGTCCACCAGAAGCTTTTCTCCCTTGCATTCGTGATCTGAAACGGTACCCACTAGCAAGCATCTTTTTCAGTCTAGAAGAAACCTGGACTTGTTTAAAAAAAAAACAAAACAAACCAAAGAACCAAAAATACTTCTGCTGAATAAGAATTACGACATGTTTTGAAGTATATGGGAAGAGAGAGTTCTTGATTATGGAGAACTTCCACCGGTATTCAGATACCAGTAGGCTTCTCTTTCATTTCCATTATGTTGGTTATATTAGATTATACAGGGTATCTGCATTCCTCTGATGAACATCTCATTTGACTCTCACTCCTTACAACCACCCTTCCCAGACCTAGTGAGGCCTTATTTAATCTTACAGTGTTTAACAAATTAATAGACCCTTAGGGGTCTGCCTTCCCCAAGGGGTTGCTCAGGCCAAAATGCTGTCAGCTTCACAGCATGTGCATACAGAGAAGATACATTACATGGTCTTATCAGCAAGATAAAATACTGAATTGGCAAAGAATCGATACTCAGGTTTGTACTGATGCTGCCAATATTGTTAATACTTTAATGTGCTAAGGCAAAATTTGTTTGCCTTGAAAAAGATCTGAGCATATCCTTAGAACAGTTAATTTTCTGTGCTCTTCCCTCTAGCAGCTGGCTCTGGTTTGAAGTCAGGGCAAAGAAACCTTTTGGATCGTTAACACTGCTCTATGACCGTCTGCATAGAGAGCTTTTTCCCCTCAACGATTGTTTCCTTGGATAAAACTGTCCAGGTAGTGAGAAAGTGAGTAATGGGTTTCAATCACACTTAGCAGATCTAAAGGGTTAGCTGCCCCTTTTTGTAATATACAGCTCTGACTGTGTTAGCCTAAAATGAGTTTAAGATGGATTCCCTGAAGAAACGGTTCATGGCATATAATCTGGCTGCTGAGCAGTATTTCTTAGGGTGACAGCATCCCCAGCTGACTCGCTCAAAAGCTGTGGCTGTTGAACAAAGTCAGCATGGGGACAGCAGATGTCCTACAAAAAAATTAACATTTTCAAAGGACTCACTGACAAAAGGAAATACAATCCCTGACATACGAGCTGTGACACAATCTGCAGCTGCAATAATTTATAGACACGTGTGGTCTCAGTACACAGGGGCAAGAGGTGACATCCGTTATGGCCTCGATGGACTGGGGAAAGTCACACAGGAGGCAGAGACGTGAGTGCCAAGCACCCAGCACCAATATTCATCCTCTCCTCATCGATAGACCCACTTAGGCTAAGGGACAGCCTCCTCCCTTCCCAGGGAATGGATTTCTACCTTTGAGTATCACCTGAAATTGAGAGTTAAAAGTTTGCTGAAGTCCCAAGCCTTGTTTGCTGCTTAGCTATAAAGAGCAGGCACGGATGCAGCATAACAAAGTCCAAATGCAAGCAACTAACTCTCCCTCAGATATGTTTTGGATGTCAGTTCCCACCCACAGTCCCTGTTTTTAGGAGATGAGAGGCTGATTTGTCAGAACTGAGAAGCTACGGGCTGCCCCTCACAGGGCAGCTGCAGAGCAGTAGCTGGTGCTTGGATGGAGACTGAAGGAGTCTTTACTGGGAACACCCAAATCCAGTATGGGAAAATGGGATCAGAAGCAGATTGGTGCCTTTATTTGATATTATAATATTGCATAGGAGAGGCTATAGAAATTTCTTCTCTTTCACAGAAAATGCATTATCAACCACCAAATTTCGATTTGTCATTACTTAAGAATGGTTAACACTCCTTTATTCCTAATGCAGTGTTAGGAAGGACTAAATATTCACAGTAACTGACGGACTAGTTAAAACAGACAAAAAAAACCCCAAAACAAACCCAAAAATATTTTCCAATCAGCAACAGAAAGAGACTACACCTTCTCTATACAGTTAGGCTGAGATTTTATATAATGAGGAAAAGGTAGTATTATATTTCTAATGCTTTATTGCAGGCTTGGGAGAGGGAAGTCTAGAAGAAGTCACTGTATTTTAAGGCAACACTACCCAATAGGTTCATGTTCACTAATAAATTCATATAAGCTGGCTCTGCTCTGCTAGTCCTGTTCCACGCTCTCAGATGGAGATGTAGGGAGAACGTTCTTGTCATCTTCTTTACAGCTGCACTTCTCTGTGCATTTTTAGATGGTTTCAATACCTACCTGAATCAAGCAGGGGAGGGAAGAGCAGTGAAATGCTGCCATCCAGGTACCTGAGATCAGCAGTGGTTTCGCCGAAGTCATCTTTCTGTGCTTTTGTCACCTTGATGTTACTGCTCCACGGGCTAGCTAAATTACTGTGAGAGCAGAAATGTCTTCCTGTGCCGGAAATCACACCTTTGGCAGCAATACAGACTTACCTTTGGATAGCAACCGCAAAATCACATTTTCACATTTATCTGAAAAGTGACTAACCTCAAAGTAATGAAGTTGTATCAGTTGAGTGGGATTCTCCAGGATAAACTATCACTTCACACAGAATTAAGGAGGCAGAAAGGAGGAGTACAGGGAGACTTCATAGTTACTCTGCCTTGCAAGAAACGAACAAAATACTTTTTTTTTAATAGAACTTTCAGTGCTTGAAAATGTTCAAATGTTTTATCCATTTTACGAAGAATAACTTTTCATAAAAATTTAATACAATTTATATAAAAATACTCTTAAATTAAAGGGGGTTTGACACTACTAGTTTTCTCTTGAAAAATTACAACCAGCTGTATGTGAAATAATTGGCTTTTGGACTGAAACCAGGAAATTTTTCTTTAATTTAGGATGTTGAGTGCATAATATGCCTTACGTTGTAACCAGAAGTGCAGTGGGAAGGATTGTCTTAATCCACCTGCACACTTAATTTTCAGCCAGTGGATTCATACATTCATATATCCAAGCACCTGTTCTCATTTCACTCTTTGGAGGTGGGAAATTTATTCATTCACAGGTAAGATCTCATCTCACAGAGCTGAGATTTATTTTTACATTACTGAAGGCAAGATGGTGTAAATCATAGTCAGAACAGAGTCTTTTAGAAAGCCAATGTGCGCAGAGCTGCTCCGCATGGAATTCTGATGGAGAGGAGACTGAAGCTGCGTTTGATGTTGCTCTTGACCTACACTATTTGTTGATGTAGGTTGGTTTTTTTTTAAGGGGAGGGCACAGGAGAACTCTAACACTTGGAAGGGGATCTACCACACTGAGGCTAAATGAAAAATAAGCACTGAAAGGCTCTCTGACTCCCAGCATGGCAACAAACATAAGGCAACACAACACATGCAGTCTTTTCCACAGCCAGCCAAGCTTTAGGAGCACTAAAAGAATTTACAGCTAGTTCGAGTCTACCAGATATGGTAAATTTACAGCCAACTCAAGTACCAGAGATGGTATAATTTACCATCAGCTCCCCAGTCTCTGCTGTGACTGAGAACTAAATGATTTAAATCAATAAATGTTTGAAGGAATGAGACAATCAAAATAACTCACAAGCTTTATTAGTATCCACACAGGGAACTGGCAGAACTTCAACATAAGCCCAGGCAGAACTTGTTAAAGGGGCTTACTGCTGCTGTTTGCCCAAACTGCAGTAATTATTAACCGTAAGACTGGTAATAAACAACCTTATTTATGGCTTCATAGCTTGATGCTGGCATGGGCCTTAGCAATTTCAAGGCTGAGCTGGTTTGAGAAAGAAGCATTTGGAAATCTAAGAGCTTCTTTATAGGATCTTATTGTTCATGGAGCCCCACACTTGATGTTGACAGCAAGCTGCCAGTGAGTGCTGTGGAAACCCTCAGATGGGCAGACTTCCATCCACAGATAGGATTCGTGTAACCAGCTGTCTGCTCTTGAGGTCCTCCTGTCTCTCTTTCCCTGTCAATCTGTGTTTCCAAGGGCAGGTGTGCCCTTCCATCCAGGACATACTCTGTTCTCTCCCCATCTGGGGAGAGGGTTCCTCAGCTCCACAGTGGTGCCACCAGCTATTTGAGACCACCATTGCCACTCACTGCCCTGGCCTCCAGGCCAGTAATCCTCCAGGCCTGATTAAAGCAGGCTGAACTTCTTAGCTGTTGCAAGCATCACCTCTAGCCTCCTATTTCACAGCTGCTTTTTGCTCAGACACAGATAACATTCCCAGCACCCATCTCCACCTCCAGCAGTCCTTCTGGTGTCTGTAGCTTGCATGAGCGCCCCTAGCCCATCCTTCCCAGACGTCTGGCTGCCTCTCTGTCTCCATTTTCTTGTTAACAGACAGCGATGCCTTCTCTGGCTCTTTTACCAAAAGGTGTTGGCTTCACAGATCACCCATACTTGTTCCTCTAGCAGGTCGTGCTCTGCAGTCAAGTTCCTAGTTTTCTAGCTCTGCTCTGGACAGGGCTTTGTGCCCTGTGAGAACCCATCCTTCTCGTACCCAGTGTCCCCTGTAAGCATATTGTACAGAGCACTGATTCACTTTTTTTCCCAGCTTTGCAGCCAGGACACCCCCAGAGGGCTGAGAACTCATGCACCAGGGAAATGCAGCAAGAGCTGCAGCTAAAATAGGTTTGTGTTGATGTGGGTGAAGATGTTCACAAGGGAGAACTGGCACCTTGTGTATTTAAAAAGTGATGGAAACAACCAGGCAATTTTATACAACTATGCAGGTAAGTCTTGATTTCATTATACAGCCATGTATCACATGTATTGAGACTGTAAAGTATTCCATTTCAAACACTCACATGACTTACCCTACATTAGTATGCTGATTCCAGTAGAACTAAAAAAATAACCCAGACTGAAAGAAAAAGGGAAGGAATGCAGGTATTTTACACAATAATAAATCAAGCCAGTGTGCTGCTATTCCTCCCAGTGAAGAATTACATTGAAGACAGACAGCGCTGCCACCAAGCAACACTAATAAAAGGACAATCCCAGCACCCTGAACTAATTTGAAACCAAATTTGGAAAGAAATTAAAAACACTACCCATATTTCATCTTTTTCACTGTATTAGCACACCCAAATTAATTCGGAATCACCACAACGATCAATACGGCAAATATGAGGAGCTGTCTGTTCAACGTATGATTTCAGAGGATCTTTTGCCCCAGGCAACTGAAGTAGCAATGTAATGTGCGGGACAGAAAGCCCTACACATGTCAGCATCAGCAAGTGGCCTGAGAGGGAACAGGCTCCCCCATGAAGGAAAGGCCTGTCTGGAAGCAGAGCCTGACTGCAGAGCGAACCGAAACATGAGGCTGCTAGAGGTTTGGAGGTTCTCTGGGGCACAGACCCCTCCTTCCTATGGGTCTGGGGTTTTTTTAGGGGGGCAGGGAGGTAGTCTGTTACTGGCTTCCAAAAGCCCTGATGTTAATTGAAACTTTTAGGTATTAATAGAGCAGTGATAGTAGATGTCATCTGGTGGGCCCTAAAATTTCAGAAACCCACCTGAGATGGGAAAGGGACTAATTCACTAGCGAGCTCAGATGGCTTCTCCTAAACAAGCTTGTTGTGTGACCTGTTGAGTCCCCCTTCCAGTTCTAGTGGCTTTAATTTTTTTTTCCTAACATACTTGACAAAACACCAAGATAAAATATACTCATTCCAAAGTTTATGCTGGATATAACTAATTAACTACGAATGTCAAGTATGTAAAATTTAATTCCAGTTCACTTAACAATGGTAATTTTTTTTTTAAACAATGCAACTGGTTTTTGTTGCCCTAAAGTAGAAGCACTTCCAAAGAAATAAAGTGCTGTGCTGTTTTTTCCTGTGGATTTTGGTAAGGGAGAAAGGTGATTTGGTCAAGAGAAGAAGCAAACAGTTGTATTGATCATGACAGAACAATTTTCCTCTGAAACAACAGTAATAAATAATTGGTTGTGATGGTGTACTCTTCCTTTGGTTGGTGAAGCTCCCTTGACAAAATCACATCATCTACCTGAGAGGTCTGTCAGGCAGTGTATTTAATAATTAAAAGTATAAACTGCCTATAATAAATCTGTGGATGTTCTTTTCTTTTAGATCAAGCAGTAATGCATTCAAATATCTTTTTTAGTGATTATGAAACAGCCTTATTAAAGGAACCACAGTACATGTTTCCCCTTCCATATGGTGTTTTGTTTGTCTCTCCCTACCACTGGGTGTTTTATTGTCCCTCAAAGGGGGTCAGCTGGGTCCTCTTTCTGAGCACTTACAGTTAATTCAGGTGGTTCAAATGATGCTTTTCCAAGTGTTCTGCCACACATTTGTCAATACTAAATTTCTCCTGCCATCACGTTGTCCATTCACTCTGCTTTGTTAGTTTGCAGAGATCATGCATCCTGAGCCTGTGAACAATAATCTGTAAATCACTGCAGCCTCCTCAGCTCCTTCTGGCAATTTACACCGGTGGATGGCAGGCAGTACAACTGACCAGCAACCACTGATTTATAGGGCACAATTCCTTCTCTTTCACACTTTCCAATTGAATATAGATCCCAAAGTTGTTCACCCTTCAAAGAACCTTTTCTGTCTTAAATGTGAGGTTTCGTGTATATTGACTTTGCAAGCGCTCACAGCACCACTGCTTGCACTTGCTACAGAATATTTCCATAGTTCCTGTCATTTTGTTCACTGTCTTTGTCCATGTTCAGTGATGTGTTGTATTATCATGCTCCCAGACATAGCAGAACACATCAGTGAAAGAGTAGAACCAAAATACTGAAGACTAGCACAGCCATAACATAAAGCACACTCATGTTTCTTTCCCATATCACAATGCACACTTGTGTTCCTTTCTAGCATGTGATTTTGATTACACACACACACAGGTGAGATGCAAATATTTCCATACTGCTAAATTAAGAGTAACTTTTACTTGTCCCTCAATCTTCATACAGGAAGGTAACAACAGTGAAAAGCGTGAAGCATCATTACGCATACATGGGCCCAACCAAAGCTGTGAGGATTGCACAATGCTTGAAGCTTCCATTATCACAGCTCTTGGTTATTGTCCTGGCTTAGTTCAGAGAATTGCGTTTCAGTTAGAAAAGAAAGATGAAGGAAAAAACCCTGTTTTTATTACAGGTTTCATAACAAACAACAGCAGTAATAATGAGACGCTAGGTTTCCTTGACCTTGAGCAAAGGGCAGGAAGGGGGAAGAGCAGTGGCTACAAAGGTATTTTCGAGAATCCTGTGTTCTTCATTTTGTTTCTTGAACGCTGACAATCTTGGACGAAGGAGCTACCTGTTCCATCTGGAAGTATGTTTCCAGCCCATTATATTGGTGATGAATTACAGTTGCTTACTAAGCTGCTATGGACAGTCTTGCTAAAAAACTTCAATTTTTACAATACTTCCAAGCTTTCAGGGACTTTCAAACAAATAACTATTTTAGTGAGTATGAGAGTGCTGTACCTCTCTGTTTGGGTATGAAGAAAACAAAAGTAATACAAACAAACCTTGGGGAGAAGAGGAGGAAAGCAAACCTGAGAAATGAATGTCATTGCTATTGAACTGGCAAGCAGAGTGTGAAATCCCACCTGAGGAGTAGGACACAGATTTTCTGCTTTATTGCATTCAAATTCTGCAAAAATAAATCAGCTCTGCTTAAAGTGACTGAGGAAGTATGAGTGTGGCATGCTGTGCTGGAAGAATTATAGAAGCCATGAATTCTCTCTTTCTTTGTGTCACATTGAGGGGTTTTGTGTGTTTGTTTTCTTTAGTGTCTTCTCAGTAAACCATTTAAGGACTTTATTTTGAAAATAATTTACAATATGTCAGTATTTTGGATTCTACAAGACAAATCCCCTTAGCTACATTGATTCAATGACAAATAAGTAATGTTGAACACTTACTAAATTATGAAGTTACATGGGACTACATGGCTGATCAATGCATAACATAACACAGCCTTTCCAAAAAAGTATTTTAATGTATTGTTCATGCTTGGATTTCAAAAAGTTATGCTACATAGCATCTACATTAAGACATTAAACAAAGATAAATAAATAGGACCTTAAAACTTGACACAAATTCATTTTAATTTGTGGCATGTACACATTGCATGTGGCATCCCACTGCCACACCATTTCCCTTACCATGCATTGCTGTAAACTAAAAAACATACTATCCTTCTCCACCAGTAAATAACATTTCAGTCAACAGCCTTTTTTTTTGCTTCTATATTCAACTCAATCTACGTTGTTCTTTATAAGCTTCCTAAATAACAGATTTTCTCTATACTCAAGCAAACTCTGTAATATGAAAGTAACTTTTTTTTTTTTGCCCCTGGCATGTAACTGAATCAAGAACTCTCTAACTAGCATTCCCATCTTTTTAGAAAGATTAACTGTCCAAACATAACTTATAGTTTAAGAATTATCTGAGTATGCTTCCCCTGCAAAAAATGTTTTGATATGCAACCAGGTGGAACCTTTGCAACTTAGAATGGCTTCTGAAAAAGCCTGCATAATTATTCATAGAAGTGAAGGTATGCAGCCCACAAAATTATTCCAAAAATTCAAAGGCTGCGACCTCAATCCCTATTGTTTATTTATCCTGAACTACCACTACCACAGTGATTTCTAAAGTACCTTCAAGAAGCGAACATGCTCAGATATAATGCCTTTTCAATACTGGAAACTAAACCCCAACGTTAGCTAATGCCTACAGGCACTTTCAAGCTACTGCTTCTCTTTATTCTCCACAAATTGCTATCAGATGTTAACTGTGAAGACACAAAAAATCACATCTAACTTAATTACTCTAGCAAAATAAAGCTAAAACGTGGGTCAGGAAATCTCCGTTTCGGCCAGGTTCAAGCCCCACCGTGGTTCCCGCGAAGCACCAGCTACAACCCTCCTTCACCCTAGGGTTAATTCAAAACCAGACAGAATTCCCCGAGGCGTTTCTGCGGGCTGCACCAGCCCGTGAATCAGACAGGACACCTCTCCTGGCAACCCAGGCAGAGGCGCCCAGCGAGACCCGCTGGCGCAGCAGAGGTTCCGGGCCCTGAGCCGCCACGGGGCCGGACCTACACACAGGCTGCTTCCCCTGAGGGCCGGGAACAGATAATCGACATAGTTTACTACTCCGCGTTACACAAATCGAGCTCCTTGTCGACTGGCTTTGTGACCTGCTTCGCCATCGATCTCGCTGCCCTTAGCGTGCGAGCACAGGCCGGCAGCACCGGCCGCGCTTCAAGACCTCAACCAACATGGCGGCAGCAAAGCGGCACCTGCGCAGAGCGGCGGGCGGCACTGCGCATGCGCCGCTCCGCATCGAGGCGCCGGCGCTCGGCACAT
>NW_020799097.1:120931617-120955003 GCF_003259725.1 Athene cunicularia
TTAAAAAAAAAAAAAAAATCTTGCCCTTATCTGGCTGTATATTAAATGTCTGCATAGAAACATCCACTTAATACTCATGCTTACCTTGTAATCTAAACTGATCAAGGTAGTTTATTATTGTTTGTGAACCCGGTAGCTGGATCAGTCTAGCAGCACTTAAATGTTTCTTCAGGGTGCTTCAGAGAAAGATCTGAAAGTGGAAACAGCTTTGCTGAGAAATTATTTATTAATAATAAGGCAGTTCTGCTGAATAAATTTAACTTTGGGATGTAGTATGTTAAGTGTCCTATAAGCTAGTAAGTATCCATTATGAAATTGCATGGTTATAATTTTTAAGTGGAGGGTTTCAAATTACTTGTAAAGCTTAAAAATGTAATTTTTTTTTTTAATACAGGTTTTGAAATTATTTTTAAGGAAAGTGTTTTAATAAGACAACTTTTTTTAAAAAAATAGTGATGTGGTTGGTCAAGAACGGCTGGAGAAGGTGGTAGTGGCCTGGTATTACCAAGTCTCAACAGCAGTAAATAAGAGGCAGTGCTCTTATGTGGCTGAAATATTTTAAATGTAAGATTTGTGAGGTAGAATAGTTATGCAATACAGGGGATTTATTTAGCTTGATAAGATTAAGGTTTAATTTAGTATGTAGTTAGCGTAGTTCTGGGGCCTGCATAATAGCCCCAAAAGAAAGTTGACCTCTAGATGAACCTTACAACTAAATGTTAGCCATTATTAGTATTTGCTAATTAGTAAAATCTGTATTACCATTAGTGTTTATTATTAGTATCTGATCATTAACAAAATATGTATGCTCACTAGTGAAAGATGTAGTTTAGGCAAAATGTAATTAGTAGTGAGGATTACAGAATCGTCTTGGTTGGAAAAGACCTTGAAGATCATCTAGTGCAACCATTATGAATACAGGATGAAATGCTGTGAGACTGTGTATCCAACTTTCCTTGTTTAGCCTTGTTCAAGGCTGAGAACCCAAGAGTTTGGCTTTGTTAGAAACTCTCTTGGGAAATTCTCCCCTCCAAGCCCTGGCCAGGCTTTAGATGGAATCCAACAGGAGGATGAAACCAGGTGTTTCCACTCAAAACAGAGGTGTAAGTTATTCTAGTTTGCTGATTGTTGGTATATAAGACCCGCTTGCTGTGGCTTTGGATGCCTCACCTACAGATGGATGCGTTGTGTAGGACTTTCCATTTGGAGGGAAAGGTTCTCCAGATCCTTGCTGCAACCAGGACTCCCAGCAACTGCAGGTCTGGGTGTTGGTAGCATGTGCAAGTGGTGATGGATCTTTCTTGATCACTCTTCTCCCCATCGTGTACTAGTGATTAGGTGCATTGCCTTGCTTGTTCTTATTTTTCTATAATTGACTGTATATAGTAATAATTAAGTGTACTATTTTGTATTTTCTTATTGCTTATTTTCTGTATTACTTGGTTATATCCTTTAATTATTAACAGTAAAATACCCCTACTCTTTTTACTTTGTGTCTTGAGTTTAATTGGCATCCTCAATCAGCAGAACAGTCAGGTGACTTTAAATAATGAAAATAAATCCATTACAGTTGTAAGGCGCAGAGTGACTGCATGAAAACACACTCGGTTCAAGAATATGAAAAATATTTAATGTGTGTGAGAGAGTTGATAAAACACTCAAAATTTCCAAATTTAATTAGCCTTAAATAGTTTCTATTTTGGGATGTTCTTGTTTTAAGTCATATCTCTTTACTATTGCATGTTACAGATTTTCTGATCAGTCTTTGGCTGTCATGTATCATTCTTCAATGTTTGAGGGCCTGTGTATATATATGTATATGAAAAATTTAGATACGTACCTTTGTGTAATTTTTACTCTATTAGAATTATAGAATGGATGATGCTACAACTTTTCACTAGCAGAATACTTGAGGTGTAAAACCAAGCATTATACACCAGCTTATAAAAACTGGGGCAATTAACTTGTCAGGCAACATTTTTGACTAAATACGTGTAACGTATCACTGTGTGAGGTAAAGATGGCAAAAAACTTTGTCGCTGAAGGACAGAAAACTCTACAGAAGTGGACATTTGCATGTAACTTGTGTTTTCTCATTTTGTCAACAGAGCTGAAAAGGTCCTTGTATGCGTTATTCTCACAGTTTGGTCACGTGGTCGACATTGTGGCTTTAAAGACTATGAAGATGAGAGGACAGGCTTTTGTTATATTTAAAGAACTTGGATCCTCTACCAATGCTCTGAGACAACTACAAGGCTTTCCATTTTATGGAAAACCAATGGTGAGTTACTTGGTTAGCTTTTAAAAGAAAACATTGCAGTTGAACTATCATGTGTACTTGCAATAGTACCATTTTCAATCACATCATGTCCTGTTGAATATATTTATGTACACATGTATTTATGCAAGCTAGAGAGATGCCAGAGAGACTAGTTGAAACACACACAGACGCTGAGCTTGGCATTTATGTTTCTTAAGTGATGCCTTGGTGTTTTTCTGTGCTGAATTAGTTCTTAAGATCTTCAGTTCTTCTGTTTTACTCATCATGTCTTATGTTGAATCAATTAAATTCATTCTGTAATGCTATTGAAATTAGGTTCTTTCAATTAATTTCTCTAGAGTAACCTTAATTACTATCATATTAGTAATAAATAGCTAGCTTCCCTTTTGAGGTAACAGTGGGTAGGGTGAAGATCTCTGCAGTTTTACTTTCCAGAAATGAATAGATGTGACCAGTGATGATTTTTTTTTTTTTTTAAATTGATGGCATGTTCTACTTGTGCATGTGTCAGATCACCAAACCAAATAACTGAATTTCAGTATAACTTAACTGAAGCAAATATACTTGATAATGTGCAGAATAGCACAACAACTGACATGTTGTCTGCTTGGATAATTACACATCTCTTAATTCTGCAACTATTTGTGAAGTGTAATGATATGTGCACGTGGCCCACGTGACTTCAGCGATGGATATATTAATAATTGTCTTTCAGCTTGTGGCTTTGAACATTAAGGAGAGCACAGGCAGGTGTGTTGCTGAGCCACAAGGTTTTTTTCAGTAACATGTTCAGATTCTAATAAAATCTTTAATATGGAATTGTGCAAGTCCAGTTCTGTCATTTACCCCTAAAGAGTTTTCTGCTCAGTAAGCCTCAATAGGAAATAAAAAGATTAAGTCTTCGTGAGCTTTCAGGTGTACTTCCCTCCTTGAGTATTGCCTGTAGCATGCGTACTCTATCTAAGCGCTAAATAAAAGCATTAGAAAAATCTTCAGCTGCTGTGAAATTTTGTATTGAGGTAGTCTCTGATAGTAAAAGCAATAGGATTGTGTGCATAGATGATGTTGCCCACTGGTATACTCACAGCTGAATCTGCTTAGCCCTCTGACTAGTGCATTGGGCAGTCTTTGTCAGAAAACTAGCACAGTTATGCTGCTGATGCAATTTATGCAATCCAGTTTGGATTAAGGCAGGTACTTGCCTTTGTTTAGGAAGTCTTGAGTTTTGCTGAACTCAGTTTTCTGCAGAGATCTGAGAAACGACCATAAAAAACTTAACTTCTCTTAAAATGGGTTTAAAAAACTCTCTTGTGTTTTTTAATAGAAGCTGGTGCCAGTTTTGTCAAATGTTCTTACATTGCTTTGTACATCTGTTACCTTGACAGATGTTAAAATGATGCCCATTAGATGAATAGAGTTCCGATTTTGGTGAGTCAAAATTAGTAGTTTCTGTTTTAGGGTTTTTTTTGAATTTCATAGTCACGTTCAGAATTAATTGTGAAGATTAGATGCTCTGTAAGCATACCTACAGTTTATAACTATTTTTAATATAAGAAATTCCTGTGAAAATATGTAAATGCGCAGTAGAACACGGCTAATGAAAGTGGGGCAAAATGTTCAGTATTATTCATTGCAAAATGTACTGTTTTCCTTTTAAACAGCGTATTCAATATGCAAAAACAGACTCTGATATAATCTCTAAAATGCGTGGTACTTTTGCTGATAAGGAAAAGAGGAAGGAAAAGAAGAAGGCCAAATCTCTGGAGCAGTCAGCAAATGCAGCAAATAAAAAGGTTATTCAGGTAAGCTACTTCTCTGTCTAAAAAATTAAAAACAAACAAAGGCTATTTTAAATTACTTCTTTTTAGGACTAAGTATTGTCTTTTGGTACTTCCCAATTCCCTAGATTGTGGTGTATTGCTATCTAGTACTTTTGAGAACTCAACAGAAGTTGAAGGAGAGGGGGCTGATTAGTCCTTATTTTTATTCCTCCGTTCCTATTGCCAGGTGAAAATAAATATGTAAAGCAAAGGTACAATAAACCAAAGTAGAAACTATCTTATTTTTTAAAAGGGAAAAAAATGAAGGGTTTGGGGTTATCTTTAATGCCAGCTTCAAGTGCTCAGCCAGCTTTTCCCTTCAGTGCTTCCCTTTAATGCTTTGTTTGCTGTGTGAGCCCTGAAGAATAGTGAATGGGAACAAGAGAACTCATTTACAGGGATATGAAAAGGATTTGGCTCAGAATATATCTCCACTAAGGGTTGGCTGGGCCTAAACTAACAACATCTGGTAATTTATGTGCTGAAGTATAGCAGAAAATATGAAGGCATGGGGTTTGAATGTGGTGTTCTTTAACTGCATTTCCTGGTGAGGTACAAGTTGGTTATCAAGGAGACAAGAGTGTTCATAGAAAACATCGTTTTCTAGGTAGAATATTCAGATTTCTCAGGATTTAGGAACAAATCAGTTGTTACATACAAATCAAGAAGAAGTAATTGCTACTAGCTATAATGATAATAGCTTTAGTTATCGTTACTCAACTGGAGCCCTCAGTGGAAACACCTATTTTTCTCCTCTATTAGGTATGTCCTGTGTAGGCCTTCATTTTCAGAACTGCTTCCTTCCTGTCTATTTAACAAAACTTTATAGTGATTTGCTCTATCTGCTGACTTGGCCATTAGATCAGATACTACTCAAGTTTTTTCTTTGATTGGCTGCTAATGGAATTCAGCAAAATTCACATTATTTGTTTCCCTTTGGGAAGTATCTCATAAGTAACAAATGTTCCTTGGATTGTAGCTTAAAAAAACCTGAACGTACTTCATGAGTTGTACAGAAACATGGTGATTTGTGCTTACATATTTCTAACAGAACACCTTTGTAAAACTATTTTGTACTTGTTTACTAGGGAGCAACACAAAATTCAGCCAATGCCCCAGGGACAGCAGCACAGAATCAGCAGGTAATGGGTTTTTTTGTGACTAAAAGTACTAATGTTTAAAATTATTCTCTATGAACAATAGTTTGTTACACATGGAAACTTGAGAATATATTTTACAGCTTGCTTTTTGTTCTGTGAGATGTTTGTTTAGATAACAGTGAACAAAGGAAACCCCACTTTTATTGTATCTGGTTGTCATGAAATGAAAATTGCAGTTTCTCATTATTATACAGAAAACTGCACTTTATTCTTAAATTTGGACTGTGCTTAGTATCAGTTAAAGGTTTCTTAGGTTTTTTTCAGTTATAAATTTCCTTTAACTTGTTTTGTTGTAGTAGTAGAAAAGGAGAAGGAAAACTACACATGGTGCCAGAATATCTGCTTAAAAGCTTCTTGACGGAGGTTGGATGTCCTCTGCTCACTTCCTCTTTTTTTCTCATAAGTATCTTATTTTCCAAACGATTGTGTGGAGCTGTAACAACAACAATTTACACTGCACTCGTCTTGTCTGCTCAGTGACCTTCTAAATGATTAATGTGTGTTAGAAGTGGAGGCACTAAAGAGACAGAATCTGTAGGAAGGCAAATACTATAGAACAATATCTTTGCCTGCCCTGCATCTCTTTCTTGAGTACCATCACTGAGAATTGCATACATAATCCACAGGGGAAAATGTCTTGTTACCAGTCTGGGTTTTCTTTCGGGTATCATTTGTAACAAGGCACAATATGTGTATGTCAGTTTGCGTTGGAGCACAACACTGAGTATTTAGGTATTTGTTTGAACTTCAGAAGTTTATTTTCAAATGGCACTGTCTGGAATATTTCCATCAGCTGACAGAAATTGTTCTGCTGAGGCATTACCTTACTTGGCACCATTACTGGGACGATTGAAGTTGTGGTGTCCAGTTTCTTTTTATTTTTGTAATCTCCTTGATGACTTTAGGGAGATTCCAGCCTTTCAGTCCAGTGTCAGCAAACTGACTACTCAGCCTTGAGTCTGGTGGGTTGCTGCTACAAATTCGTATTAGTGGGCAAAGACTGTAAAGCTTTAAATCTTAGGGGATTTCTAATTAATAAATTTGAATAGAGCACTATAGTAAAACCATGTGGGGTTTGTGGGTTTCAGTTGCCCAGGGATATTCAGTATTTTGGTACTACTGCAGATGAACAGGGTATTTCCTTTGGACTCCCACAGCTCTTCCAGAAGGATGCAAGTCTGTCTTAGATTCTTCCACTGCCCTACAGGTGTCTTGGACAGCACTACAGGCAGTGCTTAGGCACCTGGGTCCCACCCCTGTCAGTGCTGAGAGCACTGTCAGCTGTTGAGTTGTCAAGTTTAAACAGGATGTCTGAGACAATATGTTACTGTGACTTTTGTGGAAATAAGAGCCTCTCTGAATTAATACCTCCTTGTAAAAGAACCAAGGGGCTCTGTCTGCTCACTGCATGAATGGTATACCGAAGTCCAGCTAGCAGTGTTATGAGCAAAACTAAGGATATGCAAGTCGTGGTTCAAATAATCGTGCAGACAGATGCAGAGGAACAGATAGCTGTGTGTAATCTTCTGAGCTTTGATCTTCTGTTGTTGCAGGTGCCTGATAACCCACCAAACTATATCCTTTTCCTTAATAACTTGCCTGAGGAAACAAATGAGATGATGCTGTCCATGTTATTCAATCAGTAAGTTTTGAATAGAAAGACTTCTCTGAATTCTTCTGTTATTCTTCTGTGTGTTTTTTCTCAGTCGGCAAGCTGACTTTTTAGAAATAAGAGGTATTTCAGTTCGTTGTCTTACTGCCAAGATTACAGATGTCAGTTCTGATGACTTGGTGCAGAAAGCAAATCCGATTATTTTGTAGCTGGGTTTGATTGTGTAAGTTATCTACTATCAATCTGCACCGGATTTAAGCTGATGACTGTAATATTAAAGACTTTATGACAGCAGCAGCAGTTTTAAAACTGGCTTTAGTTGCTTCCATATGTGCACAAGACTGATTAAATTGCTTCCACATAATGATCCTTAATTGAGACATGGTTCTATGGACTGGGCATGTAAAACTTCAGTTTAAATCTTTCATTAGTAGTAACTATTATACTAGTAGATGTATAAAGTCTTATTATGATAAGGTCTTTCAGCTGCTAAGAGAGATGCATTATCAAACTAGAAAGTATTTTCTGACTCTTTCACCTTATTTTAAAGGTTTCCTGGATTCAAAGAGGTACGCTTAGTGCCTGGGCGCCATGATATTGCATTTGTGGAGTTTGAAAATGAGAATCAAGCGGGAGCTGCTCGAGATGCTCTCCAAGGATTCAAGATTACTCCATCTCATGCCATGAAAATCACTTATGCAAAGAAATAACCGGATGCTCCTAGAAACGACTTCTGTGGATAGCTGTTGTATTCATGTGATGATACTTTGATCAGCTAACAAGTTTGCTGTTGCCTGCAGAAAACTTAAGACATGTGTAAGATTGCCACCACAACCAGGGCAGATGTAGGATTTCCACAGATCTACGGGATAGTAAATTTTTATAAAATTCAGTATATGTTGTTTTCAAGCCATGTTTTTCCTTTAATTTGTTTTATTATTGATCTTTGAGGCTTGCAGGGCTTATTCAGTATACTAGTTTAACTACTTCTGAGGTGACACTCATTTCTCAGAAGTGAGTGCTGGAGAAATAGCAGTCTTTCCAGAGCAAAAAGCGTGAGCAGGAATACTAAATGTCAGCATATTCAGAATAAATGCAACACTCAATCTTCAGCCTCATTATCAAGGGGACAGCTGCTTTTCAACAAGAATAATTTTGTCACTTAAGAAAAACAACTTATCATTAGTGGGTTTTTTTTCCTAGGTATGGGTAGACATCGATTATAGTTTGACAGCACTGTTGTTCAGCTTGGTTTTGTCTTTATAATGATGGATGGTAGTAGAAGCAGGCCCACAGAAGAAACGTAAAGTTTATCTGTTGTCTTCTCTTCTGCTCTTTCCAGCCCTATTACTAGTGATTTTAATAAATGGTTTAGGAAGAGCTTTCTGTCTCCACAAAGACAATGCATATGAGCCTGATGGTCTGTTTTTATGCAGGTTTTTCGAAAATATATGTCCTAAAGCTTCTGGGTTTGTTGCTTTTTTGTATTTGTCAAAACCTTTACAGATCTTGTGTGACGTGAAATATGCTGAATGCAGTGAGGTAATCAGATGTAGTATTGTGACTTGTAACTCTTCTAAATATTTGGGGGCAAAAATAACTTCATAAGCTTAAGTGTTTTGTTCAGGTGATGGAAGACCTAGAAAGATATTTTAGGTTAAGAGAATAATGACATTTACTTAACATATGATTGTGTTTGTGGAGACTCTTGCAGTAGCTGTTGCATGATGTTGGCCAGGAGGTTTGAAATCAGACCCCTGAAGATTAATGTTTGAGGAGGTTTTGCAACATGACAAGCACTGTGCTACTTCTTGTCATGTCCCGCTCAGATGAGAGGGACAAGTGACTCAGATTCGCAAATCCCCAATTGGAGTGGACAACAAGTCTCCAAGTTCAAGCATTTATTAACTACCTACAATGTACTAATTGAACACATGATAATTGGCTAAGTATATAGCACGTTGTGGTGAGCAATATAATATGCCTTGCATTTCTTAATAGAAAAAGGAAAAGAGGGAGATAGAGGGAATGGGGAAATACAGATCACCGGTCTGGGTTCCCGCGCTGATCCCGCCGGCGAGGGTTCCAGGAGACGGCCGTCTTTTTCGCAGGCATCTGTCATCTTTGCTTCACTGCACTCTCCAGATGGCCGGGGGGGGCAGAGAGTCCTTTCTTCTCCCTTTTGATTTATACCCACTTTCCTTGGGTCTGTCCCCTAGGTCGACCCACAGACCTAGGTATCCCATGTACAGGGAGGGGTAAGGTGTTTCATGGGATGATGTAATTAGCATGATCATGACAGCCCTCGTTAGCATATTGAGGGGTGTTAACTTTAATATGCATTTCGTGGATAATGAAGCAAAATTCATTCACCAGACACATGGCCCTTGAAATTTGTCCAGGTGCCCCAGAGGAGAGCCATCCTGTCTCCACAGGGCGCTCTCCCCCAGCTACATCGGGCAGTGTTATCAGCTTCGGCCTCCACAGAATGCACCCTGTGACTCATAGTTTTGTCTTGGGAGTGTTTGAGGCATTTCTTCAATCAGCCTCAACTTTTGCTTTCCCAAGTTGTTTTTCTTAATTTCTCACAGGGCTGGTTTCTTGTGTCTCACATCCCACCCCATGACTCAAACACTCCAAGTTCTTTGACCATTGTGATCTCAAAGGGTATAGGGAAAAAGAAGACAGAAGGTAAGAGTATATATCCAACTGCTGCAAGGCATACTATGAAAAGCAGAACTTTGCACAATATTACAATACTGCTGTTTACAAGCTGTCTTCCCCACCCCGTGAGTCCTGAGGATCCCGGTGATGTTACCCATGACCTAGGGTTCCATCCATCAAACCAGTTCACTGGTCGAAAAAGTTCTCTGTTCCTTTTGGCATTCTTCATTGTGGCATGGGTCTCCTCCGTAGAGGTGATGATATTGTGGATGGGGATACAGCATTCTCCTTCAGTCAGAGTCAGCACACCGCACAGTCCATGTTCCTTCAGCAGTGCTAGCTGGGTTCTGCAACGCCATCCTAGATGCTTGTTGGGTCTGTA
Source organism: Athene cunicularia (assembly GCF_003259725.1). Classification (NCBI taxonomy): domain Eukaryota; kingdom Metazoa; phylum Chordata; class Aves; order Strigiformes; family Strigidae; genus Athene; species Athene cunicularia. The sequence goes on from NW_020799097.1 coordinate 120,941,537, forward strand.
CCTTCAATTCCTTAAAAGCATACCTTGTTAGTACATACAAATGCTAAGATAAATCTTATAAAACTATTTGAAGTTGCATAATCACATTAGAAGGTCAATAAATATTTAAATGAGGATACAATTTAATATTCAGGTACAATTTGTTAATGCTTAATTTGTGGGACCAGACCCCTCCAGCTAGTCTTTGATTATTTCATCTTGCTGTTGGTTATATGATATTTGCAAGCACCAGTGGGCAGTCACAGGTGACTCACAGGCTTCCTTAATTTTGGAGGTGATTTCCAATAAGGTAACTTAAGGCACAACCCCAAGTTAGCCTTCCAATAAGTGGATTCTCCACACTTAGCAGGTATGATTCCACAAATTGTATAACAATGTAAGCATATTACAAATAATAACTAGCCGATAATGTCTATAACTATTGAAAGCACTAAAAGTAACAGAGGTCTCTAGTCGTCCAGGATCAATATCCTGTAAAACAAATACATGCATAATGAAACGATGGTTAGAAAGAAGGGACAATCCACCTGGTATTGATACAGTATTCTTTCCCATGTGCATCAGAAGCCACCCATGAACAGATATTGATGGGAGTTTTTAGGGTTAGGGGTACTTGCCCCACAGTGGGCAAGTCTACTAGAACAGGTTGTCCAGGATAATGGAGCAGGTTTGCAAAGTCTTTGGTCTCTTTTTCACATTAACAATTTTAGAAAGAGGAAGCGCAGGCACTTGCTGTAAAAGTCTTATAGAGGCAGTTGGGGACCCAAATTTCCATATTCTTCCTTTTGAATCTACCTAGGCTTGTCCCTTCAATAGGTCAAGTGCCAGGATATTTGTGGGAAAATTTCTCAGAATCATAAGTAGTTTCTGTTGCAGTTTCATTCCCAGGTAACCAGCATTTCACCCGAGCTGTCGGCTGTGGCTTAGAGTCCCCAAAAACATCTGTAACCCAAATCGGCTTTTTGCCAGCAATTATGCCATTCCGCCTGGCAACATCAGTTTGGAGTGCTGAGACCTGAGCACCTGTATCTACTAGAAATGTAACTGGAGTTTTAAGGGGGCCAATCAGAAAAGTAATCAACAAGTCTCCTTTAGTGTTCTCTGTGAGCCTCCTGAAGTGGATGCACCCGCCATCCCCTGGCTCATTTATTGGGGATGGCACATCCAGTTTTCCAACCCTAAATCAAGTCCTCTTCAGGGACAGTTGGTGTTTGAGAAGCAATTACCACCATCACGTTAGTTTTCAGTTCTGTCCCTCCCTTCATCCGAAAGATCTGCTCGGTTTGGGGGGAAGCTTCCTTCTGCCTTTCCAGGCTTGAATGAGCTTTTCTAAAACTGTAGTAGGCAGACCATCCATTAACTCTCGGGGAATTCCCTGTCTAGTTCCCTCAGTCCACCAGAGGTTTCTCTTTGCTCTTAAAACTTGTGGAGGGGAAGGGGACAGATTTTCCTGCTTTTCCATTCTGCATAAGGAGGGGAGGGCTTAGGTTTACCTGTTCCCCTGGTAAGGCCCATTCTCCGGCCATAATTTATTAAGTCCTGAGCTATCTCTCCCCAAGTCATGGGCTCTCCCCCTCCCTGTCTCCCGCCCTATGGGGCTAATACAATCCAAAAACGATCTTGTAATTGTACTGCATGTGATTTCAAAGAGCCTGGCAAGCCCCGAATCAGGGGAGTCATTTGATCGGGGTTATCAATTAATAGCATCGGGGAAGGCTGCTGAGGAACCAAATGCCTGTCATGCATTAATTGGAGACAAGCAGCCTTCTTCAGACTTTCAGTCAAATGATTTATGGTTGGGGTCTCAATACATACTGGATCCCCCCTTTCCAAGGGGTCCAGGCTCCCAGCCCAATAAGCAGCTCGTTGAGTTAATGACCACGGCTTTCTCTGGTCATCAGTAACTAAGAAAGCCCCTGGCCCCCAGTACCCCTGGGCCTCATCTTCCGTCACCACCAGTCAAAGATACCCTCCACACATGTTCAGTCTCAGTTTCCTGAGCTCATCTGGTATATTTCTCCTGAATTTTTGCAAGCTCAGTTGCTGGGTACAGTGTAGTTTGAGTGGTGACCTGCAGAGCTCTTCCACCCTGACCCTCAGTGGTCTCCATTTTAATTAATGGTCTTAAATTTGCCCCCTCATTTTTGGGGTAATAAATTTCTCGGCTTATCTCTAAATCTTCTGTTGGGTACAAGGGTCTGGCTGCTGATGTTATCAGAATTGTAACTCCCTGTTCACTATCCGGAACAGAGCTAAGATCTGTCCGGTTGCAGGTTTCTTGTTCATTCATCTCTTTTTCAGACCATGAGATTTTTTTTCTTGGTCCAAGGCATCTAACAGAGCTGTGTGAAGTCGCTGAGTGGTGTTATGCTCATCAGCTAATTGGCTTTTCAAAACTTCAATTTGCTCTTGCCAGAGTTTAGCTTTTTGTTCAGTAACTTTTCGTTCCTCAGCCAACTGAGCCTGGAGAGCTTTTACCAGATCTTGTAGGGATTCGATCATTTCCCTTTCTAATTATTTCTTAACATGTTGATCTTATTGGGCTGCAGTCAGTGCTGCCCCTAATACAGCACACACTACAGCTTTTCCTTTGCCTGGTCGTGACCCTTTCACCCCTGCAAGCATACTGATATAACTTGCCACTGCTTCTGGATTTTGCCAATTATCGTGGGCCCAAACCTCTACTAAAGGAGGATGACAAGCCTTATACTCCTTCATCTTCTCAAAAATAGGGGAGCGGTCAAGCACCGACATTTCCTGGTCAGTCATGGCTTGCAACTGCTTGAACCTCTCCTGGCTTAGAGCTGAGAGGTCACTTCCCATTTCTCCCTGTCCTTATCGGATAGAGAATCGGTATCCCTCCAACCCTCTCCCAGCTTAGAGCTGAGGGGCCAATTCCCAGTTCTCCCTGTCTGTCGGATAGAGAACCAGTATCTCACAAGACTTTCCAACACTGAAGGGTATCCTGCCGACTACACCAATTTAATGTCATATCCCACTCAGATTCGCAAATCCCCAATTGGAGTGGACAACAAGTCTCCAAGTTCAAGCATTTATTAACTACCTACAATGTACTAATTGAACACATGATAATTGGCTAAGTATATAGCATGTTGTGGTGAGCAATATAATATGCCTTGCATTTCTTAATAGAAAAAGGAAAAGAGGGAGATAGAGGGAATGGGGAAATACAGATCACCGGCATTTCTTCAATCAGCCTCAACTTTTGCTTTCCCAAGATGTTTTTCTTAGTTTCTCACAGGGCTGGTTTCTCGTCTCTCACACTTCTCCCTTCTTGAACACTTTCTCTATGAGGCTGCTACCCTTTCAGACAAAAAGTAATGGGACAGAGTTAGCATGAATTCCTTTAGAAGTAGTTCAGGCGTTACAGTAACTGATGTTTAGGCAAGAAACTACAAGGAAGAATGTTTTGCTTTGTAGGTACATTGCAAGTGTTGAGGATTTTTACTCTTTCCAAAGTCATTTGGTCAGTGGGAGCGGGAGTTTCCTCTATGGTGGTGGCTCTGTGCAGTCACTTTCTGTGTTGTGGGCTCGGCTGTAGTTGCAGAGCATCTGTTTCTCCTAGCTTGTGTTCTGAAACAATTGAGATCTGACTTAAAACTGTTATTTGGACAAAGTGCTGCACCTTCAGGGAAGCATGATTGCTTTTTGTAACACCTTGGTATACTTCATAGTTCTGGCTTGTCCCCTCAATTTCTGAGCAAGTGCTGTGTTATCCATAAGCATAAAACTAGCTATATAAGCCACCTTTTTTTGCATGAGGCCTCAAAAATCTTTAATCTTCCACTCCCAGAGTACATTGCAAGATGATATTCCTTCCGCAGTCATCTTAATTACTGTCCTATCCATATACATATTTTTCATTCTTTTCAGTGATTTTGTTGTTGTTGTTTGTTTGGGTCATTTCACAAGTATTCTAATATTTGCAAGTAAAAATCTTTTCCTGTAAGGGAGGAAAAGCTATGTTATTCAATCATGAACCTTATGTTTTTCCTTCTCTGGTCATAATTTTATAGGTATTAATTATGCTGTCCTTGCATCCTACTAGTCTGTGTGTGTGAGTCTACCATTGCATACCACCACTCTTCACCTTTATTCACTTAGGTTTGTGTAGAGCTGTCTGCAAAGGCCGTTAAGACACTACATATGGGAGGCTGGAGGAAGGAGTAACGGGCTGGAAGATGAGAGAACGTGGCTAAGTCAGCTGTAATAGGAAGGGGGTGCTAGAAATTGCAAGATGCTCTTTCTTTAAAAGAAAGTGGGGGGGGTTTGATGACAGCTGACAACTTCCTCTATTCTGCTTGTGGACCAAAAGCTGGTACAGGCAGTCTGCCTCATGAATTAGGAAGTACTGGTTCTCAGGAGCACCATACTGGGAATTTCCGAGCTTGCTCTTGGTCACTGCTAAGGATTAATCCTGACCAACCTTTTGTAGCCTGACAGCTACAACGTGAATCACAGTGCAGCACCTCTGGTGGCTGTTCCCTTGGTGCTTGTGGGCACATCTATTTTAATTGAAATACTCCCTACAAATCCTGCCTCAGGTATGCTAGGACTACATCTTGGGAAGTTAGCTGAATTCTAGATGTCCTTTCCAAGGTGTAAAGAAGACCTTTAAGTCAGCCTGTGGCACTGTGTGTTGTTCAGCATCTTGTATCTGCAAACTCAGCTGAGTTCAGTCAGCCATGTAAATAAAAGCAAAACGGTTGCTGTCCTGGCATAACCTGTGTTTTGCTCTGACGGTGTCTCCCTGCAGAAGGGATCTTGCAGTATGCAACGCTTGAACTTTTTAGTCTTTGAATTTAAAAGGCTGACCTGCAAAGCCTTTTTACTGGGTTTCAACTCCCTAATGGTTTGTTTACGTTTGCATCCACGTGTTGGGGTCCTAGTCTGTCCTTTCTGCAACAGGGGAATCTGCCACTGAGGGCTTACACTTCAGTGAAGATTATGCTTGTCAGTGAGTATTTGTGAAAATGAAGAACTGAAGGATTTGGAAGGATGCAATTTCCTTTGCTGCTTAACAGGGTCTGACTTAATTTGTCTTCCCAAACTTTGCTTGAGGTAAGATTAAGACTATGGGTAACTACAGGAAGGCTTAAAGTGTTTAAATCATACAGTTGCTGATTGAAATGTTAATGCTTTGGGAAGGGATTCAGTTTCATGAGTGGACCGTGAAGTCTTCCTCCTGCCTGCGGCTCCTCTGCTGGGGTGGAATGTTGCCCCGACCTCTTCCTATTGGCCCGGCGTGTTTGTCCAGGTGTCTGCCTCTTCCATAAAAGACGGGGATCGCTGGACCCAGCGCGTGTTTGGCAAGTGCTGCAGCAAAGAAAAATGACACAACGTGTTTATTTGGTGGTTTTACTTTTGTGTCTCGGATTAATGTGTCCTCTTGTAACTGGAATTTTTATGGACAAGCTTGCCAGCGAGAAGCTGTGTGCTGATGACGACTGTGTCTGTAAGTAATTTTGCTCTACGTTTTGAGGACAAAATAGTCTCAAAAATGAGTTTAGATGCTGTAGAGCACGGGAAACAACTCTGATTATTTAGCTCTGTTACATTGGAATTGTCAACTTTAAAAGCAGAGTGGGAGGGTTTATGTGGAATGCCACATGCAGTTTTACTGCAAAAAGGGGTCTGTAAGGGAAATTTTTCACTCAAGTGACAACTAAGTGTAGAGAGAAGGATTGTAACTTCCACTGTGTTGAAATGCGACATTCTGAATCTGTTACTTTGCTTACTGGAGAATAGATAAACGAATTCTTGGAAGACTTATTAATTTCAGGATAACCTACTTTTATCTGTAGGAATAGTTTTACATGTGTGCATACAAGCACAAACATTTATATTTCTCTCTCTAAAAGTACATATGTATTTAAATTTGTTCACCTCATTTTTTTTTTTTTTAATTTTTTTCTTTTTAGATACCATTTCCCTTGCCAGAGCAGAAGAGGATTATAATGCTCCAGACTGCAGATTCATTAATATTAAAAAAGGGCAGTTGATTTATGTTTACTCAAAACTAGTGAAAGAAAAAGACTCTGGAGAATTCTGGGCCGGAAGTGTAAGAGGAGATTCTTATGTATTTGAGCAAATGAGAAGTAGATTAATACGTGTTTCTGTGGATGCTAATGCTGAGTTATTGTGGATATTAAAGCAACGATTTAGTTTGCAAAGTGAATGTTTAAACTTAAACTGACTGAGAAGTTTTTGGGGGTTTATTTTTTTATTAAATATCTTCAGTAACTGTACAGTGATTATGAACTGAACCGTAACAGAAGAGCTTAATGGTTCTTTCTTGTGGCTGTTTGCTGAAACTATGGAGGAAAAAGCTTTTATCTCAGTTAGTCATAAAACTAGTCATAAATTTAAGGGAAGTGAAGATAAATATTAGCTGCATTTATTAAAAAATTCCAGATAAACTACAGGCAGTATTAATTTACTCCAGAAAAATGTCTGTGTGTATCAGAACTCGTGTTAATGGTTCATTTCATGTGCCAGCTAACTGGAAACTAGGAGATCTAAAACCAAACAAAGAAACACTATTAGTAACTGCTTTTGACTAAATTATGAACTAGCTCAAACCAGATGAGGACTGTTTTAAGGTATCTAATTATACATCTCCTTGCTTGAAGGTTTACGGAGAACAGTATGAAGACCATATGGGGACAGTTGGTTATTTCCCTAGCAGTTTAGTCTCAGAACAACATGTCTATCAAGAAGCAAATAAGACTGTTCCTACAACGGTAAGGAATTTGCAAAAACCCAGCTGGCTACATAATTATACTTGGCTGTGTAATGCTAATTTGCTGTAAAAACAAATCATAATTGTGGCAGTTGATGGTAGCATATCACAGATGCTTAGGGATCCAATCTTTGGGCCTTTATACGGCCAAATAGCCTCAATAAAATCCGTAACATAAGCTCTGATATTGCAGACATCACAAATGCTGCATTAAGGGCTTGATCCTATTAGAGTTTCTATTGGTTTGAATAGTATTACTTTAAGGCCACATAAGTTTTACCCAAAGCTTTCTTTTTTAGAATCTGGATGTTGTGCTGCATACCTTAGTAATGTGTACAAGTGCACTTTCTATCAATTGTATGTATAGCTGGACACTGTCATACAGAACTTCTGATTTACTGGAAGCATGCTTGCTTTCTTGTAACAAAGTTACTGGTACATCAAAAAGCTGAGTTTAAAAGCTTTTGGAAACATATTAGTGTTCTGTGAGTAGGCTGTATTTCTGAAAGGGTGATTGCCCCTGATTACGTACAGTAGTGTCTCATATACCACACAATTTGTAATTTTACTAAAGATCTGAAACGCTTCACAGAGGAGTGGAAGAGAAGGGTCCTTTCTCAGAGGCAGGTATGGTTTGGCTTACATCTAACACTGGTAGCTTATTTATGTGCTTAAAACCAAATTGACTGGTAGGTTTACAGTAATTACCTTCATTAATATTGAATATTTAGCTATATGCTTTTTTGAGGCATATGGCAAAATATGATTAGTTTGTCAATCTTGAAATCATATTTGGAGTCTTTCATCCTAGGTCCACATTATTAGATGGGTTTCATTAACACAGAGGAAATAAGTGAAAGGAAGAATTCTGTTTCATGTTAATAGTTGCTAGGATTTGTATTATAAGGTGTCAGACAGGTTTTATTTGAGGAAATACAAATGTCGTGTGATTGCTTTTCTTGATACTACATTAGGTTATTCTGAGTTTGGCCCAGAAGCATTCCAGCAATTAATTAGTCACAGAACATGAAAGAATCACTAAAATATGTTTCTAAGCTCTTTTCTCAACAATATGACATCCAGTCTGCTTGCATGGCAAGCTGAACTGGAAGCAGAGGTAGGTTAAAGTGATATTTTTGCTTGCAGGCTGATTCAGGGTCCGGACTGGGCTGCTGTCAGACTGCAATGCAGAACTTTAATGGGAAAGTAATTTTCTTTTGCAAAACTCACCTCACAGTTGTTTCACTCTTACTTAATATTCTTGCTAAGCAGGAGCTTGAAGGGTGATACTGGCACATTCTTTTCCTCTCAGCTGTGTTTTGCAAATGTGACCTTAAGGATCTGGCTCTAAGCTCACATTTAAAACAGTCCACAAGCACATCTTTATCAATCTGTGTATGGACATGCTGCTTGCTCCAGAAGTAGCCCTTAAAGGTGCTGTTTTATACAGGGCAAATGTTGCATGCTGACATTGATGCCTCTAATGCCACCAGCTTTCCATCTGCCCATCAGAAGCTGGTCCCTTGCTCACAGCACTGTGACGTTCCCCCAAGCCGCTAGCAATGGTTTTACCTTGCTTTCCTGGCCTTGCACCTGCAAAGCCTGATACTGGTGTTATGATGGGTTCCCTTGGAAAGGGGTTGACATTTGTATTGGGGGACCTGATGATGCCCAGATGTTAATGATTAACGAGCACATGGTGCCTGCTCCTCATGAAAGCACTGGGTGACACACACAAATGGCATTGCATAGACCAACAGCTGATGGGGAAAAGTGTTATGCTGCACCGAAGAGAAGCCTGAAAGAGGACAGTATTCTGGGGGCCTCTGGGTTTCTGACCCTCCTTTTATTTTTATTTCTTTTTCCCCAAAAAGTAACTTCTACTGTTGGAGTCAATCAGGTACAGACCCTGATAATAAATGTTTCTGCCTGTGAACTTCTCTCAGCATCTTTTTGTGCAGCTCTAGGTAATCCATGCCTGTTGGTTGCTGTTTGAGCAATAAATCTTAGGAGACTTTTTTTTTTCTCCTCAGTGCTACTACTTCTGAACCATGGAATCACACTGAATAAAACAAGACTCAACACAATAGACTCTGTGTACTATAAAGCGGTGTTGTATTGCCTGCCTTCTCTTGATCACTTAAAATCGGCCATTTGGTGGCCAAGATGAGAGTACTTTCATTACCAGTAAGCATCTGCTGTGAAATAGTTCCCTGTTTTCTGCTTCCAGTGGACAGCTATATGTGATGCGCTGGTCTAACGTAAATGTCATACAGTTTGAGCACCACAGGGTGGTAATTCCCTGCAGCAGAACCGAGATCTACATAATGGTATAAGATAATTGCAGGAAGTTAAATGGAAGCAATATGCTGTGGAAGTCTATCCCACACTGGAAGCTTTCAAGCAGAATACTGGCATTTATTTTCTAGTCACATTTTTCCATAGCAAGCGTGTTGCGTAGCTTCAATCTAAGGCATCCTTTTCATGTTTGATTAGGAACTGTTTAAAGATAAAGAGTTACATAGGACTAATAAATCCAAGTATGGATGTGGGAATAGAAAACAAAAAAGGGAGATAAAGGAATCATTTGAAATTATGAGAGAAGGTAGTATTGCCTAATAAAAAATTAAAAAATTTATGGCAGGAGCATGTCATCCCAGCTATGCAAAAAAGAATCAAAAGACAAAAGACCTTTTTCTTTTCCAGAATGCTTTGAGTACATTATGGTGCACTTTGAGTACATTTTAGTATATTCTGTATTTGCATCTATTCATGTAGCTTTGGGGGGTGATAAAGGAACATGAATCCTTTAGTAATCTCAAAACATATTTCCTTTTAACTCTCTTTTTCAGGACATTGATTTCTTCTGTGAATAGTGCTGAAAGCAGTCGGTCAATCTCTCGGCTGCTACCAGGGAAAGCTGACAGGAGGAAACATGGACACCCTCCCTGAACACACAGCCCTTCCTATAATAGATGTTTGTGCAACAAGTAGTTTTTCTTCAAAATGAGAAAGTTCTCATTTGAAGGGAGTGATTGTAGATGGGGAAATAGCCCCTCAGAGGATTTGTTTAGAAATTTTTTACCTGCATATACTTTGTTACTTGTTAATAAACCTAATAGACTTTGAATGATACTATAAGTCTGTGTGGTATAAATATGCTATGTATGGGATTAGGTGTGTGGTCTTGACCTGCATTATTCTGCTATAACCTTATACCTTGTATTAGATATTAAAAATACCTTCCTTAGGTGAGTCATCTGTGGCTTGCTGGAATCAATGATTTTTGTTGTAAGAGCTACTCAACAATGGAGAAATTGCTAGTAACTGAATATGGGCTTTAGCAGTGTGTCAAAAACAGTATCTTACCTGCTGTGCGTGCCAGGTCTGGGGCATGTTCAAACTTAAACTGGCTCAGAGCCTTGGGGTAAGGCTGAGGCTGATGTCTTCCCAGGGCTTCCCCTGCCTGGGAGGCAGCACCGTGCCCAGCTGCTCCCCTGAGCACTGGTACAGAAGATAGGTAGCCTCTGCTTTGTGTTCCAAGTAGGAGAACTGGAGGTAGTATCCTGCTGATCCCTCTATGGCTTTACAGTCAGCCTGCCAGTGCTGGGCTGCCTGTGTCATCGCACCTCACTGATGGGATTGGGTTGTCACCTGCTCGACCCATGTGGGGAGCGGTTGGGCTGAGCCTCCCAGGATGGGAGGTTGTGTCACTCAAAGTTAAACATGCCTGGGACTGAAAGTGGTGGTGGTATTTGGGCTCCGTGCTGTCAGTTCAGCCTCAGAAAGTGAGTTCTTTAGGTAAAATTTCAACTTCCCAGAGAGGTTGAATGACAAAACGTTCTAGGACTAGCAGTACTTGCATTTGTCAAAGGCCCTCAGCAGGGTCTGCTCTGAGATAGTTACATTTTAACCAGAAAAGTGTATTTTTTTTTTAGCTGGATTGTTCCTACTCAGCACAGCATTCCAGGATGAGAGGTGTTCTCAATTGTACACATTCATTTTACATAGACTTGATGGAAACTCACCCTACACCTGGGCACACATTAGAAGCTGCGAGTACCAGAAGAGTATGCGTGGTGGTAGGTGTTTGCAGACAACACACAAAATACATGGAATGGCACTGTGGATGTCATGAATGAAAATTGTGAGGTGAGGTTTAGCACTTGCTGTTGGAAAATATGAGTTTTTCTTCCAATCATCATCTCAGATAATTGCTAATAGTGCTACCTGTATGTGTAAGAGGCAGATGTAAAGAGATTTGTATGTGTTTCTCCACAAAGATACTGTCGTTTCCTCCTCCATTGCAGGAGCTCCAAGCCAGGAGAACAGACTTTCTGTGGTATAAAGTGAGACCAGTGTTTTTAGTCCTTGATATTGTACTTTATCCTTAACCCATGTCCTTGTAAAGAAAAGCTTGCAGACATAACTACTTTCAGCTTCTGTTTGCTTCTTAACCAGGTTGTATGAGCTATGGATACTTCACAATAGCAAAACAACAGCTAGAAGAATACTTTCAGTGCAGGATGCATACAACAGGGAGTACTTACACATACATTGTCCTTTTAGAGCTTGCACGAAGGGCAGCATTTGGAGTATTGGTGAAAAACAGCCTGCTATGACTTCTTTGGCAGTTACAGCAAGTCTGGGACCATTCTGACAGAATGTGGGCAGTATGTATTTATTTATCTTTGCCTTTTTTGTGGCTGCCATAAGAGGCCCTGTTGTGCAGCGATCTCTCCAATGCAGAAAATAACTCAGCAGGCTTTCAAGGGCCATCAAAGTCTGTCTTTGCTACTTGAAAATCTAATTCTGAGGAAAAGTAAGATAAGGGTTCACTTTGCGGTATTCATAAAGCATCTGGATGTGAAGAAGCATTGTACTGGCAAAGCTACTCATCTACTGAATCCAAGTTCTTATATGCAACTGTTGGATGGTTTCCAATCTAATGAACCTTTATAGCACCTTTTTGTCTGCACAGTGTCAGAGGTACTTGTTTTATACATCCACATTGTGTAAAACAGTCATCTTGCAAGCACAGGTGACCTATGCTACAATCTGAACTCTGGTATGATAGTCTAGTTAAATTTATAGCTTTATTATGTGACTTATTGGCAGGATCCTTTTTTTAAGTTGTCCACAGGAGAACTGTGACTCCATTCGTTAGTCACCAGGGATGTAATACAATGAATGCAGCAATTCCTGATCTTTACAGCCATTGCCTCTCTGAGGGCAATCTCTTAACTGTGTAAATGCTACACCAAGAAGGCAAGGGACAGTGTGTGTGTTCAGAAGAGTGGGGATGTTGCAGTCTGACCTGGTCTTCTCACTCTAAAGAAGATGCACAATATGCCTCAGTTGTTATTCATTCACTCGAATTAAATTGGTGCTTGGTTTTATTTTCAGTGTGCCAATTTTCATTATTTTATACAAATTTCATAATTAGCTTAAAATTCCCATTGCTAAGGCCTGATTATTACAAGTGGAAAATGAGAATTTCCTAGTTTTAGAGGAAAGTAAGTTCCTATACTTCACAAATGAAGGGAAGCGTGACAACCTTTATCTTAACAGCACAAACACCAAAGGTGAACAAAATGGTCCTAGACAATGAAATCTGGGTGAAGCGGGGAAGGGAGAAATGGCAGGTGAGCACAGGATGTCTGTAGAAAACTTTTGAGTGCTTGCAGTTTGCAGTGCTATTAATTTGAAGTTGACAGTTAAAGATCGATAGTTTTGACACTGAACACAGATCTGCTTTCTGCGTTTCATGTTCTTAGATGATGCTTGTTTCAGAACAACACAGCTTGCCATTCAGACCCCTAAGTGTTCATGCTGTAGCGTACTTGGCTGAAATAAACAGGAACTGGCTTTCAGGAGAAAGAGAGGAGAATCAATATTATGCTAGCAGCCAGCAGAGGATGCTTTTGATTTTCTAGTTTCTTTCTTTTTCCCCCTACAGTGATTATTGCCCTTGCAGCTTCTTTCTAGAAATCACAGGGGTTTCACTGTTAAATGTTTTAGTAATATATACACAATACCTTGCATGCAGCAGCATGTGCTATTTATATGACAAGATCTTATAGTCTGTCTCTGTTCACGGGGGAAATATATGCACAGCTTGATGTGGATTTTGGTTTTGCGTTTAAACAAGACTGTGTAGGACTCTTGATGTGGCCTCGAACTGCACTTTTGATTTACGACCACATAGCATCTATTGGGCTGAAGATAGCATTAAGTTTTCAACCTTAGGTGGGGGTTCAGAAGCTTTTAAATTAAACCTCTGTCTATTTTTCAGCAAGGTTGGGCTTTGAAGAAGTTATTACTCCTAAATCATTACTTGAAGTCAAAAGCTTGTAACTAAGGCAGCGTTCCGGCTGCAGCGGGACGGGCTCTGGGTTTGTTGCGGGAGCAGCGCCGTTGGTGAGCGCAGGGTGACATCCAGCGGCGGCTCCTGCCTGGCTCCGGCAAGGGCTGTAGTAGCATCACAGGGACACCCCGCCCGGGAGGGCCCTCGAGGGTCTCCTGCCCAAAGCAGGGTCACACTGAAGCCACATCAGAGTGCTCACGGATTTGCCTAGTCCTGAAAACCTCGAGACTCTGTGTAACTTGTTCCTTAATTATGCTCATAATGAAAACGACTTACTTATCTAACCCCTCCTCCTTTTTTTTTTTTTTTTTTTTTTTTTTTTTTTTTTTTTTTTTTT
>NW_020799097.1:120955053-121005828 GCF_003259725.1 Athene cunicularia
GAGGTTTCCCCACAGAATCATCGAGGTTGGAAAATACCTTGAAGACCATGCAGTCCAACCATTAACCTCACAATGACCATTCTCCACTCTACCAGATCCCCCAGCGCTGGGTCAAACCGACTCTTCAACCCCTCCAGGGGTGGGGACTCCACCCCTGCCCTGGGCAGCCCATTCCAACACCCAACAACCCCTTCTGCAAAGAAATGATTCCTAAGAGCCAGTCTAACCCTGCCCTGGTGCAGCTTGAGGCCATTCCCTCTTGTCCTGTCACTTGTTACTTGGTTCAAGAGACGCATCCCCAGCTCTCTGCACCCTCCTTTCAGGGAGCTGTAGAGGGCGATGAGGTCTCCCCTCAGCCTCCTCTTCTCCAGACTAAACCCCCCCAGTTCCCTCAGCCGCTCCCCATCAGACCTGTGCTCCAGACCCTGCACCAGCTCCGTTGCCCTTCTCTGGACACGCTCGAGTCATTCAATGTCCTTTTTGTAGTGAGGGGCCCAAAACTGAACACAGGAATCAAGGTGCGGCCTCACCAGTGCTGAGTACAGGGGTCAGATCCCTTCCCTGTCCCTGCTGGCCACGCTATTGCTGATACAAAATTTAATTTATGTCCATTGTCCCTTTTCCTCTACAGAGCACCTCAATAAAAAGCCCAGATCCATCTTCTTAATAAACCCCTTGTAGGCACCTGGGGACTGTTTTTGTGTCCCCCTGAAACCGTTTCTTTCCCAGGCTGAACAAGTCCAGCTCCCACAGCTTCTCCTCTCAGAGCTGGAGGCCCCCATCCCATCTCACTGTCTCTCTGCAGAACGTGCTCAAATTGCACAGCAGCAGGCCAGGTTTCTGATTGGGCTTGTTGGTAACAACAGCTGTTTATGAAGGATTCACACATTCTCATCTACTTCTTACTTGTGATGGAGATTTTTTCCTAATTGCATATACTGCTGTAAGATTCTTGTTATCTGTAGAAAATAAACATGCCTCAGGGCTCATGAAAGATGACAAGGAGTTCACACGGGGCTTTTGTGCAATGAAGATGTGTTCTTGTGACCACACCTTTGTCAGGCCAACTCACTGTGACAAGGAGAGCGCTGTGTGTTCCTGAGGCACGCTAGCCCTGTGCAGTAGAGGCAGTGAGTGCCCCAGGCACCTGCACCCACGGTGGGGTAGCATTACCACCACATTGGCCGCTGCTGTACAACATTCAGCCACAGAAAACAGCAGGCAGGTGGTAGGTGCTGAGTTCCTTTCCACGTTGCAACTATGAGAGCTTTGGAGGAGTGGAAATGACGTGCCAGGGTGCAGGGTTAATTGAAGCCCTGACTGGGATCAATGGGTGATGAGAAACAGCTTGCTATAAAAATCGCCACCTTGGCAGGGTGAGAGGGAAGTTGGAGGCTGTAAAGCCAGACTGAGGGAGGAAGCTAGGCTGGCATGTAGGGCAGAGGTAGGAGGGGGTGAAAAGTTGGGCTTTCTCATCTGAAATGGGATGGCCTGTGCTCTTCTATTTTCTGACACCCGCAGTACTTTATTTGCGCTGGCTGTTGCATGAAAATATCTTTCTAATATGAATCTGAGATCTTTCATGACCTTGAGATTTAGGAACCACTGGTATGGAGTAGCCAGATAAGGAATAGAATAACTGGAGAATATTGTTGCTAACCCTGGGGCCTGAGCTGATTCTTAAAAGAGTGTCTGCTATTAAACTAGTCCTGATCTATGTTTATTTACTGGACATACCTGATTTAAGCTGAAAGATAGCTTGTCTTTCTTTCCTTTGCAAAAGAAAAGGAGAGATGCTTTATCATCTATTGTCTGACACTGACCTGTCTGTAGGGTTTTCTTCCTTTACAGCCTCCTACCCCTGTTTGGCTTTCTTGAACTGGTGTGGTATGGCTGTGTCACCAGCTCTCAGGGGTGACTGATGGGTTTGTGGTTTAGATGGCTTAGACTGATGGTTTTCAGGTTTAGAAATAGCTGTTTCTTCAGGGGTGGGTGGAAAAAAAGCGCTTTAGGATGGATGAATAGTGTTATGTCAATACAAATCACAGGGAACCAGTGTGAGGCTGATTGTTCTTTCTGCTCAGACTGAAATTACACTGCCAGGTCCTGAAAAGCAGGAGCTTGAAATATATGGTAGTAGATAAAACTCTGTGAGTATTTAGTAAATAACATTGCACATATATATACATAATACCTTTCTTATTGTCACTTAAACAAAGGTGTGAATGTCTCTGAAGAGTGTAAAATGCAAACCTATACTTACTCATGAACAAGTATGCAGACTGTAAAACTTGTCTTATCTGATAATGCGGTGAGAATGTAGCTTAAAGTCAGCTCTTCTGTCTATTGTAATGCTTGTTTTCATATACACCGTAGCAAAGGACTGCCTATGGTCAGGCCTTCAGACAGTGATAGTGAGGTTATTTTTTAGAGGGTTTCACCAAAGTTTGGTTTTTTTTTTTTTTCCGATGGGGGAATTCACATAGAAGGGGAGTGGGCTCCACTAATATATTTTTGCCACAAGAGTATATAAAAATGCTTAAGGAGTGGACTAAGTTTGGGGGTGTAGTACCCAACTCCAGTCGGATTAGATTTCTTCCCTCCCATATGGCATACCTTTTGAATAGCAGTGTGGAGGAAAAGAGCTGCTAGTCCATCTGCTAGTGGCTGTGTTGGAGTATAGCCCACACCAGTCAGTAGTCTGTTATGAATCTAGCGGTTTCAGTGATGTTTTGTTGGCTGGAGGTTGCTCAAGTCTCAGGCAGACTTTTTGGAAGCCAGAGGTGGAGAAATTCCTCTGTATATACAATAGTCCAGGAGGCTGGACACTCAGCTGTGGTACAGGGAAATCCTATTTCTAATTCTTGGTGGCTAAAACTCTGATAGTTGCATCCTACTTGTCCTCATTTCTGAAGGGGCAATTGTTGGTGGCAGAAGGGGATGGTTCCCACTTCTGGTGCGGAACAGAGAAATTCCTCAGTAAAAAAGTTTTACAGGAGGAAAAACTCCTAATTCCTTCTGAGTTCTAGTGAATTTTGAAAGTCTCTGTGTATAGTGGAATGTGCGTTAGCTGTTCCAATGAATGGCTTTTTTTAGGTGGTGGTAACTGCCACCTTGCACTCTTGTTTACTCTTGGGAACAGCTTTGTGCAAACTAAATGCAGCTTGAGGCCTGGGTTCTTCTTTAGGCAGTCTCCAAAACTTTGAGCTAAAAAGGGTAAAATTGGTAGCACTGGTCTGGTGTAGAGTCAGGCTAGTTTAATATACTATACAGCATATATTGATCATGATGCCAGCCAAAGCATTAAACTTCCTTGAATCTTTTTCGATACACAGATGGCTCTCTGCAATATTCCACACTGTGCCTTGAAACGTCTAGAAGGAGATGTATAGATAAATGATAAACTGTCTTCTTTAATGTTATCTGTAAATGTCCTCATCATTTTATATTGCTCCTTAAGAATAATAATTGCCAGTGATTCAAAAGGCAAGTCAGTTCTGAGAAGAGGGACGAAGTAATAATTCCTGGGGAAAGCTGAGAATAGAGGACTGTAGCGGTATGCAAAATGGAAAAGCAGAAGATTGCAAAGTCACTACGAGGTCTTTAATGTGTCATCCCACTACACTGTATAATGGGAACTGTAAAGTGTTGGCAAAACTTCATTTGGGCTGTAACTCCTTAAGACTGTGCAAGTAGAGTGGTTAAGTAGTGCCTGGAGAATTAGACCTTACCCAAGTAGCAAAGATTTGTAATAATTTTTTAGTTCTGCTATAGACCTGTTCTCATGTCTTTTGCTGTACAGTAAATCTGGCTGCTTACTGTCACGTTGCCCTTTCCCCTTGGCATATAGCTCATCTTGCTAAAATCAGTTTTTTAGCCTGGGTTTTGTGGGAGGAGACAGTGGATGTTAGAACCTGGGTTCAGTTTTCAGGGGGCACGGGACGTTTGGTTGCAAAGGAACAGTGGTAACGTTTGAAGTAATTCAGTCATGAGGGGTACTTTATCCACCATGGTCACAGTCTGAGAAAGCTCTCTGTGAGATCACTGATGTAACTCAGAGCAAGAGCAGTGTTGTAAACATCGGAGTGTACTAACAAGTAAAGTCTCCTGGCTCAAATCATGCCAGTGGGGGTGAAAGAACTGTGGACTGAAAGGAAGCAGTGAGACAGGGTAGAGGACAGAGGCAGAGAGGTGCCTGGAACCTCAAAAGAGCAGAGAGAGGCAGACCTGACATGGGAGATGGCCCAAGAAGAGGGACTAAGGCACTGATGTTGCAGCTTGTGCATTCAAGAATGCAACCATCTTGTGTTAGGTGCCAGGTTCGTCTCCACACTCCCTGAACCAGAGGTGTGATTGTCTTTGCATTTAGTAATTCTGGATGGATTCTTCTTTGAATAGAAGAATCTATTGGTTGCTTTGTGAAACTCATCCCAGCCATCTTAGCTTAATCTACTTAGTGTACCTGTCTAGTTCCACTTTGTGTTGCAGGGATACTCAGCATGCATCAGACTTAGTTACATCCACACACTGCAAAATCACGTTGTTCCAAACCATGGATGTGGCTTCTTAAAGCTGCTTGCTCATGTGAGTGTGACACCGTACCTGTGTGTAAATTAGTCCTATCTTTTAACTCAATAAATAGCTTTTGCAGCACACCAGTGTTGTAACTCTAATGCTCACAGCTTGTTTTTAGCTAGCTCAAGGCTCTCCTCCTTATGCTGCTTTTTGCAGTGTAGACAAACTTGTGGATCTTGCTGTTAACTTGGAAGAAAAGGTCAGAGTGTTGTGGCCCAAGTGCTGTGCTTTTCAACAGGAAAAGCTGTGTGTGAAGCAGCAGCCTTATGTCAGTAAACCTAATCAATAGAGGCAAGATGGCAGAATCTCTGTCCCTAAAGCATTGCCACCACCTCCTTCCCTGGGGGAGACATGGTTTTCTGCCAGAACAAGTTCAAATTTTTTTCTCTAGCTTCTGGTTTGTTTGTACTGTAGAATAGTAAGCAGATGCTACATATTCTTAAGGGTTTGAACTGCCACCTTTTGTTCCAATTACAGATCTCTGTTCAAAACTCTGTGTTTTTTTTGTTTGTTTGTTTTAAGGGTGAGAGAAAAGTGCAGAAGGAGCTAGCTATTCAAGGATACTCAGAACAGCCATGGCAAAAAATTTAATAATTCTGTGGTTCAGGCTGTTGGTATTTGCAGCATACATGTATGTAAAATTTAAAGTCATAATATGCTGCTGAGAAAATTCTTCTGTTTAGCTAGTGTTTTTGTTTGAGTTAGACATGTGTGGTGGTGCAATTCTTACCCCTCCCTGCCCTCCTTGTTGGGCTGTTTGGTGCCAGGTGTGATTCCATCCACATTTCCCCAAGCCATACACCAATCTGTGGAGATAAGAACTGATAACCTTGAGGAGCCTGGCTCCTGCCCCCCCCAGTTGCTTAGAAAAGATTATAGTCATCTCCTGATGGCCTGATACACCTGTGCCTGGGATGTGATCAGATGGAACAATAACAGGGTTGCATGTTCATCAAATTCTTGTGCAACTGCCAGAAGGCGCCAGATAGTATTTGACAAAAGTCAATTATCTTGGATCCTATAAACTGCGACCACCAGAGAGACCCTTTGAGTTCTCCTGGATCGCAGCGGGCCTGTGACCAGCATCTCCCCTGAGCTGGGATGCCTCTCAGGTGTCGTCTGCTCCAGATGGAAGGCCAGGGCGGTCCCCCCGCTCGAGTCTCAATTATCGCCCGTTGAGGAATGCCAAGGCATTGTGAGGATTTGCTCTAAACTCGAGAGGGAAATTTTCTTTGAGCTAGCTTCTATTTCTCCTGTTTATTGGTGCGGGTGTGTGTGTGGGAACATACCCTTGCCCTTGTTCCTGTGTGTTTGTCCCTTTTGTGTTCACTTTACCAAATCCAAACCCCTTTGTTTCTGTATGTATATGTCTGGTTTGTGTATGCACATGTACATATGTGTATAAATTAAGGTACCCTTAAGTAAGTTAGAGTGAATCTTCTCATTTTAGAACCTGAATAAGTCGCTTTCCTTTCTGAGTTATTTTGTATTGACAAATAGTTGTTAGTTATTAATAAATCTAGATTAAGTAAAATCATTACCGGGTCAATACTTTCATCCACAACAACATGCTTGGACAGTAGGAAAATACTGAGGAGTTTGGAAGCTCATACAGTTTCTGAATAAGTGTTAGTGTGTGTTGACACTTTGTGGAGTTGCTTCAAATTGCTGGAATATGAGCGGTGAACATGGAGAGTCTTGCAGGCCTGCTCTGGAGCTTTCTCAAAGTAGTTACGTTGCACTAGTATCTAGCTAGTAGAGTTTACAGAGAAGAAAAAAAATGTAGTAGAAAAATGCTTATTTTGACTCTTTCTGCAAACATACATACTGATTGTTTCCCGCCCTCTGCCTGTCAACTGAATCCTACTGTAACTGTTTGTTGCGCAATGAGCGGTGGATACTCGTCTTTAAGTATTCCTCATGATGTGAATTCTGCAACTCTACTCTGTTCTACCTTGAGCTGATTGTGGCACTTTGGCTCTAGCTGTGCTGAAACTCAAATCTGGCAGTAGCAAGGCCCCTGACTGCAGGGCACGGGCAGTGGCTCTCATTCTGTTCAGATTGGTAGCTGCTGATGGCTGGCTGTGTGTGAAGAGCAGCTGGTGTGATTGGGGAGACTGGCAGCTTTTAAAGCATTTCTCTTTGTGGGAGGCACAGTGCAGCATGGGTTAGGTGTCTCCATGATGTAATGGAGTTGTTCGGGCTTTCAGTTGGTGTTGCAATGCAACTTAAAGCAGCAGAGTTCTGAGTACTTAATGTGTGGCACCATGGTCATCTCAGCATGACCATCATGAAGTTCCCACTTATAAGCCAGCCTTGTTGGTGTCTTCATCCACTTGCAGACACAGCCTGGTCAGTTTTTGCTGAAATTCTGAAGTCAGATTATTTGATTTTTTTTTTTTTCCCCCCTCCTTTTTCAGGTAACTTCTATAAACAAGATGAAGCTACTTGCAGCCATCCATTCCTATTGGTAGCCTAGGGGACAAACATGCAAAAACCACCCTCTGGTGGTTTTGGCACAGTCTTCTGAGGGGTGCAAATCATACCTTTCATTCACTCATACACTGGGGTTGCCATGATGTGCTCGAAACAAACACCTATTGCTACTCTGTCTCTACTAGGAAAAAAAAAAGCATAAGATTCAAGCACTAATATGAATGATGGTAACCCTAAACAGTTCTGCCAGCTTTGAATTTGTACCCCTCATCATATTTGATACCACCATCAAATTCCTTCTCCAATAATGTTAAAGTGATTTGAATCCCCTATTGTTTTTATAGTTTTTAAGAACATCTTGCATATTCTAAGATTTATAGGCAAGGAGAGCCTGTCGGTCTCTTGTCATATCCCACAGCAGCTTCTTCACTGAAGTACTACTGAGATTCACAGAATCATCATCAGCCTCTTTACCACACAAAAAACCTGGTTTTCTTCGAGCTATGACTTGTTCCACATGTGCCATGAACACTTTACCTACTAACCCCTTCTTTGGCAGTATGAGTATCACTGGCATTCTACAGGAGTACAGACTGAAGAACCTACAGAAATACAATCAGCCATGTTTTCTAACCCCAAATTATCCTCAAATGGATTTACCTTTTTCTACTGCTGGCACTGTCCCTGAACTAGAAGTGCCAAGATGGACACGTACGTACGCTGACCTCTTCCATGTTTTTCACAAACCCTGCAGGGAAGAGATTCTAAGTGATTGTACCACTAAACAGAAAACTAAATGCCTTTGCAGAGCTGGCTGCAAGTCCAAATGTTAGGAAGCTTTGACAGGTAGTGTCAGTCACCCCTTCTAATTTTTGAAGAGAAAGTTTTTGTTTTAATCCTGCCAGACACCTTTTTTAATAAATTGCTTTTTCTCTTGTTTCTGATCTTAACTGACAAAGGAGGAAGAACTCTGAAAGTAAGAGCTATTAATCCTTCAAGAGGAAGAAAGTCTGCTTCATCCATTTTGAAATGGCTCTGTTTTCTATGTGTCAGTCGGCATGCCTGAACCAGAGGAGTTGAACAATCAGCTCTCAGAGAAAAGTATAGAATAGGTTGTTCTCCTTTGTGGAGGCATGGATTACTCATGATCCTCTTACTGAGACTGCGCTGTGAACTGCTAATCCAGTCCTTCAGAGGCGTAGCCTTAGTCTCTACTTGTAGAGTGCAGGATGTGCCTTTTGGGCAGCCGTTCCTCTTCTCCTTTGGGTAGACCCCATCCTGCACAAACCTCCTGCTTAGTCTCTCGGTTACCACAAAAGGTTGTGAGTAATACACAACTAAGAGAAGATCTTTTGTTGCTGGTAACTAAAATAGGTTGCTTTGGAGGCCTCAGTTTTGAGGGAAACACAATCCAGGAACATACTGTTAAAACTTGTGATCTGTTCTGTGGCATGTGCTGCCACCACTATCCAGCTGTGGACTAGCTCAAGGATTTCTTCCAGGCATAGAATTAGGCTGCTAGATCAACACTTAAGTTCTGCTTTGCGCATCTAGTGTTACTGTTCTCTTTGTGCTGGAGAGTTGCGAAAGTTATTAAACAGGCTGTTTATTTCTCTGAATTGTACATGGTGTGAGGTGCCTTAAAGATGCATTTTCTGGGCTCTGCTTTATTTCTATGGCTCTTCATGTGGCAGTTGATTAATTTCTGCCTCGTACTGCTGCCATAGGTGGCTGCAGAGGCTGTTCTAGGGAAACCTGGGTAAGCTTGGTTTTTGAGTACCTGAACATAGGAAGGTTCTGGGTTTCCCACTGTCATGAGCTACTAGTTACAAAGATAACGCTTCAGTTTGCAGAGATGTTAAGATGTCTCAGCCACGCTGCCTGCACTCTACCCTCTACAGAGTAACATTGCATAACAGCTTTAGAAGTCATATTTGCATATCAGATCAGCTCTAATTCAAGTAGCCGAATTTAGTACTTGCCTTGCACTCTAGGTGTCCTTGCTGTTAAACTTTAGAGGCTGAAGTATCTTCTCCGGTGCAAATGAAGGTCTGAGCCTTGTAGACTCACTGCAGGTGATAGTGCAGTAACTATCATCTTCGTTTAACTGACTCAAATGCTTTTGAAAAATGCTGACAGCACACTGGTTTTGTTTTGTAAATCCAAGTAATGTTTTATTGACTGAGTTGCACTGTTGAGGCACTCCTGTTTTAAATTCTTCAGGAGCCAGAATTGATTACCTGAACTTTTGAAACTAGACTTTATGAATTAGAGTAAGTATGGCCCAAGCATGGGGAAAGTTTGTGCCATGACCAGTGGTTCAGTTGGATTGTTGACTCATGGATTCCTGATTGCAAAGACCAGGAATCTACAAATACAGGGCAGCTGATCACATTTGATTTGGCTGTGTATTAGATAAGGCCAGACCCACCGCATCCAAATTTTAATCCCTTTTTTCATCTTTCTTGCCATTGGTCTGACACTCCTGTTTCAACGCTCTGTCAAAGGTTGGCAATGTTAAGGGTAATGGCAGATTTCCCAGGAGATGTGCTGGCAAAAGCTGCACTAGAAAGGCCTGCAGCAGCATCATCACAGAGCTGTGTTGGTAATCTGAATCTCACTGTGATTTGTTGATATATGCAATTTAAAAGCTCTTCCTGGAGGTTTCCCCACAACTTGCTTCCCACTAGGCTTACATAGTTCCTAGGTTCACTGGAATCTGATGGAGCTGAAGAGGCAGTTTTCTCTGAGAAGTGAGAAGGGGCTGTTGCTGAAGCCTTATGAGACAATTTGAACTGATACTTCAGAACAGAGACAAGATGTCTTTGCTAAGAACACCCTACTAGCAAAGGGTTTATGTTGGGGTTGTGTTTTTACCCTTACAGTAGGCAGGCTGCTGAAGATTCATAGTTACTTTGCCTTAACCTGTGGGTGCTCAAGAAAGTCACTTTGCAGGCTACAGTAATGTTAAGGGATCCATAATTCTTAGCATCTGATGCTCTGGTTTACTGCTTGTAAAACTCGAAGTCTACTTTATTTGTGTCCTGGTCTGCCTCCTCCAGCATAATGGGATGTATATGCCTGGAGATCCTCATTTCAAAGGAATTATGTTTAGGGTATCTGCAACTTTCTTTTATATTCTGACTATGTACTATGTGAATTTTTCTTTTCAGCTTATACTTCCCTTTCAGCCTGTATCCATTATGTCATAGCATCAGTCTCAGCTGCAGTATTGATTTAATTCAAGGAGATTAATTTGGGCTCTGCAGTATTACAAGCTGATAAGCTTCTTCTAAATGGAAAGATCTCTTAACAACCTTTCCATCAAACACTTGATTAAGAGGAAGGAAAAAAAGAATGTTTGGTGATACAGTGAAACAGCAGCTGGATCCATTTGGTCACCCTTTCATAAAGCAATGAACTTGTCCATGAGCCACCCCGTGCAGCATCATTCCTGGCTCATTTTGGGGAGCATGAGACTTACTAGGGTTAGACCTCTGTGAGCTGGGATCTCTTCAGAACAAGGGAAATAGCTCTTTAGACATAAAACAACAGCTGATAGATCTGGATATTGGCCTCACTGCTCAGGTTTTTGGTTTGTTTTGGGGTTTTTTTGATATTTTTTTTTTTTTCTGTAAAAGGGAATTAGGAGAGGGGAATGAAAACGATGGATGCTTCATTGACTGGTTGGAGCAGCTGGGAATGCTTCTGAGCAGGGTGTATGAGACTCCTACAGTCCTGCTGAAGAGCTCTGGTCTTGTAAGGCTTGAGTGAAGGCTTAGATATTTGTTTTGGTTTTATTATCCTAAATGCATGGAATTTTTTCACTCTTGTTTAGCTAGTCCACTCTCCTTTTTGCCTATATAACTAACTGAAATTAAATAAATTGTTAAGGGCTATTTGCATTTGCTTTAGCAAACCAAGAACAATGTGGAGGATGAAAAGCCTGCTGCTTTTTGGATAATATATGTCATCTTATTAAATAATTCTTTGTACTGATTTGCAGTTGCTGTTGCCATGTTTCTATGCAGTACATTTTCTTTTGATGAGATTTCTGAGAGTTGGTGGTCATATATCAAAATCCTTTCCTATTTCATTTGTAGTTGTTTAAGATTCTGTATACACAAGCAACATAATATTTGTTGCTGTTGTTGTATGGCAGTTAAATAGAAATTGTTTTCCCAAAGGGATGGTCTGTAGATGCTGGGAGCTAAAGTGAATGAGGGAAAATTGCTGAAATCATTTTAGAAATTGCTTGCATCCTGTTTTTAGAAGGCTTCAATTTAAAATTCAGTAAAGGATAGCTTATACTTACAGATCTTCATATGTACACTTATTCCTAGATTATGTTGTATTTGGATGAGAAAAATCAAGACTTTAATGCATTATTGTATACCAGCTACAATAATGGAAAGAACTGTGTCTTTACCTGCCCTTCCTGTTTAAAATGAATCAGAGTAATAGCAGATTAAAAGTGGTCATTTAGCACTTTTAGTGGGGGAAAAAAAAGACTGCTAGCAAGAAAGAGCAATTACTAAGCCTGACTCAAGGAAGATGCAACAAAAGGGAAACACAGAAGCAAGTTTGTAGGGTCACAGAAATGCAAGGAAACAAAACTGAAGACAGTAAAAGGAGATGAACAAAGGGAAAGATAGAATAGATTCTTCTGAATTAGCAGGCACCATGAAGAAAAAATGTCTTACAGAAGGAAACTCTCCCTTTGCTTTTATTATTCATTAATAATTGTTTTGGTGTTTTTAAGGCTGCAGCTTGAAAATCCCAGACTTTGAAGTTGTGCTTTTTTCAAAGCACATAGCAATTGCATCTGGAGGAGTAACGCTGCACTGTAGTTTATAGAAAAAGAGATTGATCTTGGCGTTGTCAAAGTGCTATGAATGTAGGCAGAGAAGACGGTATTTCTTTCATAGTAGTTCTAGTGTTGGCTGGTTGATTTGTTATCCAAGCTATAATTTGGAGTAACACGTTATTGAGAGGGTGGGGTTTTATTTAGTACAAAATATTTAAACGAAGGGAAATAATACTAAGATTTTTGTCGATTGTATTCTTTTCTGAGAAGACATCAGCCAAATAATTACAATATACTGGTGAGCAGTTGTGCTGCTGGGCAGCTTGAGTGGCTTAAGCAGCCGGGGTAGGCTGGCTGTTCTGGTTTTGCAAAGAAGCACTGCAGATAGAGCTGGCACTGCGAGACCCATGTGTCACTGAGGGGAGCTGCGCTAGGCTCCAAATGTCTCAGATGTAAAGACATCTTTTGCCACACTAGGAGTGCCACAAAATGCAAATAATCTTTTAAGTAATAATCAGCAAAAAAAAAGTCCTAAGTGTCCTTTATTAAAATTCCTGAGTTCTTCAGACTCTTTTAATTTCACGTAGCAGTATCCCCAAGCAGCATTACTCCTTTTTATATGCAAGATTAATGGTATTAATTTTCAAAAAGAAGAGCAATTCTGTTAAAAGGCCTGTGTATAAAAGAATAATTTTCTAATTATACAAGTGAAAACTACAATTTTTTTTTTATGACACTGTAGAAACTAAAGTACACTTGGTTGCTCTCCACTGAAGTTTGTTTATTTTTAAAAGTATTCAACAAGTTTGTGCCCTAGGTTAGAGTGAAAGATTTTGGGTTTTTTTTTTCTTGGTTTTCTTTTTATAATCTAAATCTAGGTTTTGGACTTGTTTTGACTGACATCTATTCTTAAATCTTGGAAGCTGTGATAGTTAGGCAATGTTTTTCATGTGGTAACTGCTGTTGTGCACTCGTGCTACAAGTTGCAGTTTCCAATGACCAGTCCATGTGCTACCTGCATGATTTGTAGATAACAAAGTACAGTGAAATCATGACTGCTCTCTTGCAAGGCTTTCTAGTGCCTCTCCTTGTTTTGTTCAGCTCTAGAGCCTGAGATACAGCCAATCTTTATGCAGCTTGCTTTGTTGTTGATTGGTTGCCTTTATGGACTCCTTTGGGAGAAGCTCTGCTTGACTTATTTGCCAAATAAAACATTGTGTGTGAATGTGTGACATAGCATTTTGTGTTCACCAGTTGAGGCACTTCGTACAGAGCCTTTTATTTTTTTTGTTCTGTGCTTTTAGAAGCTTTTTTTTGGGGCAAGTTACTGGTTTCCATTTTCTTCCATGAGTGGACTACAGACATTCCTATAAACAAGTTTCTCTCTTAACCAAAGAAAATCCTTAGGGATTCACCCAAAATGGGGGGAATCAGCTGGACTGTCTGGCAACAATATATAGAAAGGCAAGTGCCTTGAATAGGAGGGCTGCAATATTTGCTCTGTGGAATGCCTCCTTGTACCCTCTTTTCCTCCTTTCTTCATTTAAAAACGTTTGTTTGCACCTTCTCTTTTTCTCCCTCCCCCTTGAACTTAGAGATTGATTTGAGATCAAATTTGAGACCACACCAGGGAATATACCTGTAAATGGGCAGGAACTTGGGAAGCTTCTGGCTCTGACTTTAGCACCTGGGAAGGAGAAGAAAGAGGCTGGACTCTGTCCCTATCTCTTGTGCACAAGTGAGCAGTGTGTTGTATGGAGAAAGGGTTCCTGGAGCTGTGAGCTGGATGTGTGCATTGTTACTGCCTGCTCCCATCCTGGTGACTTAACAAGGTTCTGCTGTCTGACTTTGACACAGTTAATTACTGTGTTTCTAGAATGCTGGACTCATTTTCAGGGAAGAGCTTGTTTTGCTCAGTCTAATTCATCACTTGTCAGTAGTGCATTAGATAGAAAAGGCCTTATAACAAACTCGAGTTTATCTCTACAGTGACTCAGCTGAAATCAGTAATTGTATATGGGGGAAGAAGTTTCTTTTGCAGCTGTGGAGTATCTAATGTGGTACTGGAAGAGCTTTTTTCTCTTGTACTTCCACAGATATTTTCCATGTAACTTTGCAAGGGGCTGCCCTTCAATGCGGAAATACTTCAGACATGTGCCCAGACGACTTTCCTGAAAGGGAGCGATTTGTCTTGGACTTAATGTTCTACTAATCATATGGGTTTAAATACTGGCAATGTCAACAGTTGTGAATAAAACTCCATAGACATTTCAAGCTGAAGGCAGTGTTGGACTGTCTTGTATTCTACATAAGCAGTTAAAATGGTCCTCATGAGCTGAAATGTGAAACTGAGCCGACGAGGTGAAACATGCTGCTGCTTAGTTTTGAGACTATTTTTTTCATGAACTACCTCTTGCATATAGGGGAAGAAAGGGCTCCTGCCTCTAGAGCTGTCAGGCATTGTTAGACAAGGCAATACCAAATACGTCAGCAATGTGGAGCTGAGTGGGTGACTAGTTGCTTTCCATCTAGCGCTGATGGACCTTGACAGCTTGTACAGTCTTATGTAAACAAACATGACAATTAAAATGTGCTCATTGATCTAGTTGAAAGAAATGCAGTGTAGCTTTTTTGACATTTAGGTTTTCTGAGGTCTGAAACTATAGTTTCCTTACATTAATTATTTTCCTGGATATGGGTCTGTGCTCCCCCTTTTCTAAACAAGTGAGGCTTAAAGCATTAATTACAAGGTAGAGAATTCTTCCCTGACAACCTGGTTAACAGGCCTGTTCTTTTTACTTCAGGATTGATTTTTAGTTTGTTTTTCTTTTTACCTAAGTATGCACTCATTTTTAGGGTGTAGGTGTGACCACAGATCCTAACTAAACAGCGTTGTCTTAACTGTTCAACTAGTTCAACAGTTTGGAAGGGAGAAATGGGAGAGTTACTTTGTGAATGGTGCCTGAAATTGGGCATAATGTACAGTTTTCAGTTGGCCAGGAGAAGTCAAGATTATGCTATAAAATAGCAGCAGCCCTAAGGGGAGGTGAACGATTCCTTGTACCTGCTTATACTTTACAGCTGAAAATGGAGAAGGCAAAGCAAGACATGGCAAAATGCAGTAGGTACCCCTTAAGTAGTTTGGGAACAGGGCTGAGCAGAGAGACTAGGTCACCCAGTAACTGTAACATCTTATACAAATGGTTCCCTGAGGCTTCAAAAGATGGCTCTTCATGTATATACTGTAGCTACTCAAGATGAATTACAGTCAGTAAAAATACCTGTTTTCTCTGGACTTGGTCCTCCCCAGAATGAGATCCAGAATCTCAAAGTAGATTTCTGTTTACATCTCCTCAGTGGACCTTGGGGAGATATAAGCAGTTCGACCAATATTAACAGGAAAAAAAAAAAAATCAGTGTCAAGGGTGGGAAGTAGGAGTTTAAAAATGAGGAGGCAAGGAAACCAGTGGAAGGGATTCCAAGATCAGTGTAACTGGCAGTAAAAAAAAAAAAAAAAGTCAGTATGGGGTGGTTTTTTGTTAATTAAGGGAGGGAAATGATTATTTGGAAGCTGAGTGAGAACTAACTGGATTTGGACTTTGTGGTGGGGTAGAAAGTTAAAATGTGGAGTGAAATGTAATGGATGAGGAGGATTCAGACAATGGCATGTTGTATCTGGGATTTTCATGAAGAGGGAATAGAGGTGTTAGCAGGTGAGGCAAGGCATTAGCATTGGTCATACTGAGTCAAAGGCTGTGAGGGGGAAAGAAAGGCTGGAAATAAAGGTGATCACATCAGGATGAAAGTGGGGGAACTGTGTTTTGACAGAAATATTTGTATAGAATTTACTCACTGCAGTCTCTATATAGGAACTACTTTTAACATGTTAGAGATGAGAAACAAATTGTACTGTGTGGTCTAAATGAGTGGGTTTAATTCCTGGTCTTGCTACTGTGGACAGGTATTAGAGGGAACACATAAAGCCTTTTTAGAATTTGGAAGCATAGGTGTCTGGAAAAATTGCCCCTGGTGGTCTGTGAAGATCCTCACTGTATGTCACCCTGGCATGGTCTGGAGAAGAGAGGGAGATAACTACTGAGCCCTGGCACAACCTGTGAAGTGGGGAGGTTGTTGAAGATGTTGGCTACATCAGAAAGGGATCTCTGTCTCCTTTCACTGGGAAGGTGAGTGCCAACCAAGGATGACAAAGCTATGTGTGCTCACTGTGAGAAGGTGGCCACATCAAAGAATGGGGCCTATTGCAAAACCACTTCTTACAAACTAATTTCTGCTTTTCATTTAGCGGCCATGAAAATCTTCATGGAAAGAAAACCATTCTGACCTTAAGAGAAATTGCAAACTGTAGGTTTGAACAAATAGCTTGGCTTTACTGTGTTGATATCAATGTAGAGCAAGGTTAGGCAGTGTCCCCATGGCAGAAGCAATTAACCTGGTTTTATTTCACAGTATTAAACTTATTTTGGTGAAGAGACTGAGGCCTTTTGCAACATAGAGCCACTACGTCCTTTATCAGTAAATGCGTTGTCTTCATACAGTTCCTAATACACCCTAGTTCTAAATTGCAGATATTAGTTTGCTGGTGCTTGGATGAGTTAAAATTGTTGTTTTCTTAAAATAACGCTCCCCAAAAGACTGTCTCTTCAGCACAATGATAGCCATATTCTTGGCCTTTATCATTCTTGCTCTTGAAGCCAAGCTCACTCTAGTCAGTGCAAATATCCTGCATCTTCTGGAAGAAGTTAAAATTAGGAAGGGCAGAATCATAGAAAACGGGAGAATGAAGTTCTCTTGCACTTTGTTTGCCACCAGAGTAACTATTGTTCCTGTGTCCATGGGATGAGAGCATTCCTACAGTCTCCTTTGTATAGAATTGAGCAGTTGACCACACACTGAATTTAGTCACTATTTTCCAGTACCTGTACACACTAAACTTGCCTGCTAAACATAGATACACAAATTAAACACATGGAGAGCATGGTGTTAATGGGGGTGATATGCATATTATAGACACTTCGTGCTATGTTTCTTCCATTGGAACTTGGCTTGTTTGCACAGCTAACTGATAAGTGCTAATTTGTGTATAACCGAAATGTATATTTGCTTTGAAAATACAGGCTTTAAAAAGCCACATGAAAAATTATAGAGTACCTGATGTGCTTTTTTTTTTTATTCTGTGGGCTGATTTAGAAAATCCAGTTTGCAGCAGAAAAGCAGCAGTTTTTTATATATATATAGTTATAAAACTCACTAATATGCAGTGAACCTTCTTTCTAACTTGGGAGTTCATGCATATGGATTAGATGGTGGTAGATGACTTCATGTGCTAGCTCTTCTTTGCCTCATTATTTGAAAATTGCAGCAGCTTATGTCACAGATCCAAGAGTCAGGGTAGCTTTTGAGCAACAAAATTGCTGGGCCCTTATTTCTCCCCCGTCTCTTTGCTATTCATTAGGTTTTAGGTAGATTGACTTTTCATCAATGAAGCAGTAATTTAATTTTTAGCACTACATATGTATTTTAATCTTACTGGCAATTTGCAACATGCTAATTTAGAGTGGAGCCTTTTCCCTGTTTCCATTTTCCAAGGACCCTGGAGATCTATTAAACTGTGTGTCTGTATGAATGCAGCTATTTCATTAGCACAAAGCATTTAGAATACAATGTGAAAGGTCAAGTATGAAAGGCTTTCCTGATAGCATTTCAGGAAGGATGGGTTTTATTTGGAGGGGGATAGAGAGAAAGGGATGGAATTTAAAAAGGAGTCTTTAAATACTGAGTTTATAACCACAGCTGTAGAACATTGATGTAGAACAAGAACATGTTGCAGAGGTAGGCTACTGTTGTAATATATCTATACAATTAGTTACTGCAATGCATTAAATGTGCAGGCCAGATTACTGTTGTCTGTCAGAAGGCACGCTCACCAAACAGGCTGCGTAAGCCAAGGTCGTCTGCGCAGATGGTCCTAACAATTGGTTACTTAGAGCAGGAGTTTTTCTACTTGCAAAAGCACTTTCCTGACATAAGAGGCATTATCAGTGGTGATCTGAGAGAAGTCGAAGAAAATAAAAGCCAATCAAAAATAAAATTAATAAGGTGCATATCTACAGAGCCTTATTTAACATGGTCAGAGTGGAGTGTAAGTTAGGTCTGCAACAAAGGTGCTGCTTCAGGTACTGGTTGGGAATTTTCTGGTAGGGAAGAATAACAATTTTTCTTCAAATTGTTTGTAACTCAAAAATCTGACTGACTTCCAGTCACTTCCGTATGCAAAAGTAACACCTTCTAATGCTTCTGATGACCAAAAAATCCCAACCCGGTACCCAAGTGTTTCAGACTTCTGTAGCTTGGGACTCCTGCCACGCTGTTTGGAAAAAAGAGTTTAAGTCCTTGCTTTGCTTGCTTCAGGATTAAAACCTGAATTGAAGGAAACAAGTTTGGTGATTGTGCTGAAGGCTAGCCTCATTCCCTCAGACTTGAACTAGAATTTCCATCTTCACTATGAGGGTTTTCATGGGACCTTGATAGCTGTTGAGGAAAGCTTAGTTTCGGGTGCGAGAACATCAGAAAATCCCCCCCAAGTGTTTTTTGGCTTTGTTTCAAGTGTGCCGACAATACCAGGCTTTGGCTTTCCGCTGTCGTTGTACTCCATCGAGTAAACAAAAATGTTTACTCCGCAGAGCTTAATTGAAGGAGAAACTGTGCTGATGGGTTGCAGGACAGGCAGGAAGCCACCGGGTGGCAGATGAGACTAAACTAAGCACTAGCTCAGCAAGGGAATTGCTTGCTGTTGTGCTCACAACTGGTACAGAGAGAAGGAGATCAGATAAAACGTACCCAAGCTCCTTGCTGATATCTTCTAGTGGATACTGTAGACCTAGTAATAGACCTAAGAATTCTGAAAGTTCAGCTTGAATTGCTACACTAGAATTGCACTGAGAGACAACATAATCTAAGGCACAGTTACGTAGTGGGTTTTGAATAACATCTGTGCCAAAAAGCAGCATATAGCTTTTAATCATTGTCCTTTTTTTCTATTTGCTTCTTACCCAAAAGGTAAATTATTGGCTACTTTGAAGAAGGTGAAATGGGAAAAATATATCTGATTATTTTCTCTTCTCTGGTGTGCTAAAAATTCAAATACTGGTGTTTTTCTTCAATAAAGAAGTAGCATATTCCCATTTTCCTTTTTTTTTTGTGTGTGTAGTCTGTTCTGCTCCAAACTCCTACTGCCTCACTCTTGTATCTATGACAAGGTTATGTTGGCACTTCAGGATTATAGCTGTAAAAAAGTGGAAAAAATAAATTTTCCAAGTTGCAGTTGGGTTTCCTCTGAGGAAACAGCTCTGCACTCACTTCATGCTTAGTTTGCTAGATTCGTTTCAATTAGGTTTTCCTTGATTTATAGACAGTGACATTTGTGCTGCAGTTGACTCTGCAGTTCATGACTTGAGGTCTCTGCAGTGCCAGCGAATTCCCAGCTAGCCGCTCACTTGCCTACTATGAATAGCAGGTTGATGAGGGGGGGTGTGTGGCTGCAGCCCTGCGGGGGACCTGGACAAGGGCCACACGTTGGTGGAGGAGCCATGTTGTCCCCTCTCTTGCTCTGTGTGCTGTGGGGTGGACTGGAGCACCTGACATCACTCCTGAGTTGTGTTAAAGGTGCCCCTTTAACTTACAATGAACCTGTTTGTCACATCCTCTGTGAACATCTACCTGTTAGTATAAAAAAAAACCCAACACCCAGAGCAGCATTTGGTAGGTGAGCAGCAGACAGATTGTTAAAATGTCAGTAATAAAGTCCAGTTATTCCCTTCCTAGTATCAATGAATAATCTGATTTCCCACTAGATTGAGGAATACTGTTAACTGGCTAAAACTGAAGTATGGGGACCATGTGGCTGGTTAACAGCAGCTGCCTGGAGACTTGAGGCTTTGCAGGTTGGCAGGAGTAACACCTTTTTTAAGACCACACAGATTCCTAGATGACAGCATACAGAAATCAAATAGCAGGGGAAGCATAGACAGCACTGGTCACTGAAAAGGGAGGGTGTTACAAAAGAGTTGTTTGCTTTGTATTTGGAAACTCTTTCCGGTGTAAACTTGTGTTCTACAAGTGGGGGAGCGCGTCAGCGAGCCTGTTTTCCTTCGCAGATAGAGCCTGGGACATGCATACATTCTTCTTGTGAAGATGTAATTTATGGCTGAGACGGTTCTCTGATTCATAAGAGCATGGAAATCATTCACCTAGGGCCTGAATGTTCTGCCATGTGATTCCTTTCATGTTTAGAGTAAAGCTTATCTGCCGTGTGCTAACCCCTTCTTCTCTCCATGCTGCAAATTAATTAGCAAACAAAAGGCAGCTTGTAGACTTTCCATTGAAGCTGCAAAAGTACAAACAGACAAAGAAGCATCAAAGCACTTTTTCTTTCTTGTTTAAATATTACAAATGTCATCGATCACTTTACAAAATTATTCTTGGAAGGTTAAAAAAAAAAAATAATCTAATAGCAGAAAGTGGGAAAGGGTTGGCGGTGAAAAACCATTAGGGTGATTGTTAACGCAAGTGCTCTGGCTGTCACTGGTAGTGATTCAAGCAAACAAGACACTTTGCTGTAGCTTGGCTGAAGAATATTTCAATAATACAGAGAAACGAAGTGTGTGGCATAGTAAATGCATTCTGAAGAGCCGTTTCCTGGAAGCCATTTTTGCTTGTATCTAACCCATCGCTGAACAAAGCATGGCTGTCCCTTCCTCTGCTTCTCTGCTGGGACTTTGCATTCTTTGCTGTGAGCTACACAGCAAATGTGGGGTTCCTGCTGGGAGAGGGAACTTTCCAGGAAAGTGTAGATGCTCAGGAAAATGAAGGGTTGCTTTTCTGCTTATGCAGTTTTGCTTGAAATAGCAGCCCAGAAAACAGGTTGTAATTGCTCTTCCAGTGATGATTTAGGTTCAGATTTGTCTGGGAGAACAACTCGGTGACTGTTTGAGATTTTTTTTTTTTTTTTTTTTTTTTTTTTTTATCCCCCCTGCATTAGGAGTTGAGAGGTTTGTGGATGGCTTTTTGTAGTAGATCAAAATCTGACAGGTTGTTTAAAGGTACTTCTCTTTCAGTGACTTGTTTTCCTTGCTTTACTGCATTATGGGCATCTGTACCACTGTTTTTCTATCATTTTTTTACTTATTTTCTTTCAGTGCCTCTTGTTCTTGGTTGAATTTAAAGGCTCTGATGCTCAGCCATGCTGAGCTCCTGAATTATGTTACAAAGAGCAGATACAGCAAAACCTGTGGGCTTGCTTTCTATCAGGAGCTGGCTAGATGTTAGTGCCTTAGATGAGTTAGATCTACACTATCTCTGTGTTGGTCAGAGCAGGTTGTAGGAAACAGTCCAAGTGAAGAGGATGTGCTCACCCCATGTGCTGTTACACCCCTCTCTTGAATTCTCCTGTGTTGTGTTGTAGAGATGGATCTGTGAAGGCCCTGTTATCTGGCTCATGACAGGCTGACTCACAAGCCCCACAAGCTGGAATAAATGGCAAGATTCACAAACGTAAATCAATCATCAGTGGGCCTAAGGATTGGGTTTCTCTCAAGATAGTGCATGTTGCCATTTCCTTCAGTGCTGGTGCTTTCTCCATGAATAAAACATGGTTTTATGCAAGGACTGTTTTTATGCTTCAGCTGGGATTTAACTTGTTTTTACAGGTCAGACTCTTACAAATGTCACAAATACGGAAATATGTGCACAATTTTTTATAACTACGTAAATAACCTAATTACCAGTCCAGATTCTCCCACTTTCTTTTTGCATTAAAGGCAGCTCTGAAATACAACTATTTTTCAGTGAATAAGTTCTTATTATATTTGTACTTGATGTTAAGTGAGTCATGCAGTCAGGCAGTGGATAAAAAAGTTTGAGAGAAGGAGACAAAACTATTTCTCTACGGTGTCATCCCTATCTTCATTGTATGAGTCATGACACAAAAAACCCCCATGAAATTGTCTCCAGCTCTGCAGCAGGGGTCCTTCATCGGGAATAAAGATGTAGAAAACAATCCTACCCCACTGAGTTACAATCCAAATATTGCTGTGAGTGTAAACATTTTAAAATCATCCTTTCCTGAGATGCAGCTTAAACAATCTCTGCTCTAGCAATGATTTTTCAAACTCATCTCTGCTGATGAAATTTGTGTGATTTTTTTTTTTGGATCTGCCTATCCTCTTGTTCAATGATGTTTTGTTTTGTTGTAGGTTTTTGGTTACTGAGATATTTTTATTTGATGGGAGAAACGGAGAAGAAATCACTGAGATTAAAAGTGAAAGGGAAAATATTCTTTAGGTAGTTTAAACTGGTTTATGTCCCTGTCTTAAGGATTGCTTCAGAAACAGGGTGTTTTCCTTTTCTAATCCTTACAGCTGATCAGCAAAGGCTGCAGTGTTTTAGAGGCCAGGATGCGTCAGGACAGCAAGCATTTGTAGTTAAGAAGTTAGAATAATAACCTTGGCTGTGAGAAGGAAGATGCAAATAAAATTATTGCAGGCAAAGTGGAAATAAAATTGCAATAAGATCACAGTTTGGGGAGGGCAGAGGAAACAAGAACAAAGTCCTTTCTGAAATGCTCAAGTAGCTTTATTTGATAGGAAGCT
This sequence comes from Athene cunicularia, assembly GCF_003259725.1. Lineage (NCBI taxonomy): Eukaryota > Metazoa > Chordata > Aves > Strigiformes > Strigidae > Athene > Athene cunicularia. Next base: position 120,977,539 of record NW_020799097.1, read on the forward strand.
CCCTTTAGAATGGTATCGGAGGTGCCTCTGTGGTAACTGGTCTGGTCTTGCAGGGAGACTGTTCACTTTGGCCTCTGATGCTACTCTCCACTCTCTCATCAGTTCTCCGGAGGCTATTTGCAGGGTTATGGTGTCTTCCAGTGCACTACAGGCTCTCAACTCATCATCTTCCCCTATACCTCTTCCCTACACACCTTCTGGATACCCTTGCCCCAGCGTATTGGAGTGTTCTGCAAGAATGGCTCAGCTTTGGGATGTTGCTGCAGCCCTGGAAGTGGAACACTATTCCTGCCACCTGGGTCCCGCCTTGCCCTTGGCCCCAAAGAGAAATGCAAGAGGAAATCTGGGTTTGTGTTCCTGTCTTTTAGCCTAGTAAATGGGGTGTCCGTCCTTGGATTTCAGAAAGGAAAGCTGCATTAGGCTCGCTTGCCCTGCCAGCTCTGAGATACTTGTTTCTTTTTCTTTCTCTCTGTACCATTCAGCTATTAAGGAGGTGTGAGGACATCTTTCAAACAAAAAAAATTCACACTAGGTGAATGTAAAAATGTAAATGTATATTTCCTGACATACCCAGATGTTCTCAAACATCCCTGGCCGCCTCCTCCCTGGCTTTCCTTGTGACCCAAAGCTTAATTACGATGTTTGTTTTAGCATCTAAATTTTTAGAAATGTTAATTTCCCTTGGGCATGGTTTGTTTGAAGCCATCTCCTGTCTAGATGGTAAACAGAAGTGTTAATGAAGTGTTAATGATTGCTCTAGTATTTAACTTGGTGATAAACAAATAGCTCATTTTGATATAAATGCTGCCTTTCCCTGGAGCAGAGAGTGTGAGGGTGGGAGAGCTTGGAAAGGGGGTAAAAGGGGGATATGCAGCCCTTGCTCTATAGATTCTCATCTTACAGGACATATTTTTTTATACTTACGATGCTTGATGTTACATGTTGTAGATACATGTAGTCTGCATATGCATGTGTGAGTAATGTCTGTAACTCATTACTAGGTTGTAGGAAATACTGTCACGATGAGAGCTAACTTTTGTGAGCTGATGGTGGGTTTGTGCTGCTGAGGTGGAATTTGGGGGATATGATAGCAGGATGACACATGAATCAGAAATGGGGGTAAAAACAGTCTGGATTACCAAAATGAGGTTGTTCCAGAAAACACTGCCACCTGTTCTATGTTTTAATTAAATTCACATTTGTCTGGTTGTCCCATAGAATTGTAAAGTGCAACATGAGAAAGGAACTATAGTGGGTTATTACAAGATGTCTTAATGGAGAGAGGAGACAGACAGAAAGAACCAGGAAAGAGAAAACCAGTTAGAATTTTCTATTATTGTTAGTTTTAAGAAATTTGTTTCTGTAGGAGAGATACTAAAAGAAGGCAGACTGTACAAATTAAATCTGTTAGAAAGTTAAACCAAAAAGTGACATTGCAGAGAAGTACAGAAAAATCTTGCAAGGAGTCTTGGGTTACTCTGAAGACTTGAAAATAAACCTCTGCCTACTCCAGGGCCATGAATTTAACAGTGCATAGCTTTTCCTGCTTGGGGCAAATACTGTTTTTGTTTTGTTTTGTTTTGTTTTGTTTCAAAACTGGGCATAGTTAAAGAAGAGCAAAAGCAGCTTTAAGGCCTTTGCAAACAATGATAAAGCTGGTTCCCAACTGAATACAAACAGCAACCAGTTCAGAGGAGACTCATGGGAATGGAGGGGGTTGTCTAAATTGTGTTCTGAAAGAGCATGTGAAATCTGGCAGATGGGTTTGAGTGACTGGGGAGGTGAGACTTGGCCTCCCCTGCTTTTTTCATGGAAAGGATAATTTTTTGCTCTAAACATAATAATGAGTGTTGGGGCTTAGGGACCCTGTAGGACCTTTCCAATAGAATTATTTTATTCTGTTGCTTTTTGTGATGTGGTGCCCTCTTTGGAACAAAATCTTGGTGTGAGCTGCTCACTGCACCTGGCAGACTTGAATATAAATCTCCTAACATTAGTCAAAAGTGCCACTAAGTGCCACTGAATCAGAGACCATGAGCGAGTCCGGCATGGACCACAAGTGACTTGCTTTTAAAACACTCGGAGCTAATGTCCAGCCAAGTTAATCAAAGGCTATGATGGCAAACACATAAACATTTTAAAGGCTGGGGGGGGAAAACCAGCAACTGCATATTGGCACAAAGCTTCGAAGGGGAGAGGGACAGTGTGTTTCAAATGAGGTGCACTAACAGAATAGGGAATGCGATGATCTAAACTCTTGTTGCTTTTATTCCTAAGAGCACTTTCACTGATAGGTATAGCTCTGAGTAGTTGGATGCATTAGGTGATTTGCAGCTGTGGTGGCCTGTGTTTGGATGTCTAAAGTTAGAATTATTTTTCGAAAGCGTCATCTCACCTTTCTTTTCAGCATGGCCATACAAGGTGTAATGAGGTGAATGGTCTTTCCGCATTGTTTCTTAAAGTCTACTTTTTCTAAAGTATTTTAACACAAAATGTCTCATGGTTTAGTATGCAACAATGAACAGCTCTTCAAAAGCTGCTCATGTCTAAAGACAACATCTAAAAGTTGAGTTTCAGCCTTGGCATGTATGGAGATTATGCAATATCACAAAGTAAACGAGCTGAAGATTTCCAGGTATATACTTGCAAACCTATGAGCAACGATTTGCTTAGAGGTGCTGGTTTTCCATCAGAGAGCAATAGAGCAGAAATATAGAATGGGTAAATATTTGCAGGAAGAAGGTAAACTTGTTTGTGATGAGTGCTTATCATGAGTTGGGTGATGAGGGCAACTTTCATGTTTATTTCTGTTCTCTCTGCAGTTTATGTACATAACTTAGCTAAGTGCATCAGAGCTTTAATTCAGATGCAATAACTCTGCCTTGCATTGCTTCGTGCTGGAAAAATTAGACCTTTTCCAGTGAACTAGAATGAACAGATGCAGTTGCAAATAGCTAGCAGATGTTAAAGCAAGCGAGCAGGAATCAGCTTGAGGGGGCCTGTCTGGGGGGACCCAGCTCTTCCTGGAGTTAGGAGATGGGGAAGGAGCTGAGGAAATTTTCCCTGAAGAGCTGGCAAACGGTGCTGGTATGATATTTTTTACCTTAGGTGAACGAGGTGCCATTAAATTCCAGAAATCCCTTCTCGTGTGTCTGGCCCCTCACCCACCCCTCCCTCCTTTTGTTTTTAAAGAGAGTCCAAGCATCTTGTGTTTGTTTGGCAGCCCAGGTGAGACTGCTATCTTGGATATATATTTAGGGCGTAAGAATGGCTAATTATTCTTCTTAGTCTCCAGAAGTTGTCTAATATCTAAAAAGAAACTATCAGCTTTTCTGTTACCTCTTTACAGAACAGGAGTGAACAGGAGATGATAAACAGGAATAGGGCCATGTGAAAAAGACAGTGGCAAGAAAAACATAATTAGTCCCAACTTCGTCCTCTGCAGCTCTGAAAGACCGGATTGTTCCCACGCACCAGTTTTGCACAAATTTTAAGCAATCTTTGTAAAGGGGTGAGCTACTGGATTAAAAACTGAAAATTACTGCTGTGGGCAAGGTGCTTCCAATAATGGAATGTTACCTGGTTTGTTATTTTATGTAAGGTTTACACATGGAGCGTTAAGAAACTTGTTAATTTAGGGAAATGTATTATCAATCTGCTTGTGAGACCATGTCCTGCTGTTGTGCTGCTCTGTTTTGTAGGAACATGATGTTACAAAGAATCAGTCACTCTTCTTTTTAAAACCAAAACAAAACACAGACCCCCAACATTAATTAGAGAAACGTGACTCTGTAAAGTGGAAGTGCAGAACTGACTTTAAAGCAAAGGGTTTGCCTCTGTGCTGTTAAATACAGATGGACTGGGGAGTGGGTGGCAAAGGCATTGTCATTCAACCTGGGAGCCGAGGCTCCTGATGCTAAGGGAGAAAGTGGCCTAGAGCATGGGAGTTGTAACTCCCCACTGATTACAACTGGAACCACGAAATAGCTGAGGTTGGAAGGCACCTCTGTAGATCATCTAGCCCAATCCCTCCCTCCAAGCAAGGTCAATTTAAATGTTTTTCAGGGCTGTGTCCAGTTGGGTATTGTCCATCTCTAAGGGTGGAGATTCCACAGCCTCGCTAGGCAACCTGTTCCAGTGTTCTGTCACCCTTAAAGCATTTTTTTTTACAGGAAATAGTGTCTCCAACAAGAAACAGTTTGTGGCCATCTTGTCCTGTCTTTGGGCACCGAGAAGAGTCTGGCTCCCTTGTTACTAACAATGCTGTCTGCCCCCCCCCCCCATTCTTATATACACACTGATCCTCCTGAGCCTTCTTTTCTTCAGGCAGAACAAGCCCAGCTTTCTCAGTCTTTTCTCATGTGTCTGTTGCTTCAAACCCCTCTTATTTGTAGCCGTCTTCTAGCCTCACTCTGATATGTCTATATCTCAGAACTAGACCTGGAACTGAAGATGTTTCACCAGTGCTGAACAGAAGGGATGTATCACCTTCCTGGGAGTTCTGGTGAGTTTAAAAAGAAATATATGCAACGATATAGGGGGGGTGAAGTCTCTCCACACTACTGTATTGCTGCCCTGACTTGGAGAGGCACGGTGCCCTAAATGCTTCTTGAATCTCTGTGCAAATATGCATGCCAGGTGAAGTGGATCTGTCTTTGCAGCTCCCCAAAAGGTGCAGCATCTCCAGAAAGATATTGTTTAGGGTATTTTAATTTCATCAAGTTTTCTTACAGTCTATGCCAGCCTCCTCCTGAGTGTGCTGGCTGTTGTGAAGCACCTGACCTTCCATGCATGTCGTATAGGAAGGGAACCTAACTGGGGGCTGTGTGCCCCTCTTCTGGGCCCTTGGCATGCCTGCACCTCTGTTAGGAGCAGGGATCCATCTTGATTTCCCACCTTTTAAAGAACTGCAGTAGCCCTTCTATATATCAATGTTATTTCAAAGTTATGATCATTAAATGACCTCAGGAAAAAATAATGACCACCATGTAAGTATATACTGGATGGGATAAAGGCTCAATTAAAATATATGAGACAAGATCAAGCAGATATTCACCACAGCACTTGTTGGGGCTGAAAATCTTCTAGTGAGTGAACATTCTTGTAAGTTTTAGCATGGTATTTGACTGGAGGTTAGTTACTGTAAGCAGAGAAGGAAGGAGAGGCTGATGATCAATACTATGCTTGCCCTCAGTTAAAAACAGTGAGTAGAAATAGAGGAGAGTACTATCTAATGGCAGCTTTACTTTATGTTTAAAATAGAATTGTTAAGTCCAGAGAATACACTGATGGTGTTATGTTTTTATTAATGAGAAGGCAGAGAAATTAATCCTGCAGCAGGATTTAACTTGAGCCTAGCTTCAGCACTGGTGTTTCATTTACAGCCATAAAGCCATTGTATGTCTTCTGAGTAATTGAAGTGACATTACTCGTCCTTACCACTGGGAAGAAAAAAAAAAAAAAATCCAGTGCAAATCTCTGGGGGAGAACATATGAATGGTTTGGCATTAAATCTATACTGAGTCTAGCCCAGCTGCCTTGCTTTGACTTGTAGTTGTGGCTGATGTTATTTAGCAGGGGATTTACTGTCACTTTATTGTAGTTGATTTTACACATCCCTGATCCCATGCTATTTAATGCTGTCTGCAGCAAGCAGCTTGATCCAATATGATCTGTGAAGTCCAGATGATTTTCATGAGGTTGCCCACACTTTTTTAAAAGCAGAGAGTAGTTTCCTGAGCAAAATTAAATATAATTAGATCTCTTCTAGGAGTTCTACCTCTTGGCATGACTGGTTACTGGTAGATCAGGATTTTACAAGCTCTTAAGAATGTAGAAGTTGGATTTTCCAAACTGTCTGTGCCCCACTGTAAATGTTGTCCCTAGTGGGGTGTGCAGGTGGGGCATGGGAGTGGGAGAAGCTACCTCTTCCTTTGAGTCACTGTTGTAAGGCCCATGCAACCTTTCTGAGAGAGTAATTTCCTTCATTTAGGAGCATACCTCTGCTTCATTTCCCTAACACCAGTCTGGGACAGAAAACATCCCTGCTATAATAGGGAATAAGCATTTTTTGAGTGGAGTTTTCATATGGCATTTACAAGCACAAAATTGTTTTCTTCCAGAGCTCTTAATTTCTGTAATTAACTTTGCAGGCTGCAGTGAAATTGTATTTTGTAAAAAGGTAACATCTTTTTTTGGGGGGTGATAACAGTTCTGTGCACTTAGCTTTGCAACAACATAGAGAACTTGTCTCTAGTATGTAAGTGGCAGTGAAAATGATATGCAAAAATAGCTAATCCTGTTCAGACTGTCCTGCACCCTCTTTTCCCAGTGCTCCTTAAGGATGATTCCTTTTAATAAAGTACATTTCAAACATCTAATTCCTAAAGGTAGAAATTGTTGAATACCTTGTCTTTGTCTAAATTAGGAAGAGTGGCTGGAAAGCTTCCTGATGGAAAAGGACCTGGAGGTGTTGGTTGACAGCTGGCCGAACAGGAGCCAGCAGTGTGCCCAGGTTGCCAAGAAGGCCAATGGCATCCTGGCTTGTGTCAGCAATAGCGTGGCCAGCAGGGACAGGGAAGGGATTGTCCCCCTGTAATAGCACTGGAGGGGCCACACCTCAAATACTGGGTTCGGTTTTGAGCCCCTCACTACAAGACACTGAGGTGTTGGAACGTGTCCGAAGAAAGGCAGTGAAGCTGGTGAAGGTTCTAGAGAAGGGTCTTAAAAGAGTGGCTGAGGGAACGGGGGTTCTTTAGCCTGGAGAAAAGGAGGCTGAGGGGAGACCTCATTGCCCTCTACAATTAGCTGAAATAAGGTTGTAGGCAGGTGGGCGGGTGGATGTTAGTCTCTTCCTCCAAGTAATAAGGAATAGGGCAAGGGGAAACAGCCTGAAGTTGTGCCGGGGGAGGTTTAGGATTTCCTCAGTGAAAGGGTTGTCAAGCACTGGAACAGGCTGTCCAGGGCAGTGGTTGAGTCACCACCCCTAGGGATATTTAGAAGACATGTAGACATGGCACTTAGGGACATGGTTTAGTGGTGGACTTGGCAGTGTTGGGTTTATGGTTGGATGTGATGATCCTAAAGGTCTCTTTCAACATAAATGATTCTGTCTGCGATGGAATACAAAATCATCTGTCTGTTAATCCAAGTGGAAGACTAGGCTGGCATATGGATAGTTTCAGTATGTAACTTGATTTCCAAGTGTATGAGCAGAAACTTGTAACTAAATGTTTTCAGAGTTCTGCACTGTGTGTTCAGCTAAGACTTGCATCTGGGCTCTGTGCTATGCTGGTTACCACAAGCTGTGGAAAGAAACAATTATTTGATCACTGATTGCATACCAGGCATTTCTGATAGCTCGGATTTGTCTTGTGTAAAACTGCCAGATCTTCTTTTTGTCAGCTTCTGTACTTCTGGGCTTTGACAGAATACTTTAAAGGCGTCACAAACAATTGAATTAAAATCCACAGAAGATCCACATTTTATATTTCTGTCTGATCTTAACCATGTTATTGTGAGATTGGTGAACACACTTGTTTCATGTATCTATGTGTAATTCTTGTCTCCAGCTGCTAAAGATATACCTTTGGGGAAAACCAAATATCCAAAATACTATTCTTACTTTTTCATTTTATCTGGTATCTATTGGTGACTCCTATTAGTATGGAAAATGTGTGACAGTGCTGTCATCACAATGTCTTGAGCAATTATGAGCTATTACAGCAGCAAAAACACATGTGTGAGTATGATAGAGTATGCTTATTAAATGAGCAGATGCTGTGAAACTGGGCAAAAACCCACTATGTTTATATAGGATTGCTCTGTCTCTAACAGATCTGAATCATGCCAATCACTCATTCTGTCCTCACGAAGGTTACCATTTCCTTGGTTACACCGATTCAAATGTGAGCCCTTCCTGAAACATAATCCGTGAAATGATCAGGTTTTAAAAAAATCGACAAGCGAATGTTCCTCCTCCTATTCCAAAGAAAAGCTATTCAATGACAGTTTTGATATGTTTCTCATTATGTATATGCCATGTATACTTTCCTATAAAAATCTGCATATGAACAAGAATAGGTAGATATGGTTTAAAAATTAGCAGATCTGCCATCAGAAGTATTTAGCTGATGTGGTATCTCTTGGTAGGGCACAAGGACTATGCTGGGAGAAGAACTGTCAGCTGATGTTAGTTCCACTGCTGACAAAACAATTCATGTAAAGTATGCCCTTCGTATCAGTAAGGCTGGATTTCTAAAAAGAAAAATCAAACAAAAAATCCACACAACTCCCCTAAACAATGAAACCCCACCCCTCAAAACCCACTGTAGGCCAGCTGAAATTTTCTTCCAGACAGGGAGAACTTTTGGATGTTTGGCATCCCCAGGATCTTCAGGTGAATTAAGTCTTCCCGTGTAGGAAAGAAAGGATCAAGAGTCATTGTAGTTGGTTAAATGTAGAACAAGAGATGGGGTCCTCTAGCCTTGTGCTGAGACTAAAGTAGCTCTTAACAGTTTTGGGTGTGGGGAAACTACAGAAGTTCTTGCCTTTCACAGCTTCCTCTTTTGGCATCACACTGAGATTAGGCTGAAAGATTGAGTACTGGAAATAAAAATTTCTCATACAGGTTGTGTTAGAATTGGAGTTTGCTTCATACAGATGTAGTAGCTTTGACTTTTGAGAACACAGGCTAGTGCAGAAATACATGAAGAAACACTGAAAATAGATGCCTGCACAGCTAATATGGCTTCAAATTCGTCCTTTATCTAATGCTAGTGCTAATCTGAAGCTCTTGTCCTTTTGGAGTAGAGAAAAAAATTAGAGGTAGCCATTAGAAATCCTCTCTTCTGATTTTTGTTTAGTTTTGTTTCATCACACAATACACTAGTATCAGGTTGTCTATCATTTCTAGAAACACTGAAACATTATTATATGTCCTCTTTACATCTCTCTGTATTTGCTGTAATTTTGAAAATTGGGAGAAAAATCAAAGTCCAAAGAAAATGGAGTTTGTGCTTCTACCAGGCAAATATCTGGCCCTTATTTAATTTTAAATTACATACAATATTTAAAAAAAAAATGTGATTTGTGTTTTTTCTTTCCTGTATAAGAACAAAAATCTGGTACCAGTATTTCAGCTGTAGCAATGTTCTATGATTAAATATTGCCTGTCATTCTGCAATTAGGAAAGGTAGTGAACATAGAGAAACACAGAAACTGAATTTGGAGAAATGAAGGAAGATGTTGGTGAAAGCTGCAGGGATTTAAGACATGAGTATTTTGATGCATTGTGAAACAAAGGCGCCTTCCTGTGAATGAAACAGAAGTGTCAGGAAACTGGAGAGTAAATAAATCTTTGCAGTGAGCTTCCAAAGAGACTTGACAGTTTATCTTATTTTTGCCTTCATAAGTCTAATATTGGTGGCCAGGAAGCAGTCAGTTAAAAAGATTAAATCCAGGGCTTAATATCTCTAGTAGCCTTAGTAGGCTGTAGTGGAGTCAAGACTGTAACTGTGTTCCTACAGACCTTTTCCTAAGGTGAGTTAAAATATATGGGGTGTGGATTATCACTAAAGTAATACACTATCAAGTCACTCCTGTTTGCCTACTTACCAATAAGCATTTCACTGAAGCATTGGTGACTGTTGTACAGTTGATAGTGCTTTTTGTGGTCTCACGGAGGTTCTGTATCACGCCATATCTTACCATGAAGTCTAGGTAGGAATCCTAATTTTCCAGAAGGTATTGATCTTGGGTGGTAGCTTGTGAGATCTCAGACTAAACAAAGGCATTAAAACACTTAAGCATAATAACTGCGTAGAATAAGTTTTCATTGTCTGTAAACATAAAGCTTTACATTACCTATATGGTGGATTTTAATAATATATGAGTTAGAATTACATGAATACTTCTTAAATATGAAAGTCCCAACCAGAGAAATGCTGGGACACTTCTCTGCTCTACGGACATGATGCTTGTTACAGAGGTACAAAACTTCTGACCCTCAAAAGCCGTAAGTAAACTTTAATGGGAGTTCTGGTATATTTTGAAAAACAGTTTTTCAGCATTCTTAACATTTGTAAAACTATTAAAAATATCCATGCAACCTATATCTGTACTTTCAAAAGTTGTACCTTAAAAAACATCAGTGTCTATCTTCCTGAAGGTTCCTGTCTTGGCTGTTTCAGCGTGCTCTGCGTGCAGATGAGAAGATGCAGTGAGTAATAGAGGGTATCTACCTACTTAAGTTGGGAACTCCATGAGAAACCCATCCATTTATTTTGGCAAAAATGCCACCCGATGCCCTTGTTTAGCACTCTGAATGTGATCTGGCTGGGCAAAGGATTGGATTTATGCTCCTGAGGCGTTTGAGTGTCAAAGTAAACTGCCAGTGTTTCTCAAGAGCTGGAAGGTGATGTACCGTAATTACGGATTTAGTCTTATTTTGGATTCTTGAAGCTGTTAATACTATATAGCTGTGGCCAAGGGAAAAACCAATTCAGTGTGCGGCGGTAGGGTTCTTTTACTGATTATATTCTCACTTTCACAAATTGTCTCCTTCTTGATATTTTTTGATCTTGTGCTTTCCTTTTTCCTTGTGGCTTCATTGAGACAAATTGGCACAATGCAAAAATACCCTTTGGACATGATCAAATTATTGTTTGGTGGAGACAAGTCTAAATCAGTAACATTGCAATTCTGTAGATGTAGCCTTGCTCTCCTGAGCTTCAAGGAGTGCTGAAATTCAATGGCTTATTAAGAGTCCTTTGATCTTGTTGTCTTACTAAATTTGTGGCAGTGTGTGAGCCTTTAAAAAGAGCTAAAAGGGCTTGTCTTTGCTACTTGGAGAGAGATGTCATTGTTAGTCAAAGCTAAGAGTCTGCTTTTGAGTTAAACATTCAGCATTCATTCCATAAAATAATTTCCCTAGCACAACAATTTCTGTAAAAACAGCTAACCAGAAGGGTGGATTTTGTGTTTTCCAGATGCAGCATATTTTGTGCACAGCGCTAAACTACAGAAAGAGTAATATAATTTATTTGTCACTGCAGGGGCACTTTTAGAGTTATGATGACGTTCAGCCCTTTGAACTGGGAAGTCTGATCTTAAGTTTCAGTACCAGCAATTTCTGGCTCAGTGTCATGAGCAGCAGGTTCTGAGGGTACAAACAACCTGTAAGGGGTGTGGTTTTGTTTTCTTGGCAACCAGTTTTTTAAAACTCCTATGGGTTTTTAAGAGATAAAATTTGTTGGATACAGCTTTTAGGCAAAACTGGAAATGGACACTATTCAAATTGAAATCTTATCTGAAGACTATGTAACTTAGAAGAAATGCTGGGACAGGATCTGGTTATGGTCAGTATCAAAGATAGCTGAAAAGAAACCCAACAAATTAAATCCATGTGTGTTTCTACACATGGTCACCTGTGAAATGGTCCTGGAACAAGAAATGAGGAAGAGCTTTGGTAGAAAATATGGCTCTGACTGCAGTAGTGGTGGTTTCCTGGAGGATGACGCATGTGGATCCATGTAGTGAGAAAGAAATAGCAGGGCATTTCCTGGGAGATTTTATTTGTTTAGATTAATTTTTAGTAGACTGAAATGTTCCTGACTTCGCTCCCATACACTGTGTGTAACTCAATGTTTCATTTAAATCTTATGATACTTATGTCTCAACTTTTACATCTTTACTTGTTTTACATCTCTGGTTTATCTGGAGTTCAGCTAAAGCTTGCTTGACACCTTGAGTGCTCTGAGTAAGGAGGCACTGTTACAGTGGATTGGAAATCTCTGCTAAGGTTTTAAGAGGTTTATTTCTGTAAATGGAGAGCACTCATCTGTACCACTTTGCTAATTGTAGATTGTATTGTGATTAAAAGGATCTAGAAGGAGAAATTGGAAAGGAAATGAAGCTTAAAAACAAAACAACAACTAAAAGCTTGTAGGGTTCCCTAGCAACAGGAATTTATAGAGTTTTCTAGTGAGAGTCTGCTTTTTGAGAATTTGCCCAAAAACCAGAATCAATGCTCCACTTTCCACTTGGGGCCATAGGAAAGAAAAGTAAATGATTTTGCTGGACCTGAGGAGGAATGGAAAGCTCTTTAGGGGTCTTTAGGAATCATGTACTTCAGACTTGTGCTTTTGATTCTACAAATGACCCTCTGGAAATGTGTTCTTCTCTTAATTATGTTCTATTATATATTGTTGTGTTTATTCTCTGTCTCTCTTCCCTTCTCAGAATCTTGTTCTAAAACCTTACACTGAGGTCAGGTTAACTAACCTGTCATGATCATCCCTGCCTCCTGCCCACTCCTCAGACATGTTCAAAAGTGATGCTCTTTATTCAGTGGAACAACACTTTGCATTGTGGGCATAGTATGAAATCCTTTCTACCATTTATGGGAATTCTTCTTTTTTTTTTTTTTTTTTCCATGACAAAAATCAGAAGAAAATATTAAAATTGTGTATTTTTTTTTCTGTGTAATAATTTCAATTTCCAAATACTTTCTAGCCATTCAGTCCTTGTTAATTTGTTCCACTTTATCCTCTTTCATGCCTAGGGGATTGTTTTGTGGCCATCTTTTCAGTACTGATGAGCCAGCTAGAAACACTGAGCTACTGTGGGGCAACTGGAAATACAGTGTTGAGCTCAGGCAAATGCCTTCCCACCTGCTGGAGTTAGTTGCTGGTGCTGAGCTTATATTGTCCCACAGCTCCTGTCATGTCAGCCTTTAAAGTACAGGATAGCTCACATCATCTTAAGGAAGTGCCAAAGAAAAAAAAGTTTCCCTAATCTCTGCAAGATTTGGATTTCCTGTTTTATACTACTTAGATTTTTTTTTTTTTTTTTTTACACGCAAGATACAAGTTTGGTTGGATCTATAGTCTAAAACTTATCTGCTTCCCTTGAGCAGTAGAATAAATCAGCTGGGTTTTCAGCAGTATATTTTAAAGGCTTTGCTCATGGCCTTTTATTTAGGTGCCTAGAAAGGAACTCGCTCTTCTGGTTATCATACATAGAAGTCCTTGGCATCCCTATAAGGCTCATCCACACATCCTTCCATTACAAATGGCAGTGTGATTACAATAGTTAAGGAAAAAAAGTAATCAAAAGTTCAAGTTGGGATGCATAAATAATGTTTTTCCAACCCTGTGGCACTGCAAAAACACCACCTTATATAAATTGCCTTGGTACACACTGTGCACATCTCCCTGTGCTCTAGATATGAGAGGCAGCCTGTGACTGCACTTTTGTTAGCTGGCAGCGCTGAATACTGACCTAAATTAAAACTTCATATGCATAGGGACAGTGCCACATTCAGCTTTAGTTCACGTGACTATGTAGGATAATGGGTTGCTATGGTAAAAATTGCGGTGATGACAGGCCACGCGACGTCAAGCTAATATAAGATGGTTTTAGCAAAATGAAGAAAATACATTGAGAGAAATATTAGGCAGGTATTTTGGATGAATAATGCTCTTTATAGTTAATGAAAGGAAATACTATTGTACCTACATTACTTCTCTTTGGCCAGTGAATCCAAACCAGATGGGGCTCATGTAAACATCTGGCCATTTGTTCTGATCAGTGTGCTCAGAAAAATGGGATCTAATTGACAGAGAAGCATTGTCATTTCATTTCATGCAAGCAATTTTTAAATTTCCTAAGATTAAGCTGAATCACAGATGCTCCTGTGAGTGGAAGAATAGTATTTTTAGAGGAAAAACAAGTCTAGGGAGATGCTTTGGGTCCTCATTTTTGTTATCTAACTTCCCTAAATCTCCAATTGCTACTCTTTTGAGAATTATGAGGTAGAATGTCTATTAGCCTTTAAGATTTGTAGAAGTTCAGTAAAGTCTAGTGGATTCATACTAGGCTTTAGAAGGCATTAACCTGTAAAGAAGGGGCTTATGGGTCCTATATCTGTTTTTCAAGTGAGCTAAGATGAGCCTTTTTTTTTTTTTTTTTTGTTGTGGGATATTATGGTGCACAATTGTTAAGGTAGTAGAAATTGTTTTAAAAGTCATACTTTTCTAGATAAGTACCCTTTTCACTGCTCATTTCCTCATGTTTACAAACTAAAGTTTTTGTGAATATTGTTGGGCTAATTTGTCTCTTTCCATACAGTTTTAAGTAAATGGCAAAAGAGACACTGCAGTAAATGAAAACAATTACTAATTTTAGTTCTGAGGAATGAAGATATTGGGAGATGTTATCAAATAATCAAATCGCAACATAAAACTGCTTAGAAATATGCTGAGGAATTAGTAAAGTACCTGTTGAGAGGGCACCACGACACACGGGTTCTTTATATTTGAATTTGATTTAAAGTTTTCACTTGCAATTATTTTCTACAAAGAGGATGCTAAAATGTTCTTCATGCCCTGGCAATGCTCATTCTGCAAAGTAATAAATTAACAGCCATAAAATGAGTATGTGGGCTGCAAAGTGGTAAATCTACTAGCTGTCTAAGGTGCTCAGCAGAAAATGGGTATGAAACTTGCTCGAGTCTGTAAGAATAAGAGAAGCTTATTGGCATGGACAAAATGGAGAAAGACCAGTATAGCATTTAAAGGATATTTATTACATATGTCATTGACCTGTTAATCCCTTTTTTTTTCTGAAGATAGCTACCCATAAGCTCAAAGTACAGTGTCCTTTTTTTCGTTTTCTTTTTAAAAGGATGAAAAAACCTTGCACTTGACAGCTTGTTTACAGTCTGAGCTGACTTCCTGTCTTGTGAACTGTTGGGCTGAGAGAAATGGCTGCAGATTTCCTTTAACACTTGACCTTATGTCCTTCCATTCATCACACCTTATTGTTGGTGTCATTTTCATCCAGAAGAAATTTTCCAAAGCTTCCTTTCAGCTTTTCTTCCTCTGACTTTAAATTTATTTTTTTTTTTCCCAAGTGGGTTTTTCTCAACTCTGCTGCAGGCTGGTTGGAGAATGAATCTTTGAAATCCATTATACATAGATGGCTGCTGTGTTGACTCTTCTCAAAGCAGTAATGAAGCGTAAGAGCACTGGTGTTGTGGTTTAACAACTGCTAGGAACATCACACTGATACTTCCTAGTGCCTACTTCTTTTCTGACGTTATGCTTGCCCTTCCATAGTCTGTCTGGGTTCCAAGGTTGGCTCCGGCTAGGGTTTACAGTGAGTTATGACTGTCCCATATCATCACCACTGGGTAGAACATGTTTTCTAACAAGCTTTTATACCTTGTTTTTTCCTGACTGTCTTGAACCTCCACTTTACATCCAGATTTACTATATATGTGGTGTGTATTTCATTTCTTGGATAACTGTTCTTTATTTTCTGTTACCCTTAAAAAGTTTTCCACCCAGTTTCTGGTTTTGCAGTTATTTTTATCTGCCCATTGGTGAGTTCTTTATAGCCTTGGGATCTCCAGTGTCAGCCATATCACTCCATGCCTGTATGCCTTACACCAGGGGATGTTTGGGTGGGTGGTTTTGTTTGGTGTTTGTGCGTGGTGGTATGGGTGATTGTTTTTTTTCTTTCTTTCTTTTTATTTTTTAAGACAGAACAGTCTCTTTTGGGATGTCTTCAGCTGAAGGGTGCTGTGTGGCCTTTGCAGAGTAGCTGCTGGGAAGAACCAGCAAATCATCTAGTGCTTGGCCTTCCCAGCCCAGACCTCAAATGTTCCCAGTGAACACCTGGAGAACCTTCTGAGTCAATCCATAAAGAAGAGACCCTAATGCCCCTTGGGGAAATCCTGTGGAGGTTACTACCACAATAGGGGATAGCAAAGACCAGCTAGTACCATTGAGGAAGGTTGTAGTTTCAGAGTCTTTTTGACTACATAAAAAACCTTTGTGGACTGTAATAGGCCAGAGAGCTGCATTTTTAGTCCTTTCTTCTAAGATATGAAGAAATCTGACTATCTTACAAAGAAAACTGCAGAATAGTGCAGGATAAGGAATGAAATCTACTTTTCTACTCATGTTGATATGATGGCAGCTCTAAAAGAATAAAAAAGGTGTATCTATATTCTTCCCATGTCAAAACAAAGCCGACCTTTCTCCCCCCCAGCGGCAATACCAAAAATAGCTTCAGTGGAATTTTACACGGAATTTAACAGAATTGAACTGGGGAGCAGTAGGCTACCAAGGAAACTGACAGATGGCTTTTCTTCTACAAAGAGAGCAGTTAAGTACAGAATATTGTGCTATTGAAATATCATTCACTGAGTTTCCCTCCCTTTCCTTCTCTACCTCCTGCCTTCCCACCCAGTCCCAGAAAGCCACTGCTTTCAAAATCCAAGCAGCTGGTTGGTGCCAGCTGGGGTTCAGTGCCCAGATGTGTAGGGACAAGTATGGCTTTTTGATTCATGACCTGGTAGAGATTTCCTAACTGCTGCAGTATTATGGTCTGTGGAAGGGTATCCTTCTGCCGACTTGCTCCTATGCAGCTAGCAGTGTCAGCTGCAGTTGCCCAAAGCAGTGTTTGGAAACAGTCCAGTGCTCAATGCACCTTGCTCTGCTCTTGTCTCATGGGTTTACTACTGTCACAATCTCCTTCTGCCCCATCTTCCATCGTCTCCACTTCCATCAGCTGCTCTTTTCCTATCCCTCATAATCACTGTCTTATTCTAAGTCTATTCCAATCAAGTGACTATAATGCTGAGAAGAGCAAGAACAAGTTGAGAAGAGTATGAGAATGATGACTCAACAATGTTTTCTTGATCAGGATTTAGATGCATCATTGGAAATACAAGAAAGACTGTTAGTTGGACTATGTATTCTTGTCTCCATTGTGCCAAGATGAGTCAGTGAAAAAAACACAGGTTCTTTATGCCCTCTAAAAAAAAGTCAGTGAAGCAAAGTTCCTTAAGGATGCTTGGAAGGATGCTTTTTGGTTTATCTATTTATTTCTATTTATATCTATTTGTCTTCCACAAGCTTATGTGGAACAGAGGTGCAGAATTCCACAGTGGTGAGTGCTTTACCAAATAAAAATACTGCAATCCAGTCTCCTTTTGAGCAAACTAAATGGATTTCTCTATTCAGCCAGCATCATGTTGCATTTTGAGGACCTGGCGAACAGCATTGTTTGCCAAGTCTTCTGCCTTAAAATTGTTGGAAACTAGACTATTGCTCTTAGGAGTGAAATACATGGTTTAGATATGTGCGTCATCCTAGTGTTTCATGGGCAGCTGAATTCATTCTTGTTTGTAGACTGCTGTGTTTTAAACTTGTTTTCAGGATTTTATTTGAGAGTGATTTAAGGTCAAGTACAGAAGTGTTTCTTTGTCACTGCTGTGCTTCATGTAAGCTTCCAAGAGAGAATACCTCCTTAAGCATTCAGCTCTTCTGATCAGAATTGTGACCTGCTGTTCGTATTTTCCAAGACGTAAACCCCTAGTTTTTAGCACCTTTCCTAGGAACCTTGAAATGGGCTCCCTTAGCAGTAGTTTGAAGAAATGGACAATTCCAGCTAAGTGGGTGTCATGGCAAGTAGTAGCTTGCATCTGTTTTTGCCATTAAAAGAAAACAAGGGAGAGAAAATGAGAGCTGCTAAGGCTTGACCTTGGGTTGACAGACCTCTGGTGAGTGACAGTATTTCAAAAGTGAATGTCACAGCCAATCCATTATGGTTGCTTCAGAGGAAAAGATGTGAGGGAGAGGCCTCACAAAGAACACTCTTGTTTGCAGGGTTGGGGGAAGGTGTAAATGGCCCAGAGAACTTGTCAGTCCCTCAGGTGGTGTTTTAAAGACTGCAAATAAAGATAGCTTCTGAAAAGTCAGTGTTTGCCAGTAAGTCAGTGAGAAAGCTCAGGTACCTGCAGAGAAGCAAACACTTTCAAGTGGAGGTCAAAACTGGAACCTTGCTTTTGGCTTAGTTTTCTTTTTTTTTCTGCTTGCTTCAGCAGCCCATGTAGCCATTTCCCAAGAGGAAGATGCATTTGAAGCCTGGAAGTAAATGATGCATGTCAATGATGGTCGATACTGCACTATCATGATGATTATGATTGTAGGTCCAGCCTGGTGCCTAATGATATCAGTGGGATCCCGTGGACTTCAGTGAGCCCTGCCTCGTTGAGGCAGAAGGGAATTAATCTTTCTGCCTCTGATTTCACTCAGGAAGTCTTACACTTGAAATCACTGGCTATACTGCTGTGTACAGACCTGTATTTATAAGTGCCCTTTCCAGTGATAGCTTATATATTTATATCCTTATGTGCAAGTGCGAAATTGGAGCAAAAAGAAAGGTTTAGGTTAAAAGTGGATACACATATACATAGTATTGCACACTAGATTCTTTCAAACCACTAGAGCTGTCTGATTTTTTTCCCTCAGCATTTGTCCTCTGGATGGTTTTTTCCCCCCCCTCACTGAGTGTTTTGTGCTGTTCCTCTGCCCTGCCAAAACAATGTTATTTATTTTTATCAGATTTTTTGTATCATTATATTAAGTACTCTTTTGTCCTTGTGTAGATCTGGAAGACATAACCATAATCAGAATTTGCACTGGGAATAAATGCAGAGATTTGCTGTTTTAAGTGGATATTTTTGTTCTCTCTACCAAAGTCTCTTTTTCCCTGTATGACCTGACATGAGATTGAATGTTAGCAGTCAAAATGATATGAACCAATGTATGTCTAATCTGAAATACAGAAATCTCATCTTCTTTCTTTCTGTTCAGGGTCAATGATCTAGATCTTGATTGCATTTATTCAATAAGACTTTTAAATTTTATTTTTTCCTTCTTTAATATTAAAAATAAACTACTTTCAGTAAAGCAAACAGACTAGGCTAAGCTTATATGATTTGGTAATTTATCAAATGTGGCTTCCAGGGAATGGGGCCCAAGACTTTCGTCAGCTGCTTTGAAAAATGTATGTTTGCTTTCATAATGGAGCTGGAGTGTAGGCGAGTGCATGAGGTAGGGAGCTAGCTTATCTCTTTACACAGAAAACGTTCTTAAGAAAACATGCTGATATGTGCACAGTCATAATTAGTAATTATGGCAATTTCTGAAAGAGGGGAAAGTCAAATGTAACTGAAAGGACTGCAATTCCCCCCCCCTCCCCACGGAAAGCACTACCTCAGAACTAAGCTAGTGAGGAAGAACAAGAGAAAACTAGCAGAAACAGGACTATGAAGTGAGTTGAGGTAACAGATTTTGTTTAGCGCTCTTAAGTTACTTTCAGTTCTAATATGAAAAATTTTAGGCCTTGGTCCATTGCTAATATAAATCAGTTTAGCTCCAGTTCTGACCACCTCTGTGGACTGTGTCAAATTTTTACTGCAGGGAAATCTGACCTAATATAAAAAGCTTGTGTTAGTATGACAGGGGCTCTTGTACCAGAGTCATCAAGCTCAGCGTAACTTAGTTTAGCAAAATGCAATGTGAATTTGTAATGTTGAAGTGATTGAGGACACTAAATTTGTTGTTCAAGCTACTGCAAGAAGTAAAGTTGTCTTCTGAAAATGCAAGTTCTCAGACTGAAAGCTGACATAGCAGGGTATGTACTACTCTAGGAAGGTTTGTGCTGGGCATTGGTAGGAGTGTTCCTAAATATCAAATTAACAGGCTAACTCAACGTACTGTTATTGCACCTGTACAGTATATTAATGGGGGTTTTTTTTGCCATTTCTTCCATGTAACTCATATCCCATCTTAATGGGACTTTTACTTTACAAATAGTTGTTTGTGGTGAAACTGCATGTAAGTAGCTCTCCTTTACACTGCACTGCAGGTATTGGGGGCAAATAACTGTGTGTGAGTCTTTCCTGAACTTGGCATTTACAGACATCGTTTTGCTCTCTGTATACATTTTTTAGTGCCATGCCATGAAAAGTTTTGTAACAAGATGCGTTGTCTCTGCCTGTCCCATTCAGCTGATGCGCCTTAGTGGAGGAGTGTACTCAGTGCAAAGCTGCGGGCTTTTCCTTCAAACTACTCGAAGCTTCTTTGTGTATGAGAGTCTGTGACTTTCATACAGGGATTTTGAGTTGGGAAACCTATGTGTGAGTGGGAGCAGGTTGAGGGGAGTACAGATTTTTGATGTGGCAGATGTGTGGTCTAAGAATAACTTCTCTCTGTTGAACACCAACATTTAATTTCTCTGGGCAAGTATCTTGAGAGAAGTCTTGAATCTTGACATGTGGTAACAAGGATAGGTAGCATTATTTATGAAAACTATTTTTGTCTCCTTTTCATTTCAATTTTCAATTGTAAAAATTTTGAAAAGCAAAAGATAGAACTGAGATGTCAAAAATCTGAACACTCTCTTCAATAAAAGTGTGTGTCTGCTTCATTTAACTTTTTTGTTTCAGTGTAAATATAGATCAGGCATTTTATCCCTCTAGCCCTTAACTGAGACCTTTTAAACTTATGCAACAAATTCTCCTTTTACTTGAAAGTAAATGATAGGCAATGTTCATCTTTATAGCGTTCAAATTTCCATTTATGGTTCTTTTGCAAGATTGAAGCTACAGGTCATCATGACACAGCATGCAAATACTGTATTACTCTTGCTGAAGTTAAGGAGATGAAATGTTTTTGACATTTTCCAGAATAGCTGTGGTTATGCTGTCTGAAAGATCAAATCTGGATGGGAGCTGCAGTGCCATAAGATGAGTAGGAAGAAGTAAAATCACAGAGGGATTTTGTTGTGTGCTTTTAATGATTTACAGAAACTTTGACTTCCAATACACTGATTTGGAAGTAGATATCCATCTTTCCAATCCCAAACAACACCTTTGGAGCTAATTGTGAAATTACTCAGCATTACCTAACAGTAGAGATTATTGTATACCAAAATCTGGTACCCTAGTGTTATGTCAGCTCAGGTACAGCTTGTGCTTGCAAGATGCATCGCTTTTACTTTGGAAGGCAAGTTCTTGAGACAAAGCAAGTCTTCAGTGACCTTTGACTGTACTGATTAATGCAGCCTCTGTAATCTCTTGTACTATGGGAAGATGGGGTGAATTTTTTTTTTGTTTTATTGCTAGTCATCAGCACTAAACTCAACAAACAAAAGAAACCAGCTAACTGATTTGCTATGAAAATAGCCAGTATATTAACTTTTGCTTTCAGCTGTGATTTGCTGTTGGTTATTTTGTTAGTCTATGGGGTTTCTGTCAAGAAAATATTTATTACCATGTGTTTGTTTATGTGCATAGGACAGGCATCTCCCCTTCTTTGTCCCACACTACAGCATCAGTATTCAGAGCTCAACACTGCAAGGCTGGAAATTAAGAGTTGAAAGCAAATTCAGTGCAAACATGGCTGTGCCCCCTCCAGGGGTGTTGCTGCAGGAGCTTTGCCAGACTTTGCAATGTTCATGTGTGAATTGGTATCCCCAAAACTGTGGCAAGGGGTGGCAGTGGCAGATGCCTCTGTATGGTGCTGCTGATCACACTCGTAGCTGGATGCTGCATGACACTGCCTCGTGTCGTGTAATCAAAGTCACTGAAACAGGCTAGGCAGGAGTATTACTGCATTTTCAATCTACAGTCTACCACCTGTACACCCAAGCACTTTGCTTCCTTTAAAAATACAGGTATTGAGAAAAGGTGTCAGTTATGCCTTGCATAACTAGAAATAAAGGCAAGGGAGTTGCGAGTTGGGAAGGGAGCAGACCGTGGGGTACTTCTAATAGAAGACAGGTAAGGGATTAAAGGTAGGAGAGCTATGGGAGGAAAGGGGACTCTGATGTAAACTTTGCTTGCCTGAAACTCAGTAGTAGCAAATCAAAGACAATTTAAGAAATATATTGCAGCTTCAGCCAGTTAAATGTGATAACTCTGGCTACAGTAAATAAGACATTAATTTCTATTTGGGGTATGCACGTGCCTTATGTGAAAGTGAAGCATTGCTTTATACAAATACTAATTTTTTAGAATGTTACATGAAGAACAACCGTTTTATAATATTTATCATTATTTCCTTCAGTAGGTCTCCATGTACTTTGCTGAGGAATGGTGGACCAACTCATCCTCCCCACACACCTTGTTTTTTGAAATAGAGTAATGATGTCATATGAGTAACTTGCAAAAGGTGTCATGATCCAGCGGTTACTCTGTGCCTGTTGAACCCCAGGGCAGGTCTCTGTCCTGTTCCACACAGATCTACATGTAGAAACGTGCACTATGTATGACAGCTTCAGGTAATGTACATAAAAACAGAGGGAGTTTTTTTTTATTTACCCTTTCGCATGGCTAGAACCCTGTACTAATGCAGGAAAAGAGGAATGAGAACTTAGGCACTGAAGTGAACAAATTGTATGTGGAGATATGCTTTTAGGTTGCCAAAGCAATGATTGTGTCTTGCTTTGGCTTTTGCTGTATCAGTGGGACCTTAGCCTGGATATTAGGACCATTTTGTTTTTGTATTGTGCTGTGGCATTTGAAGTTGGAACTGCTCACAGTTAATATATCCCCATCCTCTCAAGCCCACTGGGGCTTTCATCATATAATTGCTCATTGCGTCTGAAAAATTCAGGCATGTCCCCAAAGTCCCTTCTACCCTCCCAGGTACCCATGGGAATCCTGCAAGCAGAAGGAAGGCAAAGCCATGCATGCTTAACTACTACTTCTGTGAGCGTGCTGATGAGCACAGGGAGAGATGCGTGCCTGGGATACGGGGCAGAGAGGAGTAGGGTGGATGAATTGAAAGCTCTTTTTAGATGAGCGTTGCCATGGAAACCACCGCTTTTCCTATGTGTGTGCAGAGGTATGTTGGATGCTTACCTCTTGTGAAGTCAAGCTCATCTCTCAAATCTGTGATGCAGAAGTGCTTCAGAGGTCCCTGGAGCTGTGCCTGCAGGAAGTCAGCACTGCCCAGGTAGGGCTGCTTCCATCTCAGCAGCTGAGGAGCTGGCTTGCAGTTTGGTAGTCTAATCAAGGTCTGCCTAAGCTCTCATGGTTTATTGTTAGAGAGAGTTAAGTATGGTGCCTTGTCAGGCCTGCTCTGATCCCTGCTGAAGGAGAATGCATGACTGAGACTCATGGGACAGGGAATCGCTATACCCTATTCTTAACCTTGGACCTGAGTTTCCTTTTGTGCCTTGATTTATCCATCTGTAAAATACTAAACCTTTTTTTTTTTTTTTTTTTTTTTTTACAAGTACAGAAAGATTAGGCCAACAACATTTGTGATCCTAGCTGATAAGAAACCCTCCATAAAAAGCTCTTTAGGTTAATCATACACCTGAAGTTGCTTCATATGCTGAAGAGGCATCTGGTACATCCTCTGTGCCCCTGCAGTCAAGGAGGGTTTGCATGCCAGGATTCCTCCTCATAATTCAGGTGCTAGCTTATTTGCCAAAGAAATCTTAACATTCCTACCCACTCTATGCAGATGTTTTAATTTTTTTGGGTGTGTCTTACAATTCTGGAACACAGGATGTGTGGGGGTGGGGGGTGGAAGAAGGCACTTGCTGGAAGCTGAGGTAAGGAGCCTCTGGGTGAGATTTCCAGCCAAGCCTGACCTGGAAATGTCTGGGCCTTGCAACAGGGCAAGTCAGTGTGGCACAGAGCTGGGCAGAGGACCTGTGCCCCATTCAGAGGGGCAAGGAAAAGGCAGGGAGTTGAATTCACATTGTGTGTCTCACAGGACACATACACTGAAGTGCAAGTGATTAATATTATACCTATAGCTCTTTGATCAGATTTCCAGCTCCTATTTTGTTAATTTTGTAGGTGATAGAAGGCGATCTGTATTTATTAACTGATGTCTCTTGGGTTCAGGCATGTAAACATACCTAAAAAGTCTCAATTCTTCTGGTGTGTGTTTGTTCTACCTACACAGTACTATATGCTATCTTGGTATTTTGTTTTCCTGAATTTGTATTTGAATCTTTTAAAATTATTGCATTGGTTTTTTTGTTTGGGTTTTTTTGTTTGTTTTTGAGGTGAAATCTTGTTCGTTCTCCTTCTGTTAAATATCAAAGTGACCAAATCAATGTGTCTACAAAGCTGCAATAGCATTTGCACCTTTATAAAGTTGCGTGGCATGCCTCCTTTGTTTCAACCAGATGCAGGTTAAAAAAAAAAAAAATAAATCAGACTGAAGTGTTGTGATCATACTTTACTTTCTGTGCCTTTGGAGTTCCCCCTTTGAAAGACTGTAATTCTATAGAGAAAATGAAAGCTGGAAGTCTGAGAGAAGAATTTGACTCTAAGAGCTGGAATTCCAGGAGAAGTTTCAGTTCTTGGATGCAGATCTTATTAGTGTATTGGATCTACAAATCCTTACAACTTCTACAGAAAATCACTCCTTTTAGAATGTATTTCTTGGTCTCTGCTCCTTGTGTTTATGAAATGGAGATCTTGTGCCTCTTTTTCTTTTTTTTTTTTTCATCACACTAGAGGCAGTCAGCATCTTGGCAGGACAGGAAAGGATGTTTCTGATTACCGTTTGCTTCATGCTGATGCTGATTTCAAATGTTGCTAACGATACAGCAATAGTTTTGAACGAACCTTTTGGGGCTTTTTTGTGACCTTGTGTGCTTCCTTATTGCCTTCTGCAGTTAATTGCATTTAAAGATACATGGAAAACAAGAGACCAAAATCCATTGATTTTTGAAGACTCAGATTGCTTTGGGAATGGAGCAGAGCAGTTTGACTGACATTTACAATAAGCCCCAATACGCAAGTCTTAAAGTTCTCCCAGCTCAGAGTAGGTGTAAATGAGGGAGGTGTGACGACTGTGAGATAATTTAGTCTGTTGGCACCCTTCTGTGATCTACATGAAAAGTGTTATGAAATCTTCTAGTTGAATTTATATTAAAAAGTGGGGCTGTGGATGTAAATTTGGAGACTCTGTGTGGAGAAATTTAGGACCCATGTATTCCTTTAATAGGCATCGTACTATTTATGGGTTGCCCTTGGGAAGACTCTGAAAGAGAGTAATAATTGCTCACAGTTTCTGTGTAATAAAGGATGTTTAATCTCCTTATACACTGTATATTATGTCTCTGTAGAAAATCTTTCAGAAAGCTAGTGTTTTAGATGGATTTTGGTAGTGAGGGTACAAAGCGTAATTAGCATGTGTTGACTTAATTGTTTTGGAGTGTGATACGGCCTCAGATGGGAACTTCAGTCATTGCTGCTTGAAACAAGGTTAGGTAATTGTTCTGGAAAAGTATAAAGCTTGCAAGATTGGATATTTAACACCAAGATTTTCATTGTTTAGAGAGAAAGAAAGTTGTTATGTAAAAGTGAATCTGCTGAGGAGAATGAAATGGGTAGTGTGCTACCATTGTGAAATGCAGAGATGTTTTTTAATAGAGAAAGCAGAAAACAACTAGTTGTTGTCAGGGTGGAGGTTGATGAGAGTTGTGGACAATGGCAGAGGCAGTTTTATTGTGTTCTAGCCTAATGATGCAGTGCAGGAAAGTTAGTGCTGAATCAGAGCTACTCTAATCATTCATCGGGGTCAGGAGAAGCGTGTTCTCTGCAGTGGGAACACACTGTGCCCAAGCACCAGGGAGAACATTACCTGCCAACATATCAATGTTCTTCCAGGACGATGCTGCATATGAAATGGGATAGAAGGAATAAACATTTTGCTGCTCTTGGAGCTTGGGTTTCTGCTGAAAGGGATTTGAAAAAGACCGTTTCCTTCCACAAAAGTCTTCCAAGTGCTGCGTGTTTGCTTTAGTACACTGACAAATACATATAAAAATGCTGAAGCAATATATAGGTTACTCCCTTTTCTTAAGAATCTCAGACAGTGCGTAATTTTGAGGAAGCACCTTAGTTCTTAATAAATTTCATTAACTGGAAATCTAGACACAAAAAAACCCTTGTTGTTTTATCACACCTGCCCTGCCCCAGGCTCTTGGTGGTATTTGTCATCATTAAGGAAAAAGAAAGGGATGAAAGTGATGTAAGTTCAAGTGTAGTAGCAGTAGCTAAGAAAACAGCACGGGGACAAAGTTTACATGGAGGAAAAACAGATGGCCAAAAAAACTACTGCACTATTAGAAATAACAAAGAAAAATATTGAAGCTGGTACTCTAAAGTCTTTAGAGCAGGGGTCTAGAAAAAGGAAACCATGCTGGTTCTGACAATAAGTTGTTCTGTGACCTGGAGCAAGTCTCAGTGAATGCAAAAATATTGCAAAGACATTTGGATCACTTGGATTTTTGAAAAGAGATCAGATGGTTATCCCTACCCTTAGAGATTCCCACTGATCACTCACCAAAGAAAAAGAGAAGATTTAGGATTCCTGTATTTTGAGGCAACGTAACTACTAAAGTAATGGTAGGGCTTGGTTACCTATGGAGAGTCACTAAGATCCACCAAGTAAATGACATGGAAAATGAAGAGGTTAATGACTTGCTGGCATTTACAGAAGGCGGCGTTCGGCAATTGTTTCGCTTTGGTAGAATTTTTTCCAAGTCAGGAAAGTTTTTCTGAGGTAAAGTACTTGTTCCTGTTATCTGAGTTGAAGCCTATATGATCTGAAGGCTTATGCTAGTCCAGAACACAGTATTTGTCAGCTGATTTCATAGAGCTGTCTTCTTCACACAGCAGTACGGATTTTTCACCGCAGTAATGGAGCATGTGAGTAGGGTGAGCTGAATACAGTGAAGGGTCATGGTATTTTGGGGAGATCCCCTTGGCTGTTGTACGGAGAGGGAGACTCGGGGGAAAGTCTGCTCCTGTAAATGAACGTGGACGCAGTGATTTTGGCACTGCTGTACTGATTCTGTGTTAGTCAGGAGGTAGGGCTTGGGCATTTGTTTTCAAGAGACCTGGGTTTGTATTCCAGGGGAGGATAGGTAGTCATACGAAATATTTTTCGGAATGAGGGACCACAACCTAAGTCCTCCTAGAAAAGGTCCTGTGGTCTCCCTCTCCACCTGTAAAGCCTTACAAAGTGGCACGTATGCAAGAGATGGGAGACATAGTGTCAAAACTCCCCAGGAGGAGCAGGGTTCTGAACTCATGACTGCTCATGGCTCTGATGAATGGGAGCAGGGAACATGAGCAGACATGCACCTGGGTGCTACATGTCATGTCATTGACTAATACGTCTCTCTAATGGCACTGGAAAGCATCAGCATAGTAGTGATATAGGTAAAAGGCACTATTAACCCCAGATTTTACTACCTGCCAGTGTCCTGTTATTCAGCAGTGTTAACAACAGAAATGCATGATGGAGTTGACGTAAACACCATCTGGGGGCTACTTTCATGACCGCAAGACAGATATGCAGAAGATAAACTCCTGAGGCCGTAAGAAACATTCAACAGAAGCCTAGTGAGTAGCTTGCTAAAATCCTTGTGACATCCTAAAAACATCTGAGGGAAGACTGATAAAGTGCAGTGGATTATGGCTAAAAGGCAACCTTCCATGAAACATCTAGAACTCTTAAAATCAATTAAAATGCTTTTATAAGAATTTGTCCCATGTCAGAAAGGCTAGGCTCAGACCTGTCAGGGAGCAAGTTGTAGGGATCTGAGTCAGATGCATCCAAGGAATAATAGCATTTAGGAACTCCGGGGAAATAAAGAGCTAGAGCAATTCAGCCCCCAGAGAAATACAAAAAAAGGGAGGGGAAGGAAGAAAAAAGATGACATTTACTAGTAGCTCAACACCCTTTGTCCTGAGGGGCAATTCTTCTAGGCAATGCCATGCAGGTGATAAATTTATGCTATGCAAACTGTTCTGGAGACCATTGTCCCTTTAAAGAGAGATCCCATTCCAGGCATTTCCTTCCACATAAGTACAGCTTGTGCAAGTGAGGAAATCTCCTTTTTGTAGTGGAACCTGGGGAGTCTGTTTTGTAATTGGAACAAATGCAGAAGGGATTCCCTAATGCTCACTACACCAGCTCTTCAGTACAGTGCTTTCTCTGTTACCAAAATATCCATGTCTGACCTTTTCTGAATTTTGGAAGGGGCTGAGCATCTGCCTAGCACTGGTGGGAAGAGATTTATTCTAGAGGTAAGGTTGTGTATAGTTATTCTGGAACATGGTTCTGCTTCTGTGGTAGGTTTCTATTACAAGATGACTTAAGGCGGATTAATCAGTGCTCTCTGATTGACTTGCTCTAACGCCAAACAGCAGTGATAAAGCCACTTTCCTCACAAGGGTACTGTAATGACTAATGCTTTCTGAAGTGTTTAGATGTGATAAAGGTGAGGAGTAGCAAAGAAAGAGATGCTTGCTGGTTTGAAATGTACAGTCTGTGCTTATTTAGCTGTGGTAAATGAGCTGTAGTATCTAATAGAGAAGACCTGAAATTAAATCTTTTTCATTATTAAAGTTACGTGTTTCTGGCAATTCTGCTCCCCCCCCCCCCC
>NW_020799097.1:121005878-121051105 GCF_003259725.1 Athene cunicularia
CCCCCCCCCATCTTTCTAATATGCTGTTGTTATGGCAACAGTGGTTCTATCAAGAGATTCATATGAACTCCTAAACCCTCCTTGCACTTTTACCTGTTTTGGCATGCTCAAGATACTTAAATGTGTATGTTCTTGAGTTGTTTTTTTAACCAGAAGGAATTTAATTGTAATTTTCAGCAGAACTTCACTTCATAAGAAGGCTTTGACAAAATTGTCACATCTTAAGTATTGTTTTTTTTAACACAACCTGTATTAATGCAAGGTCATATTTCCTCTTCAAAGTCCTAGAGTTGGACAAAGAAGCCTCCACAGCAGTCTCCTTGCAACTTTTAATAGTCACGGATGAGTGAAACCAGTATCACCAAGTTCACACATAATTTACTGCAGAGGATTGTATTTCATTTTACTTTTGCACACCCCATTTATGAGCTCCTGGAGGGAGGAGGTGTCTCAAATATCACAGGACGAGCAGCTATACACATAGCAATGTCAGAGCTGTTCATCCCCCATAATAAACACAACAGCAAAGTGGCACTCTGACAGGATCATGAAATAGTCACGAGGAGTCCCAAAATAACTGATGGCAGTAAAGTGTTATTGGGTCTCCTAACCGAAAGAAATGGAGGTGTGTATTACAAGCTTCCAGATGGCAGAATATGGAAAAGACAGCTTCATGATCTGCTCTTGTGAATCCGAACCACTGCATGTCACTGATGAATGAAAGGTATAATTATTTAGAGGGGGGAGGGTGTTTTTCATGTCTTCGAGTGATATTTCACTAGTTGGACGTGTTAACTCAAGTTTCCTTAAGAAGTATTTTCTGAGCAGATAGAGCAGAAACTTATGCACAGTTTTGTTGTTCAAGTGCTTGCTGTGTTCAGTTATTTTCCTTAATTGTGCCTCAAATCTTAGTTTTTATTGCCCTGAACATGCCAGTAACTTCCTTCCTGTAAAAATGGCTGGAAAGTACCTCGTGAACAAATACAAAATAAACCATGGTCAAAACTTGACTCATCTTAGTAACACTTCATACTGAGTTGTGCCTTTAACTTTCTTATGTTTGGGGAATGTTCCTCAAGATTAATTTCTTTGCAACAACATTTCAGATGTGACAATCCCAGTGGCCTGTGACTAGAAATCCTAATCTCTCTACTAATTAATTGTTTACTACAATGGGTCTTGGGCAGCGTCTGCTTCTATGATGTGAGAAATATAAACAACATGTTGATGTTGGATAAATATATTTATTTTTATGATATTACAGAATGACGGAATCATCTAGGTTGGAAAAGACCTGGAAGATCATCTAGTCCAACAATTAACCTCACACTGACCATTCTCAGTCACGCCACATCCCTAAGTGCTATATTAGTTTTAACATAAACCTTAGTTGAAAGGGTAATCTTGGGCTGTCTTCACTGCACATCGCTTGAAACACAGTTTGCAGTTGTGGTTTTCTAGGCATGATGAAATATTCAACGTATTCGGGGTTTGGAGGGCGGAATGAGGGAAAGTTAACATTTGATTTAATTTTTAAAAATTGCTACTATTCTAAGCAAATAAATATCAAGATATTTACCTGTTATTTGTTTCATGAGCTGTATAATTTTCAGTCTCTACGTTGGCTTTGTAGCTAGCAAGATGTTGCTAGCACTGGTCTCAATAACCAGTTGCCTGTTGCTCTTGGGCTATATTTCTATGTTCTAGTAATTCGGTGAACTAGCAGTGAACCAGCAGATGAAAGTTGGTGCTGCAGCCCTTAAGCCTAAATGGTGTGCTGCTTGTCAGGTTTATTTGGGACTAGACTTAACCTGACCTTCTGGACTGAGTGCCATCATCGAATGGGCTTCAAAGCTGACTGAAGGGTCAGTCATTGATTCAGACTCTTCTGTGCCAGTGAGGCTTGGGAATGCAGTCACTGAGCATTTATAGAGGTGGTGCTGTTATTGCCTTTGTGCTCTGTAGGGTTCTGGGTGGTTTTGCAGGCCTGAGATGGGGGCAGTGACCTTCAGTGCAAAAGCTGGTGCAAATATTCTCAACTTGTATTTATCAAATGTTCAGTATCTGTGGATGATTGTTATGGGGGGAGATGAGGAGGTGATTAATCTTGATGGTGTTCCTAATTCTTTGTGTTCTCTTTTACTGAGGTATTTGCACTTAGGTGTCTGCATGGTAAGCTGCTTACCTGATGGCTTACTCTGTGGGGTTTTTTTTGCTCCTCTGTCCCCCACCTATCTGTATCCACTGAGATATCTCATACTTTGTGCTGCCACCTTGTACCCTGTGCTTTGTCCCCCATCACGCGCCATTGGAAAAACCCTCCTTAAGGCACTCTCCCCATTTGTATGCTTAATGTATCTGAAAGATAGGAAGGTGAAGAAAGGAAGGTGAGATGTTAATTTTTCTTTGTCATCTTTGGGCTGCCTCCTACTGTATTTAAATGCCACCAGGAAAATTGCTTCTCCAGACAATGATGTCTTTATTTTTTTTAAATAGATCTGAACTAGCTGCAACTGACTGTGGTGCATTTTACACAGCTCCCACATATTTTTAACCACATTTTCGAAGTTTTTTTTTGTCTCTTGGTTAAGCTAATCCTTGTTTGTATAAAAGGAAATGCAAAGTTCATAACCTGCTCTGGGTTTTTTTCCTCCCGTTCTTGTCTCTTTACCATTTGCACAGTGACATTAGAAAATCTTTGCAGTGTACAACAAGCACTTACCAAAAAAAGAAGCAAGATTTTTTAAACCAAATAAATACAGTTCTGTCATTAGCAGTGTTCATCATTCATTGGCATTTGTTAGATGACCCAGTTGGTTTGCATTGCAAATTAATTTAATTTTCCATGGATGGCTATAAATGGGTAACAAGCTATATTCTTCATATGCAAATATTCTTTTGATTAAATCCATCTTCACTTACTAATGCCCTAAAATGCTTTGATGTTTATTCTTCTACAAGCTTATGGACCAGGATTTCAGCCATGCTGCATTTTTTCAGTGGTTTATGTCTGCTCCCACAAAATCCTTTTATTTTTCACTCATTAAAAGTGACTATGGCAACACTTCCTTGTAAATAACTAGGAAAATTGGTTCCCTGAACATCAGAGTTCATTGTCTGTTTGATCAAAAATGCTCTTTTGGTAGTTTTCTTAAAATTAATTGGAACACTTCTTCAAAAACATTTTTTCCTAGGTTACAACTGAGATGAAGATGGTAACTTCTGGATTCTGGCAAGAAAGCTTTTTCACATTCTTGCATTCTGTTCCCAAGCCTCTCATTAGTGGGCTGTTAGTTTTACAGCCAGAAGGTAGCCTCCTCTCAGAAGAAAACTGGGAATTTTGTTCAAAACTACCATACTAGTTTTATTTCTATAGCTAGTGATTATAAAGATAAACTTTCATGTTAAGCAGTACAGATGACTTAGAGGCTAATTGCCATCAGTTTACAAAAGCCTTTTAATTATCTACTGCCTTTGGGACCTTGTCTTTAAAAGCTGGCCCGAAGAATGCAAATCCTCACAAATAGCATTCCTTACACAGCAATGTTGTTGTGTGCCATGTTACTTAAGACCAAGCCATAGTTTGTGTGCTAGTCATTGTGCTAGTGGTTCAGGAACTGGACAAATCACTTGTTACTGCCTGTTGGATCTTACCTGTGTCTTAATCAAGGAGGATGGTTCATTTTGGATCATAGTGACATGTGCTACAGACAGACAAGTGTCTTTGCTATCTATGCCAAAAGGACATTCATGTTTTTGTGTAATAGACCACCAGAAGTCATAAAGGCTAAGAATATAATTCTTCCGATCTCGGAAGAAACTCATTCTGATTTACATCCATGTAACTGAGAACAAAATCAGGCTCTGAATGTCTTGGGAGACATTATCCAATTAGAGAAAAGGTCAGGTTTGCACATTTACTGTCTATAATAGTTTTTTTCTTCCTCAGTTACTGTTGGTCAGACCTGTGTGTGAAATGCAAATGGGCGTGTGGGGGAGTGAGAGAGAATGTCATCTCATAGAGCAAATTTGATCAGGAATAGAAAGTTTCCACAGAGACTATATTCAGAGCAAATTTGTCTATTAGTCACTTACCCCTATTGCTTTTCCAGCTTGCCTTTTATCTCCTCACTTGCATCTCCCAAATGTTTTTTTCCTTATGTGTGTAATTGTAAAAAGGATAAGCTTAGGCTACTAGTAATGCCTTGTAGAGAGGAACAACACTTAATTAGAATTAATCTGTGATTCCAAAAGAAGAAGCAGCAAGAAGTGTACTATCTTCCTGTCTGAGAAATGGACATACCTATGTGGTAATGGATTCATTGTTAAGGGACACTTAACAAAACTGATAGTTTATCTTGTGAAGGCACAAGGAGCACACTTTCGATATAATGAGCCTCTCAAACTCCTCTTTTGTAGAGAAACAGGTAGAGCAATTTTTATCTTCCTGAAGATCTTTCCAGCTCAAGATCTTCACAAGGAAAGAAATTAAGAAATTGGGCATAGTCTCCTAGATACACCAATTAATATTGGTTTTACATTATGGAATAAAATTTGTTAGTACAACTGCAACAGACTTGCAAAGAACTTGTATTTTCCAGCCTAAGAGACTTGGAAGAATAATGGCAAATGAAACTAGCCTTTCCAAGGCAGTGTGATTAAAGAGCTGTGGCAAAGAAAGACTCCTGGGAGAAAGGGTGCTAAGGTAGCAATGTTCCCTCTGCTGCTAGCACTACCTAATGTCTATGATTGCAGCCATGTAATGGAGAGAAAATTCTCTTCTTTTGTTTTCCCCCCTGCCTCTTCGTATTGTCTCCATGACTATGCCAAGACTCTGGAAAGCCCGAGTAAGATGAGCCTTGCACATATATATGCAAGAGTTTAATCTGACTGGAAAAAAAGCCATGCAGGAATAGCTAAGTACAAATCTAAAGAGACAACTGTGCTAGTAAAAATCACACATGACCGCGATAATGCTGGAAAGCAGTTTGCTTTTTAGGTATTGATTGAGGATGTATATCTGGGACCATAACATTAGAGGGAGCCCCCTTTCTGGGCAGTTATTTCAGTTATAGTCCATTAAAGGAGTTTCTAGTTGTATTATTTAAACTCTCAGGTCAGGACTACAATGTGATGTGGGACGAGATGCAGTACTCTGCTGAAGTTCTGTATTAGCTTGGATATGTGCTGCTCAGTGCAGTGTTTCTTCAGAAATCCCCTTAGTCTAGCTTTAGTTCTGGTATATGTACGTGACAGTAATAACATCTTAAATACATAAACCAGTCTGCTACCAAATTCCCAACTACACTGACATAGCTGTTTCATTTTCTGAAGCCCCATGATTTGTGGTTTCACTTCGGTGTTGGTGGGGGGTGTTGAGGTGAGTTGTTAGTATCTGGAGTCCTTCATCAGGAAGAATAGGATTTTCCTGTAGATGGTTGTTTCTTCCTTACCCTAGGATATACTTGTTACCCTTCCTAGGGTAAGGAAGGGTTCCTTTTTATCTGTTTGCAACACAGTTGTACACCTTTGCTTTTTCTTCACTGTTCTGCAGCTCCACATTGCATTCAAATTTACTATATATGGCCATTTTGCTTATATTAGATACTATTTCTCTGTTGCCTTTTTTACTCTTAAACCAAAATTTTTCCATGTCCATTCTGCATTTCTTTAACTGATCATTGGTGAGTGTGCGGAGTTCCCAGTGCCAAGGCTATGCATCATGTCTTAACCCATGCCTGTACATCTATACTCCATTCTGTGTCTACATTTCCCCAGGCCTCTGATGTTAAATCAGGTTGCATTTCTCTACCGCATTATGTTAGTCATAGAACCATGGTGGTACCATACAAAGATAAAACACATTAGCCGTAGATGCCTAGTCAATTAGAAAAATTCCTGTTATAACTAAATGAAGCTAAAACTGAGTTGCAGGCAGGTCAAGTTCAGATAGAACAAACCTGATTACATCTGTTCTGAGGCCCTGCAAACTCAGTATGGAGCTGTTACTAGCAATGGCAATACCATATTGCAGGGCTGGTTGGTTACATACTGCATCGTGAATATATTCTGTAATAACTGTCTATGCTAAACTAGGACAATTGCTCAAACACTATTTTGAGTAAGATTTGTTCTTATAAATGAAAACAGTTATGGGAGGATAACTTTTAGTATTTCCACAGTGATTCTATAACCTAGTAGTTTAAATATGTAAAACATCAATTTCCACTGCAGTGTCATTGTTGATGATTACTCATCTGATCACCATGGGTTCCTGAGAGAAATAATTCATCAAAAAAAATTAAAGCAGTTTATATAAAACACTTGACTTTTTTTTTTTTTTTTTTTTTTTTTTTTTAATCCAGTATGTGAAGTGTGAGGATTTGCAGGCAGCCAACAGAGGAAGGTGGTATGTGTAGGTGCAGCAGTGTACACCTGGGCATGTAGCTTGGGAATTGTGTGCTCTCATACCAGCCTTCATTTGCTGCCAGCTCTCTCCTGAAAAGATATCTGCAGTGAAAAATAGGAGCAATATTTTAATTATTCTCCTACTTGGCCCACTGATAGTGGAGAGCCAGGAGTGTTGATTTGAAAGTATATTGTTACCTAGTCACAGCAACTGATGCATCCTACCCTTATGGAACTGGTGTTTAAGTCTTAAAACTTCACCAGAAAAGAGGCAAGAGATATTTCAGGGGAACATTACTGTCAACCGTAAGACAGGCTCCTCTCAGTTTCTTCTTCTGCCCACCCCCCCTGCTCTGTGTACCCCGTTTCTCTTGTGTTTTCTGTAAAAGTGAAGAAAACTTCCAAATAATCCCTTCCAAAAACGGGCTAGGAAAGGTTTACAGGACTATCTCTTTTGGCCATTGATGGTAATGTTTTTTCCTAGGGCTGCTTCTTTCTACTGACGACTGCTGCATGTTGTTGAAAAGAATGCTCCAGAAGCAGACTTCTGTCTGTAAATGTCCAAAGCAAATACTTCTAGATCAATTTCTTTTGAGAAACATTAAAGTTCCTCCATAAGCAATATCTAAAATATAAGATTATAGGAAAGGAAATGTGGGGGTGTGGCATTCAAAAGTTAGACTTTCTTCAAACTTGGGAGTTCCTGAAATATCTTCCCTTATAGGCTAGTCTACCTGCTGAAATAATGACTGCTATAGTTACTCTGAAAGTAGAAAGTCTCTTGATCAGGCTGTTTAAGAAAAATGCCAAAAGGAAAAGGAGGACCCAGCCTGTTGAGAAGAGAAAAAAAAACACCCCAAACACCACCATCAAAACAAACTACTGCCTTGCTATACTGTCTTCATGGGGAACGACTGGTATGAGTTTGGTTTGCTTGGGGCCAAAGTAGCAAAGTTGGGGGGAAGATTTTCCCATGTTCAACAGTTAATTAGGTGTGTCCTACCAGAAAATTGTGCTTTTATCTACTCTTTTTTACCATATTTAAGCTATATGAGAACAGTGCATAAGCAAATCCTTGATGTCCCCATAACATTAGCTGATCTGATGAACAGCTTTGAAGTATAGAGTTGACCTGGATTTTGGGGTCTACTAGATGGAAAACTCTGAAGAAGTTACTTACTTTGTTTTGAGTTAATTTTACAGCTGAATATATATGACAAAATCTGGCAGTATCTTAAGTATCTGCGCCCTGCAGCACTAAGGAAGGAAGCTTCTATTATGCTGAGATGCTATTTTCACTAACCTAAGATGTGAAAATGACCATTAGGATATCCTGTCAAAGGAGAGAAGATTTTTCAACTTACCCAACTAACTTCCCAGACATCTGCTGGAAATACAACATGGCAGAACAAGACCAGTCCCAGAGATTCCTAGAATGTGTGGGAGACAACTTCCTGACGCAGCTGGTGAGTGAACCGACCAGAGAAGGTGCCCTGCTGCATCTCCTCTTTGTGAACAGAGAAGGGCTGGTGGACGACGTGGAGGTTGGAGGCCGGCAAGGGCACAGCGATCATGATCTATTCTTAGAGAGGTCAGGAGAGAGCTAAGCAGGACTGACATCCTGGACTTCAGAAGGGCTGACTTTGTCTTGTTTAGGCACCTGCTTGAAGGGATCCCCTGGGAGACTGTCCTGAAGGGTATAGGGGCCCAGGAAGGCTGGGCACTCTTTGAGAAGGAAGTGTTAATGGCTCAGGAGCAGGCGGTGCCCAGGTGCTCTAAGAGAAGCCGATGCCAGAGAAGACCACCCTGGCTGAACAGGGAGCTTTGGCTGCAACTCAGGGAGAAAAGGAGAGTTTACAGCCTTTGGAAGAAGGGGCTAGTCACACGCAGTGATTACAGAGCGGCTGTGAGGCTATGCAGGGTGGAAATCAGAAGAAACTGGAAATTAATTTGGCCTCTGCAATCAAGGATAACAAGAAAAGTTTCTATAAGTATGTCAGTAGCAAAAGAAAGTCCAGGGAGAGTCTCCATCCCCTGCTAGAGGCAGGAGGAAATTTGGTAACAAGTGATGAGGAGAAGGCTGAGGTGCTTAATGCCTTCTTTGCCTCAGTCTTTAATAACAAGGTTTGTTGTATTGATGAAGCCCAGCCTCCACAGCCAGAATAGAGAGACTGGGAGAACGACCCCCCTGCAATCCAGGAGACAGCCAGTGACCTACTGCATCACATAGACACACACAAGTCTATGGGACCAGATGGGATACACCCGAGGGTGCTGAAGGAGCTGGCTGGGGTGCTCGCCGGGCCACTTTCTATCATTTACCAGCAGTCCTGGCTGACTGGGGAGGTCCCGACTGACTGGAAATTGGCCAGTGTGACACCCGTCTATAAGAAGGGTCGGAAGGATGATCCAGGAAATTACAGGCCTGTCAGCTTGACTTTGGTGCCCGGGAAGCTGATGGAGCAGCTCATCCTAAACACCATCATGCAACACATGAGGGACAACCAGATGTTCAGGCCCAGTCAGCATGGGTTTATGAAAGGCAGGTCCTGCTTGACAAACCTGATCTCCTACGACAGAGCGACCTGCTTATCAGATGAGGGAAAGGCTGTGGAGATGTAGTTTACTTTGACTTTAGCAAGGCTTTTGACACCGTTTCCCACAGCATTCTCCTGGAAAAAATGGCTGCTTGAGGCTTGGACAATTGCACACTTTGCTGGGTAAAAATATGTCTGGACGACCGGGCCCAGAGAGTTGTGGTGAACGGAGTTAAATCCAGCTGGCAGCTGGTCACGAGTGGTGTCCCCCAGGGCTCGGTGTTGGGGCCACTCCTGTTTAACATCTTTATTGATGATCTGGACGAGGGGATCGAGCGCACCCTCAGTCAGTTTGCAGATGACCCCAAGTTGGGCGGGAGTGTTGATCTGCCCGAGGGTAGGGAGGCTCTGCAGAGAGACCTGGGCAGGCTGGAGCCATGGGCTGAGCCCAACTGGGGGAGTTTCACTAAGGCCAAATGCCGGGGGCTGCACTTGGGCCACAACAACCCCCAGCAGTGCTACAGGCCTGGGGAGGAGTGGCTGGAGAGCTGCCAGTCAGAGAGGGACCTGGGGGGGTTGATTGACAGCTGGCTGAATATGAGCCAGCAGTGTGCTCAGGTGGCCAAGAAGGCCAATGGCATCCTGGCTTGTGTCAGCACTAGCGTGGCCAGCAGGGACAGGAGAGTGATCTTGCCCCTGTACTCGGCACTGGTGAGGCTGCACCTTACTGAATTGTGTTCAGTTTTGGGCCCCTCACTACAAAAAGGACATAGAGTTTACTCAAATATGTCCAGAGAAGGGCAACGGAGCTGGTGCAGGGTCTGGAACACATGTCCTATGAGGAGCGGCTGAGGGAACTGGGGGGGTTTAGTCTGGAGAAGAGGAGGCTGAGGGGAGACCTCATCACCCTCTACAACTACCTGAAAGGAGGGTGCAGAAAGCTGGGGGTGAGTCTCTTTAGCCTAGTAGAAAGTGACAGGACAAGAGAGAATGGTGTCAAGTTGCGCCAGGGAAAGTTCGGTCTAGATATTAGGAAGCATTTCTTTCCAGAAGGGGTTGTTAGTCGTTGGAATGGGCTGCCCAGGGAGGTGGTGGAGTCCCCATCCCTGGAGGTGTTCAAGAGTAGGGTCGATTTAGAGCTTAAGGATATGCTGTAGGTGGGAACTGTGCTAGGCGAACGGTTGGACCAGATGATCTCCAGGGTCCTTTCCAACCTAGATGATTCTGTGATTCTGTGAAATTGCATGCGGAGCCTGAAATTGCCACTCTGTGATCCTATGAGAGATCTTAAATGTCAAAGACTGTGTTATAGACCATTCTGAGCAAGCTTTAGCTTCTTGGTAAACCTGTTTTCTGCAGCCAGTTCTGCAACAGCCATGTGTCAGGAAAAAGTGAGGTTATGGTTCTGTCTCAACAGCATCCTAAATTTGTGGAAACTCTCCCAAAGGATCCCATGTGGAGTGGCTAAGCCTTTTTTTTTGAACAGCATGTAGGTCTTTACCTATAGGTCTCTTACTGTGGTTTCTGAAAGCAATTTCATGCTGCTTTTGTATTGACTAGTAACACAAAATGACACTGATTTTTTTCTCTTCCCCTCAGGCTGGGGTGTATTCATGTGATCAGGAAAATAGAGCAATGTCTGCAGTATGAGTAATTAGGAAGTTTTCTTGCTTTTGTTTTGGCTTTGGCTGCAGCCAAAGACTAAATCTATTAGTTTATCCTTCCTCTACTTATCCCACCGCTACCCAAGGTAAGAGCAGACATCCTGGTATTCCTGTTAGAGGAATAGAACAGGTAAGAATCATACACTGGAATGAATATTTTTATATGACTTTTTGCCAACACAGTACCCTCAGTAACTGATTTTGTTTAGAAATAGAAATGACTGGGACTCCAGGTAATATTTCAAAACCTTTCACAGAACTTTTGAAACATTGGGAAGGGGGGATTGTTAAGAAACTGCCATTTTAGCTGTGGAAAATTTCGGTATTGAACTTCAAAATTATGTAAGTGCATTGACAGAACATTATTCTTAATAAATGCCCTTAAGAGGGCGCTTATTCACCACTGCATTTGTTTTGAACATCGTCTGTTATAATAATGCAATTTAAAAATAATTTGCTACTGCACTAAGTTAGCATTTGACTGCAATGTTTGGGCCAGTTATGGTTACTGACATCAATAGATACTAAGTATACAACAATATTTCATTAAAGAGGCTTAATTTGTGTAATAGTTCTGTCAGTTTATAGGAGTGCCATTTCTACCCAAAACAGCAGATGCAAAGCAGTTCCACACCTCTTAAAAGAAATAGCATTCCCTTCCACAACTGAATTCTGGTTTGATTTGGGGTTTTCTTTAGCTCTGCCTTTGCTTTTCTGTGACAAACATGAGTTGTAATAAACTCTCATGCTTCATCATCTGCAGTCATCTTCCTTTGAATATACAATCTTGTAACTAGGGGTGTAGTAGAAGACTGAAGGATACAGAACAGCTCTGGTAACAAAATTGGGCTATAAAATACTTCCTTTTAAGCCAGCCACTGAGAAATTACATTCTGTTTTCTTAGAAAGGATCTTTCTGATAAGAATTTCTGCCATAAAGTGCTTATTTGTAATGATCATGGAAGCTGGATATATGTGCCAATGGAGTCATCTGATCATTTTCTGTCATGTTTCCAGTGCTGTAATTTTCATCTTGGCTAAATTAGCTAAGGTACCTTTTCATCCATCTTGATGCTATCCCCATAGGGGACAGGTGCCAGCAGTAGCTTGGGGAAATTTCTCTTGGCAGAGAGCAACCCGCTGCCTACAGGCAATGCTGACCACTTTCATATTATTTCTTACTCCTTTAACATAGTGTGAAGCAGCACTGCGTAGATGGGACATGTGACAAATCTCCCTACGTTGGATCGCTTATGTATGAACATGGCTCCAACCTTCACAGCCCCTGTCTCATCTTTGCAGTTTCTGCAACTGTCTGTTGAGAGAGTGCAACACCTGAGAGGAGACAAGAATATGATGCATATCATGGTTTAGAAAGACAGGACTGGCAGTGTGTGTTAAAACAAAGCTCTATGGAATTAATCTCTGCCTTAGTCATGTCCCTTATAAATTAATACTTGTTCACAAATAAAATAGGATTTGCCAGAAGATCTCCATTAGCCCAGACCTAGATCTTGGCATCACAGTTTGCTTCTTTCTGTATAGAATGCTGGAAAATGAAAGTGATTGGTATAAACTTGCATCACTATGATTGGATTATGCCATATAGCACTAGCAGTCATTTCGAAGTAAGCACTTATGCAATTTTTCTATCACAGAAATAAACACAAAGTTTACTTACGGCGTTGTCTGTTTGGAATGAAAGGAGAGATGATTTCCACACCCCCACCCCATCACCCTCCTTTCAAATTTGGCATTTTTATGTGGACTTGAAAGGTTGCTAAACTGTATCACCAGAGCTGAGCTATTCCATGCCTGTTGAAGAGCTGACCTTCTGCTTCAATTTTAAAGCCTTCATTTTCCATCTATAATTAATTCCTTTCATCTGAATCTGAAGGAGTCGGAACATGTCTCGGTGGTTTGTCCATAAACGTTGTGTATAGGCCGCAGACTAAATAACAGAATAATCACCTTGCAGATTCAGTTCTGTAGCAACACAGGATCTTATGGTGATAGATATCTAATCTTCACATGGTAAATTTAAAAAAGCCTCACTAGTTATCTTTTCAAAACATGCTGAATGTGTGTGCTCTCAAAGCTTTGTGGTCATACAGTTGTACAAGTAAAGGCAATTACTTTACATTACTTCCAGGCAGCAATGGAAGTTGATTTTTTTTTTTTTTTTAATACTCCTACATAAGAGAAATTCAGTCTGTACATTTGTTTCTCTCTCACAGATATCTGTGTGGCATTCTTCAACTGAGACCAGCTAATTTATTCCAGTGGTTTATAGGGGGATCTGGCTTTTTAATAGCTTTCTGTATCTTGTTAGCCTTTGTTTAATAGTCATCTAGACAGAGTCCAGTGATACTGAGCAGCACATATCTCCAGGATAACATTTAATTTTTGTATCACTAGACAGGATATAGCTTCTGATATTGGAATAATAACATCTATTTCTCTGTACCTGTATCACCATGTAGAACTGAGTCTCATGAATTAAGCACAAGCTCTTGTGCCTGAGGTTGAGGAATTCATTTAACTCCTTTTCTGTAGACCTGTAAGACTGCTGTGCCTTTTCTAGGCCTTGACCAGCTTATTGGATACTTTTGTAACAAAGTTGATAAGAGCGATTCCTTTTTTTTCTTTCAGTAAAATACAAAATTATCATTCTAATATATGAAACTCTATTATATCTATTCTGTCTTGGTAAAGGGGCACTCTTAGGGGTTTACAAGCTTATGGAAGTGGTTTGACCTCACTGTTCTTCAGAAGATGTAATTCTAGAGGTTTTGGCACAAAGCAACTTTGGCATCCCTTGTCTTTTGTATTTTGTTGCTAGTGCTGGGGAGATCTTGGGTCTTCATGCATTCTGGGTGGTGGTGTCCTAAATCCTTACAGGTGCCAATGGATGGAACTAGTGTGATAGATATTGGTGAACGATAGTGACAAAACTGCTCCCTTCCTTCTGCTAATTAAAAAAAAGACAGTTTAGGAAACCACAGGTTTTCTTAATGCACTGAAGTGACACCACTTATTTAACATCTGAGAAATTCCTTCACTGGCTAAGTGACTGCGCTAGAGACCTAGAACATTAAAGCTTTTGACTATGTACCATAGCAGGCATGCAAAAACAAAAAAGAGCTGTTTCGATGAGTGAAGACACTTGCCCTGAGAACTTCTCAGTTTAGAACTTCTTTTTTTTTTGGCTGTATTTTAACTGTTCACATTGAAATTTTTTCTGTTGCTTTCAGTGGAGTTTTTGGTGGACTCTTTCAGCCAAAAACATCACAAGTGGAATCCCTTCCAAAAGGAGAATAGGCTGGCTGAAATGGTCCAGGCAGAGATGCTCCTGAAAAAAGCTGCCGTAATTACCACTGGCAAAAATGAACTCCCACCGCAACTGTACTGCTAGAGTATTTTCTACCTGTTTTAGCTGCTTTTGTTTTTAAAAGGCAGACTCGACATCTTCTTAGGCAGGCTGACTGAAACCAATATCTGAACCTGACCTTCTAGATCTCATGTTATCTT
The DNA here is from genome assembly GCF_003259725.1 of Athene cunicularia. NCBI lineage: Eukaryota > Metazoa > Chordata > Aves > Strigiformes > Strigidae > Athene > Athene cunicularia. Next base: position 121,020,019 of record NW_020799097.1, read on the forward strand.
GCACGAGAGCAACTTCACTTGTACAAGAGATCATTTGCAAAACGGCAGAGTAATACATGTTTCAGCTTATGCAAATTTTGCCTTTGAAGACTGTTTATGGTGAAGAGTTTAGTAATACAGAGCATAAATAAATAATGTAATGATACTAATAATGGAGTTGCTCAGACATTGATTACAGCTTCATTAAGTGCGATTACTCACTGTGATCTCTGCACTACAAATTAGGTTTTGATAATTTGACCGATTCTCTATTTTACTTTAGTGAATTAGAAAAATAAATTGCCAGGGCAGAACACTTAGAAAAGAAAAATATTTTTCTAACATTTTATAAAATGTTTATTTAAAATGATGAAAATTACCTTAATGTCTCTGTTTATTCAGGGTAGGCAGGCTCATCTAAAATACTTTAAAAGGTAATATTCTTATATTAAAAGCTTTGGGAGTCTTTATTTTCTTTTAATTCCCCAGTCATAAGAAAATCTCTTCCAATCAGTGGTTTGTTTTTTTGTTGTTTGGTGGTTTGGTTTTTGTTGTTTGGTTGTTTGTTGGGTTTTTGTTTGTTTGTTTGTTTGTTTGTTTGTTTGTTTTTAAAAGTACATAACAAACAATGTCTTGATGCAATAAATTTCTTGCTAATTTTTATTCTATGTGTGTCACAGAGTTGCAACCCAGTCTGGTAATCAGCTCTGAGATTTTTTTCTGAGGAACTCTCTGCTTTTAGAGATCTGTTTGCACACAGATTCAGAGATGCCAGATCTCTTGTATCAGCAAATGCAGAAGTGGAATTTGGCAGCCTGTGTGACAAATTAACCTCACAATGAATGAAGGGCTTTTGCTTTAAACAAAAACCAAACCTTGAGCAGCATATTTCCAGTTTGTGGCTTGCAGTATATGTGACCAGAAAGTCAGCATTAGTTAAATCATTTGGTTTATACAGTCATGGGTGGAACGAAGGCTGTGTCCACCTTCAATGAGGTTTTGTACTCAGGTAACACAAAGGAAAGTGTTATAAGCATTTGATGTTATGGTAACTGGATCAGTACTCCACAGGGCTCAGTTTTCTAAAAGATGTATCTCTTATTGCAAATGATGGAGGTAATTTTCAGAGTGCCTCTGAAAACTGCACTGGGGTGATGCATTTGTTTTCTTTTGTGACTTTTTTTTTTTTTTTTTCTGTGATCCAAATGTTAATTTGTGTAGTTCAGCTCCTCAAGGGCTTCATCTGAATAGGATATTTTGGCGTTAGTCTGAAAGGTTTATTGTAATCATCTTTACAATGAATTAAAACATGTTGATTAATTTGGTTACCATTAACTCTGAGGAGTGCTTAAAATGGATCTTGATTCATGGCTTGATTCATGGGAGGCTATTGTGCAATTTAGAACTTAATATAATTCTCTCAAGTTGGTATCCTAATTTTTAGGCTGTTCTGTATGTCATACTAGCTAGTATCCTCTCCCTATCCTCCTTTCCCCATAAATAAGGAAATATTTGGGATCAGTCCAGCAAAGATTTACAGAGGATTCTCCTCCTTCCAAATAGAATGCCCATTTCTTAATATTTAAACATGAACTAGATTCTTAGTCTATTACTGTACAGACAAAACTATAAATCTCCAGTTATATAACTGAATAAATTATACTCATATGACATTTGAAAGCTATAGGAAGAAAATGTGGCACAGGGTAGAATCCTGAATCTCAATTGTCCATTCCTCCCAGACTCAGTTATTAACTACATGGCCTTGAATAACTTGTAGAAATTTAACTTAGTTTTTGTATGCTTAGCTCATCTTGTTCTAACATAGCTGTCTGCTTTTGTTTTTCCAGAGAGCAGTCAGAAAAGCCATCCTCTCTAAGCGAGAGTAGATTCACAGTGTCAGACAAATGCCCCCACTCTGAGCTGGTCTTTATTTATAGTATTCTATCTACTTTTTCCATTGTATCAGCCCTCAGTGTGTCAGCTGGGTATCAAACTGCTGAATTAATAGAAAAACTGTAGTAAAAAAGTACTAGCACAAAAGTGATAAACACCTCCACACAAATTACCCTCAGCACTAATCACTTAGACCTTGTGAGAAACAGCACACTGAACAGTTTCTGAAATAACCTTACTCTGCCTTCATATTTTTAAAAATAGCCCCCAAAACATGCATAAACATCAGATGCTGTGAAACAGACCTCCCCTGCTAACTGTTTGTAGCTGTAATTAACACAGATTTACAGTTAGGGAATTTGAATGCCTGATAGCATTATATTTCTTGTTTATAAATGTGTGTTGTCAGATGTATATTGATAAGCCTCTTTCTTATAGTATCAGTGTTTCTCCTTTTACATCTGCTATGACAGAAGTGGAAGTTTTCATTATGACTTTTAGATTCACTACAACAAGAATGAGCCATAAGGTTTCAGGGGAAAGACGTAATTTTTAACAGTAGCTGGTGGTGTGCCTGCTTACAAACACCGGAGTTGGAGCTCTTTTTGTCTCAGATGATGGGGAATCCTTTAGCAAATTCATTTATCTTTTTCAAAGATGCAATCCACTGAACACACAGAGCAATAGCCTTTATTCCTCTTCCCTATTGTACAGAAGTATATATTTCACAAGAAAGCAGAGAGACTGCCCTGACATGTCTGTAAGCATGTGAAAGAGGCCTATGCACAGTTTCTAAAGGATGTATGAAAGATGCTTGAGTTTTCCTGCCTTGGGCTTGACACTGGTGACCAGGCAAAGCTGGATTGCTGTGTTATACCAGTGAGAGTGACTTTGCTTCTAGACAATACCTGAGCCAGCAGCATGGTACCAAGAGCAATGAGGTCTGCAGCATCTCCAATCCCAACACTGGTGATCTGTCACCATAGTGATGCTTATGGTTCCTTTTATCTGTCCTGCAGGTTACAGAAGTTTTTTTTCATTTGGCCCCACAGGTTACACTTGGGGTTTGCCCAAGTTTTGAGCTTTTCCTTGCAAGAAACAATTTGAATTTTTTATACTGTCTCTTATCTCAAGGAGCTTGATCTTGAAATCAAGTGCCAAGTATTGCAAGACATACAGCGAAAACCCCAAAGCCTGCAGTGGCAAGTGAGTAGCTTTTATATGTTCTTTCTGTATTTTGATCAGCTTCATGTTAACTATAACAGCTCTGTCTCTCAGAACCCAAATGAATACATTTTTTTTCCCCCTTTTAACCCAAGTTCATACTTTACTCAGGACTATTTTTTCCTTCTGAGTTTTCTAGCCTTATACTCTATGCAATGTTGTGGCTAGATGTACATTCATACAATTGGTATGTAGGAGGATTTTCCAGCTTCCTTAACCTATATACCATGACAAATCTGGCCCTTGTGCCTGAGTTTTTTTCAGTGTTGAAAAATTCAGATCTGATCAGCTAATGGGTAGTTTCATGCACCCAGTCATGCAGAAGACTTTCGGTTATTGAAGTCAAGCCAAACTAACATGGAATACATAATTTAACAGCTTTTGGGAGTTTGTTGCATCAATCTGCAATGCACTGTCTGGTGTCACCTTGCTGTCCCAAGAGCTAAGACCTTTTCCTCTCATTCTCTAGCTGAAGTAATGACTGAGGGTTGCAAGCCTAACCCAAATGTGCTATTCTGAGTGGTACTGCAGGAGCTGTGGGTGTGGAAGGTACCCAAAACTCCTGTAACACTGTCTAATTGTTGCTCATTTCTTTCCTGTTATTCAGAGGCTGTCAGCCTCTTGCAATGCTGATGTACGTGCCCTGGGAGCGAGTGTCATGCTGCTCCGGCCCTTTCCCTTGTGCCTTGTCACCAAACAGCCAGCCCAGTAAAGGCCTTTGATCACTGTCACTTTGGCTTGGGTTTAGAGGTTGGAAGCCCCTGCTCACTACTGATTTGTGTAATAGCAGCAGGGAGGAAATAAGGACCCACTTTTCCACTTGCCCTCCTCACAGCTTCTTGCAGCTCCTCAGGAGTTGTTGGGATGGGGATTATCTGTTCTCAGCCCAGCTCCTCCCAGGAGTGGTGTTGCAGTGAATGCTGTTCTCACACTGTCCCTGCTACAACCAGCCACAGTAGCAGTGGGGCCCTGACACACTCAGCAAACCATGTCTTTAACCATTCAAAGCTGACGTAAAGGCCTATCAAGAGGAAACAATTTTGCAGCATTCTGTTGTGAGTTTTATTGGTCCAGCAAAACCATAGGACTCCATCTTTGAAAGCCACCTAGTAGTGTGTTTACATCTTTGTGTCTGTACTGGCACAGTGGACCCCCAGAACATTTATCAAAGGCAGGAGACACCCCCTGTAACAACTAAACTAGACAAAAGTAGCACTGTTCTCTGCTAACTTCTGAAAAATCCGTACAGGGAGAATAAGCTACTAATCCAGATACGATGCATCTGCCAGAACCAGACCTCAAACATAAATTTATGCTTTTTTGACATCCAGGCTAATGTCTACTAAAAGCTATACTCTCTTTTTAGGTTATGTAAAGGATTGCCCGAACCCACTTAACATTCTTTCTAGCCTGCATTTTTGAGAGGTGATGAATTAATAGGAGTATCCCTACAAAACCATTTATTCTGGTTAAGGTTTTAAATTGAGATATTACTCAAGTAATATCTCAGTTTAATGAGTAAAATATAGATTTTTTTTTTTTTTTTTTAACTTGGTTTCTACAAGTGGCTGCACCAGCCCCCAGCATTTTAAGAGGCAGCCTGTATTGGGCTGTCACATAACAGGACTTCCCTCTAAGAACTTAAACGATGCTCATGTTTTGCTTACAAGCTAATCAGAATGCAGCAGAAATGTTTAAAAATGGCATTTATTATGACGTTTTGCTAAACAGCAGATGTGGTTTTGCTCAAGCATGTAAATGTCAAGGAGCAGAGCACCTAGCAACCAGTTTTCAAGATATTTTCAGCATGCAAAGAAGGTTTGTGGAGCCTGTTGGCAGACGTACTCTCCTTAGCGCTCAGTAACTGTCCCAGCTGCAGCCTCGGGTAGATAGGCTGTCCTCCTCACCTTTTTTAAACTGGCAATCCACCTAAGGAGATAATATTGCAGCATGAGAGGTGTGCTCCAACTGAATGTTTTCTAGCTAGCCCAGGTTTCTGAAACCAGTCCAGAAACCTTTCATGCAGGGAAGGTGGTGAGCTAACAACCTTTCAGTAGTAAATCCTTTATATCATAAGATGACTGGAGGCCTGATGGTCATCCAGACCATTCTTTTCTCCAAAGGCAGGATTTGTGTCACCCTTGAAAAGAGTTTCTTTCAAAAAAACTTCCTGTGATGGAGGTCCTGCAGTCAGAAGAATCACCGTCCTTATTGGTAGGGAGATATTTGGTTCTCCCTTTCTTCATAACTAACCTGAATTTTCTGTTGTGTAGACTTAAGCCTAATCATTCTGTCTTTTACTGAACATGGATGTGGAGAACACATGGGATTGCAAGAGCTGTTCTTGTGGTCCAGAGCAAAGGTCTAACACCGCAGTCTGCCTCCAACAGTGGTCACAGCAAGATGCCTGAGGAGTACGAACGGGATAAGCATATGTATGTGATACTGTCATCTTACAAAAGCATGGCCAGATCTGTTTTGTCTCACAGGATTTTCTGAGCCTTTTGTAGCTTCTCTACTTGGAAGAGCAATCCACTGCAAGTTTCTAAGTACTCCATTTGATTCTTTCTCTTTTGCAACAGTTTTGGTTTTTTGAATGCTTTTACATCTCATCCTTTTGCAGATGATTCCTCTTTAGACTGAACATTCATTTCATCTTCTTTCGTAGGTCACGTTTTCTAGACTTCTGATGGTTTTCTAATTGATCTATGCCTTTCTTACAGCATAGTTTCTTACACTGGCCATATTACATCAGCCAAGCCTTCACTCATGCTGAAGATGTACCTTCTTTGTGTCTCATATCTTATTGATCTCATTAACATGCGGTGTTTTCTGGGAAGTGTGTCCTGTTACAGATAGCATAATCAGGATTTTTGGCTGTGATTTAAACAGGATCTGTGACTTGCTTTTCAAGATGCTTCCATTCTCATTGAACTAAATGGGACACGAAGGCACTTGCTCTTCAGATGTCTATGTTTGAAATCTGTAACCATGGAGAATATTTATACATCTCTCTCTGCATCTGAGACCCATTCTCATTCTCACTGAAGTTATTGTTAGCAAGCCCTGACAATGCTTGCAGTAGTCTTAACTTATGCTGAAAATGACCTTTTCTTTTGGACTAGGTAAAAGGCTTTTCTTAGCCACAATTTCCAGCCTGTCCCTTCAAGTTTGGAAGGGATGCTTTTCTCTTCCTTATGTAAAATTAAGAGTTTGTGCTTCCCCACCCTGCTGTCAGCCAAGTGTTGTGTTCTATACAAGTGGCATGTCTAACACCTGAGCATCACTATATGGCAGTTCCTTGAAATGCATTTAGTATTGTGGCTAAAATAGGAGAAGGTGATCTAATAAAACCCACCTCCACGTTTTGATATATTTTCTTGTGGAGGCCATTCTGTGAGTCTCCAGATGGGTGAGTGATTGTATACATAACAATACTTAGACTTTTGCTTAGTCTAAGATACAACTCTTGCTTAGTTGCCTAAGCTTCCATTGAGTAAAAATGTTAGACATAATGGATAGAACCTTGAAAGTATCTTTTAGATATGCTACAATCATACGAGGGCTACTGCTGGAAATCATACTTGTTCATGTACACTGGCCACAAGAAGATTTGAAGGGAAAATTCAAATGACTGCAACATTTAAAGAAGGGTGAGTCTAGCTAAGTCCAAGGGAGCCCAAATATGTGTGGGAACTGTTTCCCTTTCTCCAAAGGAGTACTGCTGTTCTCTGCAGGAGTATTGAGAAGCCACATACAAAAGTCTGTGGCTTCTCAGTGGTGCAATGATGGGAAGGATGGAGTGACACAGACAATATACAACAGAAAATGGGCTCAATTCTGGATGTTGTGCTGTGCTCTTTGTCATTGAGACTATGTGAGATGTGAATGAGTCAATAGGATTACTGTGATCTGTGAGTGTTGTTCAGGACTGGGAGACTGTTCAGAATCTCAAAGGACAGGTATATCCCTGAATATATGTGTGACTGAGAAAGCTTTGCCTGAGAGGAATGCAGTGAGGTGAAAGCAGTGGGAGCCAGGAGTCCTTATTCTGAGTGGCTGCGTAATTCACTGGTTTGTTGCCTGTGCTGCTTTCTCAACAGCTGGCTGGTTTAAGGTGATATATTTGTTTAGAGTTGTGTACAGATTGTCCAGTCATATGTAACTCAGAGGGATTTTTTAAAAGAAGGATTACCTTTATGGAAGAAGAAGAAGAAAAAAATGCTGCTTCCTTCTCAACACCCTTTCTCCCCCTGTCCAGATGAAATCAGCAGTCAGGAAACTCTGACTTGGTACCAGTTAGAAAGCATCAGCATTGGTGTGAATGTTGACAAAATCTTGCTTCTCAGAAAGCTGCAGCATTTTCCTTCCCTGTTGCAAATCAGTTGGTAGGAAGGAGGGTAACAGATCTGACAATTTTGTGAGTCCTGGTCCTCAACAAGTACTCTATCTTGGCTCTTGCAGCCATCCCACCAGCTGAGAGTCTGTCCCAGACATTATCACAGCTCCTTTCAATCCAAATCTTATTAGCTTTCATTTGCAGAGGGGTTGCCCTGACATGGCAAAGATCATGAGCTGTATTTTTCAGATGTTGTTATTGCACAGCAGCTGAGTTGGCCAATGTATCTTTAATTTCCTTTTGGCATCCAGCCCAAGGGAACATGCAATGAGCAATTTCCTCAAACATAGTATCGGTAGGAAATTCATCTTGTTCTGAGCCAGCTATGTGATCTAAGCAGGGGACAGTATGATTTTCGGCTTTGATACTCTGAAACAGCGATTGGAATATAAAATCATCCTCAGTATTTGGATGTCTGTACTTTCCCAGGGGGCATTTGAAGTGATACAACTGATTCCTTATCCTGACATTTTCTTAGAATTTCCTTATATTGTAGCTATCAGTGGGCTGTTTACGGAGTATTGTATAGCCTACCAAAACCCGTGCAGATTATTTTATTTCATGGGTAAGGAGAGAGAGTTTAGAAACCAAAACACAACCAGGTAGGATGGTAACATATTTTTGGGTGTTGATAATCAGCTCCTCCAGTATTAATTGACCTCCTTGGTTTCTAATCCAGATCTCTATAAAACTCCACCTATTTTCACATTTACTTCGCCTGTCACTAAATTTTAGTGGTTTTATCTGATTCTTATCTTTACCTCTCTTTATCTTCCCAGTTCATAGGCTGTTTGAGTATCTCAGATTTTAGAACAACTCCTGACCCTCGATTCTTTCAATTGATCTTCTTCTAAGTGATGGAAAGCTGCATATGCAGTACTTGTGGTGCCTTGGATAGATTTTCAGGATTTCTCCTGAGCTGAACATTTTTGTAGAACCTCCCACTCCACCTGCATAACCGTTTCATAGTGCCCATGGAATTTTTTTGTCTGATTCCTGTTACTTATTGTATTGCCACACTCTGAGTTCAGATATAGGCCTTGCTTTACTGTAAGGAGTTTGCACAGTAACTGTTATTTTTTTTCTTTCAGGTTGGATCTTTGGGGCTGAGACTTGCTGTCCAAGTGAATTCTTGAAACAATTATGTCAGGCACAGGAATGCAGGTCATCATGATAAAACTTTGCTGGTTTCATCTGATTTCTGTTCTCAGGACCAACAGGTGCTCTGTACATCAGTCTTCAGTCCCTCTCAGCTGGAGTATTTTGACTGTCCATAATACAGTGTTTGGAATACAGAGGCTTCAGTGTAAATTACTTGCCGCCGCCTCCTCCTCTCTTTCTTTTTTCTCCCCTGGTGGGTTCCCCTCTGTAGGGAGTTTTCTGCTCCTTTGTCATTGCTTGGGCACTCACGTAGATTTGAGTTAGGATAAGTTTCACTCTCTTTGCTTGCTTTGCATAAATGCACTTTGTTTTTCTTGATAATTAACCTTGATCATTAAAGTGTCCCTCCATTATGACTGCCTCTGCTCTGCTTTTATCATACATTAGTTCAGATGGGTGCCTTCAGTTCCTGTATTTTGAAACATTTTTCTGAAGTCTTGTTTGGCTTCCCAAGGTATCCGACAGTTGTGGTTACACAGTCATTGTAAGTGCATGTGGATGTTGTAGTCTGTCCTCCTTTTCCTCTGATTTCTGAGTCCAGCAACTTCAGCTACATGTGATGGAAATAGTGGAGGAGCTGGACCTCTTCAAAGAACATGTCGATATATTTCCCACAGAAAAGAAAGGGAAACTGGCTCATGACAGATATCTTTGTTCCTTCTTGATTCAGGAACACAGGTCATGCTTGCCCATGTAGTGTTTATTATCTTCCCCTGCATTATTTTAGTTTCCGGGAATGTATTAATGTTGCTTTCTTGAAGGAGATGCTGTCAGAGTACTCTTTGCTTCCTTCATCTTTGCTTGTAAATGGCTGCTTTACCGATCCTTCTCTATTTGCCAATGGATCGTTGAAGATGTTCACCAAGCCCACTTGTGCAAAGCCTTCATAGAGAGAAAAGTGATCTTAGAATTACTCTTTAGTAACCTTTAATCTGAATTCAATGTGATTTATTGACACTATGCTAGAATGAATCCCTGACAAATGCAGGGATGGATGCACACTAGTCTGGTGGTCAGTCTATTCAGCTTCACCTGACCTCTACCAGGTATTTCAGATATATTCTGATGCAAAACTGCATATTCATAAATATCTTTTTAATTTCAGGCTCGCAGCAACTGACTTGGTGTTTTTTACTCCAGAAGTTGTAAATGCAAACTTTTTTGATTAGGAAAGTCTTAGTCCTCCACTGAATCAAATTGAGTTTTTTGAGTAATTTTATGGTGATTTGTAAAAGGAAGTTTCATCAAGCCATATATAAATGTATTTGTACTTATAGCAACTGTAAATGTGTTGTCTTAATTTTTCAACAATGAATTTCTACTTAAAGAAGGTATGTTTTACTTTTTCCTCCTTCTTTCTTTGAAGCAGCTGACTTGATTCTTCCATATTTATTTTATTCTGTGTACATTTCCCAACCCAGAGGTAAACCCACATCTTTTTCATATCTCTCTCTCAAATTTTTGCAAGATTATAATTATACTTCATGATTGTTTCTGAATGTTGCATATGCTTTTTGAGAAGGTATGTTTCAGTTAACCCAGAACTCAAGGTGGGGCAGGCAACTAACATGTTCATTCCCTTTCTCCCATCGTAATAGTCTGAGGTTTTATATTTTGCTTTACATTTTCCTCTCTACCTACTATCAAGCCAATTTTATCTGAGCAGTTTGGCTGCTCTTGCTTTGCTTTGTTCTCATTATTTTGCAAATGGTGCCAGCTATTTTAGTTGTTAACGATTTTGCCTCTTCAAAAGAGAGCATGATCTCAGCAATCATGCAGACAGGGCTCCTCTACATGTAGGGATATGGTAGCTACTGACAAAAAATGGCAGACAGGGTGAAAATAAACACAAAAAAATCCAGCCCCTCTCTTTGTTTATCAGGGTTATTTCTTTACTTCCCCTTGTCCTGATTCAGGTGGGATAGGGTTAAGACAGAGAGGGGGAAGGGATCTCCAGGCAGGTTATTCATACCATGCTGACGTCAGGTCCGGGCTCGAGAACTTTTTCCTTTGTGGCTTAGGTGGTGGGGAGCACACAGTGGGCTTGTTCCATGGCCATTTGAAGTATTTCTCTTTTTGGCGCCCAACGTGGGGCTCGAATTGGGTTGAAATAAGAATCAAAAAGGGACAGACCCTGACCACAGTGTGTTAGAGCAATCTGTTGGGTGTAATTTTTCTGTTTGTATTCGTACAGTGTAATAAGAAAATGTTTGCAATGCTGGCCCATTTCCTTGCGTGGTGGGGTTGGATTATTCCTTATATCCACTGTGTGTTCCAGTGCTGGTGTTGTCAGTGGAAAATGTATAAAGGGGATTGTTTTGTTATACGGGCTACTGACTGCTTATGCTGCTTTTGTATCGCTGTTTGTGGGGACGGGCCCGTACCTGTTTGCTGCCTGGACTTTTGTTAGGGGTCTCACCCCCTCTATGGGTGAGCCAGGGGAAGAGATCCTCTCGGTTTTGGGGAGTTTCAATTATCCTTGGAGCCTGCAGGCCGGTGTGATTGTGGCACAATGCTTTCTGAATGTCTGCCTGATTTCGGTTTTGGCCATGCGGTACTTCTCTAACAATAGCAGTGCCCAGAAACCTGCCCCGAGGTCAGATAACAGTGAGTGGCAAGGGGTGTGGGAAAAGATGGGCAAAGGCCTGAGTCGATGGGCACCCCCAATGCTTTGGAATTTCACTCCTGAGCAAATGCAGAGCTCTGAGAAGCTGATGGAGTGCTTAGAATGTGTGTTACCAAGCTGGCAAAACCCAGGAGACACAACTCGCTGCAATGTGTTGGGGACTTGCCCATGCCTACCGTGTCCTCTTTAATACCACCCACTGCCCTCAAGGGGGAGAAAAGGCTACAGAATCTGAGAGTGAAGTTACTGGTACAGTATCTGGGCTGGGGGAACAGGCAGAACCAGTTTCAGTTGCCTCCACCAGCACAGCGACTGAGCCAGAGAGCCAGCCAGTGCCGGTGTCAGTCGCCCCGATACAGAAAACAAAATACACCAGAAAGTCAGTTCGCAGAGTGGGGGATAAGGATGAGCCAGGCGCAGCACGGGAACAGGAGGAAGGGCCAGAGGTGATCGTCCGATCTCTATCCCTGACTGAGTTGCAAGATATGTGGAGAGATTTCGGCCACCTGGGAGGTGAGCAGATTTGCACCTGGCTGCTCCGATGCTGGGACAATGGAGCCAGTGCTTTTGAGATGGAAGGGAGAGAGGCCAAGCAGCTGGGATCTTTGGCCAAGGATGCTGGCATTGATAGGGAAATAGGGAAACAGGCTCAAACCCTCAGCCTTTGGAGGCGACTCCTGCTCAGTGTAAGGGAGAGGCACCCCTACAATGATGATATCCTATGCCAGCTGGGCAAATGGACCAACACTGAGAAGGGCATTCAGAATCTCAGGGAACTGGCTGTGTTTGAGATGATTTACGGTGACCTGAATGATGAGCAGTCACCCATGGACCCAGATCAGGCCCCTTGCACACACCTGATGTGGCGAAAGTTCCTGAAGAGCACACCAGAAGCACACTCAAAAGCATTGGCAATAGTGTCCTGGTGGACAGACACCCACACTCTAACAGTGGATGGAGTGGTTGGCAAGCTCTGGCAATATGAGGGAAATCTCCCTTCATCTCAACATTCCCTCATCTCAGCTGTGGAGGAACTGTCTCAGAGGGTCCAGAAAATGGAAGAGGACATGTCCTACATTCCACCTGCACGGGCTGATGTCTCAGCCTTTAAGAAGTAAACGTTTCCCCACCCAAGAGAAAGGCAGCAGAAGGCACACACCATGAGGGGCCCTGTGGTTTTTCCTCCATGACGAAAACATGAGGAGGTGGGATGGACAGCCCACTGCCGCCCTAGCTGCATGAGTAGAGCAGCTGAAAGGGAAGCCCATCACAAAAGGGGAGTCCTCCAAGAAGAGCGCAGCTCCAGTGTCCAGTCAGAAATCCCCCCAACAGAATAGAATGGCCAATGTTATATCTGACCCTCTTGAGGGGACCAGTAAATCATTCTCACAAGAAGCGAGTGATGATGAGCAGGATTAGAGGGGCCCTGCCTCCAGCCAGGTGGAGGAAAGGGATAATCGGATTTACTGGACAGTGTGGATCCGATGGCCTGGCACATCAGACCCACAAGAGTATAAGGCTTTGGTGGACACTGGCGCACAGTGCACCCTGATGGCATTGAGCTACAGTGGGGTTGAATCCATCTGCATCTCCGGAGTGACAGGGGGATCCCAACAGCTGACCCTACTGGAAGCTGAAGTGAGCCTGACTGGGAAGGACTGGCATAAGCACCCCATTGTGACTGGCCCAGATGCCCCGTGCATCCTGGGCATAGACTATCTCAGGAGAGGGTACTTCAAAGACCCAAAAGGGTACCGGTGGGCTTTTGGTGTAGCTGCCCTGGAGGAGGTTGAACAGTTGTCCACCTTACCCGGCCTCTCAGAGGATCCCTCAGTGGTGGGGCGGCTTAAGGCTGAGGAGCAGTGAGTGCCGATTGCTACCAGGACAGTGCACCGGCGGCAGTACCGCACCAACAGAGATTCCCTGGTCCCCATCCATCAGCTGATCCATCAACTAGAAAGCCAGAAGGTGATCAGCAAAACTCACTCACCCTTCAACAGCCCTATATGGCCAGTGAGAAAGCCTAATGGCGAATGGAGGCTAACTGTGGACTACCGTGGCCTGAATGAAGTTACGCCAGCAATGAGTGCTGCAGTGCCGGACATGCTAGAGCTCCAGTATGAACTGGAGTCGAAGGCAGCCAAGTGGTACGCCACGACTGACATTGCTAACGCGTTCTTCTCCATTCCGATAGCGCCAGAGTGCAGGCCACAGTTTGCATTCACTTGGAGAGGCATCCAGTACACCTGGAATCAATTGCCCCAGGGGTGGAACCACAGCTCCACCATTTGCCATGGACTGGTCCATACTGCACTGGAGAGAGGTGGGGCTCCAGAACACCTGCAGTACATTGATGACATCATTGTATGGGGGGACACAGACGAGGAAGTCTTTGAGAAAGGGAAGAAGATAATTGAAATCCTCCTGAAGGCCGGCTTTGCCATTAAGCAAAATAAAGTTAAGGGGCCTGCAAGAGAAATTCAATTCCTAGGGATAAAATGGCAAGATGGGCGTCGCCACATCCCAATGGAGGTGATAAACAAGATAAAGGCCATGGCCCCACCAACCTCTAAAAAGGAGACTCAGTCTTTCCTGGGTGCTGTGGGGTTCTGGAAGATGCACATCCCGAACTACAGCCTGATTGTGAGCCCTCTCTACCACGTAACCCATAAGAAGAACGATTTTGAATGGGGACCTGAGCAACAACAATCTTTTGAACAAATTAAGCGGGAGATTGCCCAAGCAGTAGCCCTCGGGCCAGTCCGGGAAGGGTGGGAGGTTAAGAACATGCTCTACACCGCAGCGGGGAGAATGGCCCTACCTGGAGCCTCTGGCAGAGAGCACCTGGGGAAACCCGAGGCCGACCTCTGGGCTTTTGGAGCCGGGGATACAAAGGCTCTGAAGCTAATTACATGCCAACTGAGAAGGAGATACTGGCAGCGTACGAAGGAGTTCGGGCTGCCTCAGAAGCGGCTGGCACTGAAACACAGCTCCTCCTGTCACCCCGACTGCCGGTGCTGGGGTGGATGTTCAAAGGAAAAGCCTCCTCCAGGCATCATGCAACCGATGCCACGTGGAGTAAATGGGTTGCGTTGATAACACAATGGGCTCGAATAGGGAACCCCAGCCGCCCAGGGATACTAGAGGTGACTACAAACTGGCCAGAGAGCAAAGATTCTGGGATGTCACCAGAACAGGAGGTGACACGTGCTAAGGAGGCCCCACCATATAACAAGCTGCCGGATGAGGAGAAGCGATATGCCCTGTTCACTGATGGGTCTTGTCGCACTGTGGGAAAACGTCGACAATGGAAGGCTGCTGTGTGGAGTCCCACACGACGAGTCACTGAAGCTGCTGAGGGACAGGGTGAATCGAGCCAGTTTGCAGAGGTGAAAGCCGTCCAGCTTGCTTTGGATATTGCTGAGTGGGAAAAGTGGCCAAGGCTCTACCTGTACACCGACTCGTGGGCAGTGGTGAATACCCTGTGGAAATGGTTGCAGCAATGGAAGCAGAAAAACTGGCAATGTAAGGGTAAAACTGTCTGGGCTGCTAAGTATGGCAGGACATTGCAGCCCGTGTGGAAAACCTCAATGTGAAGGTGCGCCATGTGGATGCCCATGTACCCAAGAGTCAGCAGGCAGACCAAGCTGCTGAGAGTGGCTCAGGTGGACTTAGACTGGCAGTGCAAACGTGAACTGTTTATAGCCTGGTGGGCCCACGAGACCTCGGGCCACCAAGGTAGAGATGCAACATACAGGTGGGCTCAAGATCGAGGGGTGGACCTCAGCATTGACACCACTGCAGAGATCATCCACGGATGTGAGATGTGTGCTGCAATCAAACATGCCAAGTGGGTGAAGCCCCAGCGAAATGGAGAGCGATGGCTGAAATATACACATGGAGAGGCCTGGCAGATCGACTCCATCACACTGCCACAGACCTGCCACAGGAAGCGCCATGTGCTCACGATAGTGGAAGTAACCACTGGATGGCTGGAAGCTTCCCCAGCGCCCCACGCCACTGCCCGGAACACCATCCTGGGCCTTGAGACCCAAGTCCTGTGGCGACACGGCACCCCAGAGAGAACTGAGTCAGACAACGGGACCCACTTCCGAAACAACCTCATAAATGCCTGGGCAGAAGAACACAGCATCGAGCGGGTCTACCATATCCCCTACCACGCACCAGCCTCTGAGAAGATTGAGCGCTACAATGGACTGTTAAAAACCACATTGAAAGCACTGGGAGGTGGCACCTTCAAAGACTGGGACACGCATCTAGCAAAGGCCACCTGGCTAGTCAACACAAGAGGATCTGCCAGTCGAGCTGGCCTGGCTCAGTCAAAACCTCCACGTGCTGTAGATGGGGATAAAGTCCCTGTGGTGCGCATGAGGAATATATTGGGAAAAATGGTCTGGTTTAGTCCTGTGCCAGGCAAAGGTAAAGGCAAACCCATCCACGGGATTGCTTTTGCCCAAGGACCTGGGTGCACCTGGTGGGTGATGCAGGACAATGGAGAGGTCCAATGCGTACCACAGGGGGACTTGATTCTGGGTGAGAACATGCCGTGAACTATGCTGTGCCTTTGTAAATTGTTATTCTGTGATTGTTAACTGCAAAATGGCAGCTGGACATGACGCAGATGGTATAGAATAAAGGGGTGGATTATGTCCTGGTTCAGCTGGGATAGGGTTAAGAGAGAGATGGGGAAGGGATCTCCAGGCGGGTTATTCATACCGTGCTGATGTGAGGTCCGGGCATGGGAGCACGGGAACTTTTTCCTTTGTGGCTTTGGTGGCGGGGAGCACACGGTGGGCTTGTTCCATAACCATTGCAGTATTTCTCTGTATATCTTTTGTCTTGCTTACTGTTATTGCTGTTTATTGTTGTTATCATTGCTACTGTTGCTGTTCAGAGTGTTTATCACACTGTTGTATTAAATTTCTTCTTATTTTAACCCGGGGTTTGTGCCTCACTGCCAGCCTGACCGGCTGAGGGTGGGGGAGGGGCAATGGCAAGGTGGTCTCCGGTCCCGGCAGGGCTTAAACCAGCACACCCCTTCCTGGCAGGGTTCAAGGCCAGGTTGGACAGGGCTGTGAGCAACCTGGGCTAGTGGAAGGTGTCCCTGCCCATGGTGGGGGGTTGGAGCTAGATGACCTTTAAGGTTCCTTCCAATCCAAACCGTACTATGATGGTTTCAGTAGTTATGGCACCTCTTCAGGACAAGGGAAATCTTACATCTCAGCAGGACCCCAATCACAAGCCATGGGGGAATGGGAAGCAATAAGGAGTTTTGTGCTGCTGAGAGTTTCCTTTAAATTTAGCTACTATTTTATGTACAAATATAGAGTGGGAAGCATTCTAGTATGTACAAATTCTCTGAGGAGTGGAGTAATTGTGTTTGTTTCTTCTCTCGCAACAGTCAGTTGTGAGCAAATTTGTCAGTTTTCTTGATTCCTAAGCAGGAATATCACACTGCGGGTAATGTTTTTGTAGAACTTTCTTGTCAAGGGCAGCACACAGTTCTTCCATGGCTTCTGCTATAATGTCATGCTACATAGAGCGCATGCCTTCTTTTTTCCTCTCAATTTCTGGAGTTTGACTTGGACCAGGACAAAAATACCAGAAAATATAAGTAACACAAAAATCATTCAGGAAGCAGAAAAATGTGGCTTGGTAAGATTTTGGTTCTTTTTCCAGTAGCCCAAACCTGGACGTTTAGTGTTCAGTCTTTTGACACTTGAGGTTTTCACATCTGCTTGAGCTTGCCAGTCATCTTCAAATGTTTTTACATCATACTATATTACAAAGTTTTTGTTTAAAGAACATTTTGTAAAATGCTGTTGGAAAATGATAGGATTCCATTAAGTCACTCATCAGAATTAAATCGATGACTAATGTTTAAACTTTGTTACAATATTAACTCTAAGCTCCAGGCAATAATTTCTCATTTTGAATATGATACAGAACTCTGTTAATTTGTAGCCCTCAGTGCTGGACTGTAGTGTTGAGTCAAGATCAAAGCTGCCCAACATGAGCTATCTGTAAACTTACCACCCTGGTATATATCTGTGGGACAGGGTGAGTGATCATATTGTCATAGCTTTTAACTCAATTTTTTAGTGAAATTGTGAGAGTTTAGGAGAAATGATGGAGAGAGGGTGCCTCATTCAACACATCAATGAGCCAAAGCCTACCTGGGTGAAGTTTGGTGTTTCTCACTTAAATGTATGCAAAGCAATTATTAGCACTTTCAATTATTTACATCCATTTGCTGCTGTGTGCACTTAAGGCAGAGGAGGTACATGAGAACGTGGAAAGAACAGACAGCTCCTACATATATATATATATATATATTGCAAACAATGTCAGTGATGGTGTCTGTGCCTTTAACCTCTTAGTTTATTATGGTAGTAGCAAGAAAACAAGAGACATCTGCTTTCTCTGATTCAGAAATATCCATATCACCCACCAACTGAGAGAAACTACAAGAAAAATAAAAGTGGAAGTGAGATCTTGCAGTCTTCAACTCCCAAAATGTAACAGCAGCAGTGACACTGAGGGATGCCTGGTAGACCAAGCAGTGGTCTCTTAATTTCAAAGAAACTCAAACTAGTCCATGTTCTTTTCTCTTTTGGATGGTGCAGTATAGTTCTTCTGGAGGTTGTAGTCCTTCCTTCACCTTCTCAGTCAAGTCAGACTGGAAACTGAGCCAAAGCTAAGCCAACCACAGAAAATCTAAGCATTGAGGGATTTCCTTACCGCATTACTGTGAATTTAAGTTTTCAACATAGGGAAAGTTGAAATCTGATGATATTAAAGGTTCTTATCCACAATATACATGCTGTAACACATGTCATCAATCATCTATATGATGAAAAGTGTAAATAAAACAGTTGCCCTACACCATCTCTGTCTATGTGAGTTAGCTTAAACCACAGCCTGTTTCATCTCTTCAGGAATACAGCAATACTCACTATGGGAGTAAATGATATTTCTTATAAACCTCATGTATTGTGACTTCTATTTAGCCATTTTCCCAAGTTTTATTATTTCTTTCCTTCCTTCCTCATTGGTGTACAGTTTGCTTAACAACAGTGATTTACGGGGTTTTTTATATCACTTTAATTCCTCTTACTAAATTTTATTGTCCTGCAGTCACTTCTTGAAAGAAGTCATTTGGCTTTTTATCAAGGCCTTATGTTGTATATTGATGCTGCTCTTGTTTACTGGATTCTGTTTGGCAGAATTATTGTCAACAAGTTTTCCTCATCCTCTCTCTTGCTGAGTTGAGAACTGTTGCAGAAAAGCTTGAGCTCTGAGGGGGTAGTCATCCTCCTCTTCCCTGGAGCACAGGCACGAGACGGTCTTCATACACTCTTCTGAATATTTACCTTATTCATCCAGCTTGTGTTAAACCCAGCCAATATTTGCCTTGAATGTCATTAGTTGTATTACTGCTTTTTATATTATTTGCCTTCTCTTCTTGATATTTACCCATGATTTTTTCAGTAATTTCTTTCATAGTCTGTGCTTTTTTTCTGCTATTCCCCTATGGCTGTTTCTTATTTGCTTGTTTGCTGGATCAGAATAAGCCTCTCTGACTGTCAGGGAGAAGGTCTGTGCTATATGCACAGCTGCAGAAGAAACAGGTTATTCTTTTGTTACTGTACTTTTCTTAGCAAAAAGCTTTGAAAAAAAAACCAACAAACTTCTCTTGAATCTGAATTTTGTTTGAAAAGTCAAATGCCAAAAAAGTCAAACTTAGTTCTTGAACTGGATTGTTGGTACACATTATGGGCAGAGCTTTGCTTTTCTGGGACAAAGTATTCTCCATGTAAGATTGCTGTGGGGATTGGTTCCTCACCATGTGGGGCACTTTCTGTAGGTGGACAGGACACTTCGTACTTTCAAGATAGGTTTGAAATTTTGTGTATTCTAACTGGGTGATAAGGGCATGGGACTGTATTTCATATTGCAAGGTGGAATCTTAACAGGTTCAGAGCTGTTGATATGCGCTTCCAGGGGTGCCTGTTCTGACATTTCCAAGGACAGTGACCTAAACCAAGCTCCCATTCAAGTCTGGGTTGGATCCTGAGCTGATGAAAATAGGTACATGTCAATGGAGACATCACTATCTGACCTGAGGGTCTGGATTAGGCTTTTTGTCAATGTTTTGCATTGAAGCAGAGTTATAAGATGCATTAAACCCATGATCTCTCAAGTCAGTGCTGGAGATGGGCAATACTGCTGCACACAACCTAATTCAAAAGCAGTTTGAATGAGTTTTCCCCCTTTTCTGATTTGATGGCACTTTCAGAAATGCAGCACAAGAAATGCAACATCATAAGGAAAGACTGTTCCTATGAGTGTAGTTCCTTAACTGCAATTAAGATAGCTGGCAAAAGGCAAATCTCAAAGGACTGGTAAAAAGCATGTAGCTCTTCTGGGAGGTAAATGGAAACAAGCTTACCCATTTCCTGGTGAAAGCTTTGGGTCTGCTGATTCAGTGCAAACCTTGCAGCATTTCTGCACTGCATATGAACTTACGACAAGCATTTTTCTTCATATGCCCCATCTATCTTTGTGTTTAATTTTGTTTTTCATTAGATCAGGAAAGACAGTTATGAAGGATGGGATAACTTAAATGATCATGGGGGTTTTGTGATTCTACCATAAAATAGCTATATATTTTTCAGTGCAAACATCACAATAGTTAGTACACTTTTATTGAATTCCAGTTCATGTTCTCTGTTCAGACTTTGGAAAACAAAACTGGAATGATTTTTGAGTTCTTACTGCCTTTAACATAGAAAAAGAACTATGTTTTCTACTGCTATTCTGGATCAGCCCAGAAGTTGATCCAGCCTGGTAAATATTCTCAACCATAGTCTCAACCAGTAGCTACTTGGGGAAAAACTCAGGAAAAGAGTATGTGAAACAATGTGTGCCTAAAATATCTTTCCACATGTATTTCTTTTTAGTTGTTGGTAATCTGCTGAGTACTGTTTTCTAGGCTGGGCGACTGTTGCTGGGCCATCCTGATTAATATCCACCACTGATGAATGAGTCTAATTTCTTCTTCAACCTATTTATAATTTGGCTTCCACAACATTATGCTGTTGTGGAGAGCTTGGGAATTAAACTAAGCATTGTATAGGGAGGAAAAAAAGAGCTGTTGTTTGTTTCAGCATGCTGACAAGTAACTGAGTCCAAGCACAAGAAATGCAAGCCTCTCAAACCTTTCAAAAACCATTTCATGCTTGGTCTGAACCTCCCATTTTTCTAATGCTGAAGTTTCACATATGGTTATAAAGGACTAAAAATTGGTGGTTTTTCAGTAGTACTGGTAACTAGTGATATCTAAACCAAGGGCCTTTATCCATGCTTTAAATATTGTATTTGGTTTTGCTAATTAGTTTTGACACTGTAAATATGGCTGCTCTTGTGAAGGAGAGTGTTCTGTTATGGTAGTAAAGGGATCCTGTGCTCTGTTGTGGAGTTTTTGAGGGAAATCTGAAAATACTTGCACCAAATAATAAAAAGCAATTAAAGATTTCTAACAAGTCACATCATCCATTATGCAAGCATTGCTGTTTTAATTTTGCATCGTCTTTTTCTCTGACAGTTTTTCTTTCTTTCCTCAGAAATTTCTGCTCTGGTTTAAATTAAAAAAAAAAAAAAGGGGGGGGGGAACAGGCAGGAAGTAAGTCAGGTCTCTCCTTCGGGTGCTGTCTGATAGATGGTACAGATTCTGTGTGTTTATCTCTAGGGAATGGTGGCTGATGGTGAAAAACAAGAGCATGTCTCAGGAAAAAATGCATGCAGTGGGTCACTGATGTATTCTTGGTACAAAGCCGTTTGATTACAGTCACTACTGTAACAGAGTAAATAAGACAGAGAACCCAATTAACAGTCCACCAGGAGTGGTGATGATGGTCTTTGTGTGCTGCTGGGTGAACTTATATCGGTTTTAGTTAGGCTGGAGGCTACTGCATTTACTGAATATTTTCCCTTGGTGTCAAGAGGTGCTGGCTTTGTTCCTTTAAGGGGAGGAAAGCAATATGAAAACCAAAAGAGCATGACTGAAGGTTCTTAACAGTAGCAGACAATGGATAGGCTCAATTCAGTTTAATATTGCTTGACAATTTACTTTATAATTACAGATCTTTTTTACCTAAACCCTGAATGACTCTACAGGAGTAGAGCAAGTATGCTACGAATTAAAAAAACCAAAACAATAAACTTCACACTAACTTGGGATGACTCGGTTCTGTTGTTTCTAGATGCCCTTGAAGTCAAAAACCTCTAGTAAGGAACAATAGGATCTTTTCTGTAAGGACACATTTATGTACCCACCTGAATTGAGATTCTGATACAGTTAGTTCACCAGATGCAGATATTTACAATGTTATCTATTTTCTTACTGATATTTTTCAATCAAGATTGTATTTGCTAAGCGAGAATTTATTCAGAACATCATATTCCTAAAATGCCTTATTTTATTTCAGGAGAGATGGACAGGTCTCAGTATGACTTCGTTACGGACTAGAGCTGTATGTTTGGAAAAAGTCATGCTGGTAATTATTTTGGGAAGTCATGAAACAATGTATATGAAGAAGTAGGACAGTGTGTCTTGTTACTGAGAAAATATAGCAGCAAGGTGTGTATGTTCCGGGCTGTCTTTCTGCTGTTTGTTACTTGTCAGAGATGTGCTATTTTATGCCTATCATAATTAGGGGATGTAATGACAATGAGTCCTAGTACTTGAACTGTTTTTGGTAGCTTGTGACCTTCACACTAACAGATTTCAACAAGTTTATGACCTTCTTGCTGGTTGCAGAACTGTCAAGGCTGTATAAATCACAGAATTTTTTGTTTCATGTTAGGATGAGCTCTTCCACAGGGAATGGATAATTTCATTGTCTTGAGCAGGACCTCACTGGGACCTTGATGTTCACGGTGGAAGTACATCTATGGGTGACATGGCATTTCCCAAACCACTGCCTGTTTCATCCTTGCCAGCTGTAGGGATTCACACCTTCACAAAGAGAGAAGCCCAAAATACTTAATTTATATATAGGCAGACAAAGGCTGGTAGAGAAAAACCTTTATTGCCCCATTGCCCTTGGGAACACATGCAAGCCTGGTTTTCTCTCCTGTGCAGAACCGCCCAGAATCCCCGCTGTAGAATTGGGAATGAAACACTGAATTAACTAGAAACTTATCCTTCCCCTTGCATCTTCAGTTTGCTGATTTTACACTCCGTGCCGTTGTTCTCTGATAAACCCAAATCCAGCCTTATCTTAGAAAACGCAGGCATTAAGACTCTAAGTTGAAAGTGTAAATTTTAAAATGCCAAAATAAAAGCTGCTTTTGAAGTTTTGGTGGTTTGACAAAGTTGTAAGCAACTGAAAACAGCATCTTATGGGAAATGGTTAATTCTAGTTACAGTAATTATAAACTGGATTGTACACAGTCCTTTGTAAGGATAACAGTAACGGGATTAAAGATCAAATCTACAACAGTCTCTTTTTATGGTGATAGAAAAATCCTGCTGGCTTAATGAATTATGTTATCCTACGGAGTCCATGCAAGGACTAAACCACCAGAAATGGCAATCTCATCCTTTTCTCATTTTCATGACTTCTGTTACCTACAGCAATGTTTGATGTAGCTGCTTTCTGACCCTTACTGGAGAGGCTCATTCTTTTTGCCATGCCCTGGAATTTTCAGCATTGCTCAGCGTGGGCTTTACTTAGTTAGGATTTTTCATTTTGTGGCAGTCAATTTTCCTTTGTTAAGTCCTGAGCACCCTGGCACTCTCAGTCACTTCAGTGTAATTTATTCATGTTCAGTTTGGTTTTCCTCCACAGAAAATTAAAAGTTTCTCTCACTAATGTGTCCATTACCCTCTGGAATTGTGTCCAATAAACCTCCTCTCCCATTGGGACCTCTGGTGCAGCCATATCCAAGAGACACTTGCTTATTTCAGTTTTATTGCTCTCTTGTAAAGCTCTTCCATATTTCTACAGGTAATGCTTTCATTCGGGCTGCAGCAATATTGCTTGTGTTGTCCTTTTTGCTAAGTATCTTTGAAAGAACAGTGGTTTGCAAAGCTCTCTAGTAATATGCAAGCCACTGTTACTTTCATGCAACAGAGGTACTCTTGTTTTATCCAGATTTATATGCTTAAATTGTTCCAGCACTTCATTAGAGCTTCAACCTGTATTGTATCTGGTCCTTTGTACATGAGCCTAAAAGAGTGAGCCGCAGGTGTCCTTCCTGTGGGATTGGGCAGTTTTGCAGGTTCCCTCCAAAGCATGTAACTTTGTACAAATTTCAAAAGGAGTTGCCTTGGTAACGAAACCTCTGAGCCTTCATTCAGTTTCAGAGGAGCAGAAGGTCATATGCCGAGTCAGCAGAGCTGCGTGTCAGGTACTAATGATGGGGGGAGAGTTTGTAAGGCCACAGGTACTTCTCTTTTTAAATGTCAAGAAAATGGAAAACCTCGTGAGAAGTAAATGGTAAATTTCCTTGTTGAAGATAATGGTTGAAGCAAGTGGTTTGCTTTCACAAGGGAAGGGGTGTCACATTTACCAGGAAACTACCCTGTCTGTGCCTGTTTAATCATGCTGTTATCACAGGTGACATTATCATCAGTGTGGTCATGAGGATATATCCTCATGTCCCTAACAGCAGATGTAAGAGATGGCCTCAGACATCACCAGTCCAGTGTAGCTCTGGGACACTAAGTCCAAGGAACATTCACAAAAATTGGACCAGACCTTCAGCTGGTCTGCAAAACATGCCAAATCTACCCCACGGTTCAGCATGGAGAGGTGTAACCTCACTTCCATAAATTATTTTTCTGCCTTTTAGTGATTTATTTTGTGTATCCAATAACAAGCGAGATTTTAAAATCCCTCTCAATTCAACACAGCTGCTTAGAAGCTGAGCATACTGCTATTATATAGAGCAAATACAGAGACCCTGTCAAGAAGAGCCCTGACTAAAGCACAGGTGGTCAGCTCTGTGCTGATGGTGTGATGGAAGTGCATATCTCTTCCTTGTTACAGCATGGGATCCTGCTTGCAACTCTCTGTATGCAGGGAAGTGGCAACCAAATGTGGCAGTGCCAAGCACAAGTGGGCACCACAACTGTTTGAGGTTGGTTCCTAGGGATTGAGAGTGCTCAGCCACACAGCAGCACGGTGCAGAGTGAAAAACCCAACTCCCTGCCATCCTTTTTTAGGCATTTTCTTGAGGTTCTGCTTTAGCCTGTATTCTTAGAGGAGAGTTAGGGCCTTCAAATCACTTTTCACTAATTAAGTCATATATGCACAGATAAATCAGCAAACATTAGAGGAAAAAGATGGTAAGGGGGAGAGTCCTCTGAATGTCTCTTCTCAGTCTGCTGACCCATACCTACCTCTAGTCAAATGAGAGCATTGGTTATTGCACTTCGATTACTGTTCTTCAGAATCCACATAGCTTATGTGTGCCTCCTTGCCTGGACTAGACAAATCAGGAAAAATAGAAAGAGAGGAAGGGACAGACTGACTTGGAGCTATCTGTGTATCAGTATACATGGCCATCAACTTCATATTGACATAGCCCTCAGCCTTTTGGCTCTAGTTCCTTATGGTGTCTGGTTGCCCTGCTTAACAAACAGAAGTGAGTGTGGTTACCATTTGATCTGCCACTGTTCATCTGACACCACTTCTGATGAAGAGTCGTTTCCTTCCCCATAATTTTCTGACTCTCCATATGGATTGCTAAGTATGAACACAGATTATGAAGAGGGCAAGCAAACTTGAAACCACCTTAAGAGCAGCCAGTTAAGTTGTGGATAATGGTCTGTGCTTAACAGTCTTCAACAAATAGGATGTTGCTCATCACATATCAACTGTCACCACTGCATCATGGGTTCGGAGCTTGTTGAATCTGGGCAGAATGTTTTATTCAAAAATATTTTGCTATGAAGCTGACAGTTTTCTAGGTCATGTTATCCCTGAGGGTCAAATGGTGAGATGAGAAATGGTTTTGATGAGAGAACAGGCAGAGAGTATCTGCTAGTGCTATCTCTGTTCTACAGGTGACTGCATATTCTTTCTCCTGACACTGGCTCTTGACTCAGCTGTGACATTTAAAGATTGGCAGCCACGACCACTTTAGGTATGGTACAAAGAGGATTGGAAGAAGTCAATATGTTGTGTTACTCTCATGTTAGAGCTAATTAGAAGATGAACAGATCAAGTGTTCCTGCTGCTCAAAGCCCTGGTTTACTGCCCTACCAGATGCTTTGCTCTCTCTCCCTTCCTTCTTGATATAAGCAGGATTGAAGAAGCAAATTTCCCCCACAGAGAATGTATGCAAGTGGTCTTCTGCAGTCATGAGGATCAGGGGAAGCTCTGCTCGCTCTCAGTTCTTCTGTAATTGGAAATAAAAAACCTATTGTGATTCCTTCTCTCACTGTGGCTTCAAGTTGTTTTGTGCAAATCCATGATGTTCTTGACCATGTTTGCAGCTCAGGACAATCCTGCCTGTCAGGGTAGGTTATGCCTTTTCCTCTACAGCCATTGTGCAACTGCTCTCAGGAATTCTGCATGCAAAACCCTTCCCGGCATGGACCTCTCACTCCGTTTGAATAGACATGGGACTTTCTGTAGCCATGTGGAAACAGACATGCTGGATGCTTTCACAGGGTCTTAGTAACCTTGCAGTGCTAACAAAGGAATGAAAAGGACCCTCAGAGTAACTGAATAGTAGGCTCCTTTAACTGGGAAATGAAAAACCTGTTTGTACAGAGCAGTGTTTCAGATCACCGAGGTTTGCAAAACCACCACATGTCCTTATAATCCGGTTGAGGTTAAGTGGGAGACATGTAAGAAAAATCTTCCTGGAGGTGTTCGTTATTCATAATCCCTTAGGTGCTGTTGTTGAAACAGTCCGATTAGGCAGCTATTGTACCTAAGAAGGGTCACTTTCTGCCACTGACATCTTGAACTACTTGCAGTGCTGCTGTGTTTGGGGCATGAGAGACTTCTGCAAGGCCAGTTTGATGCCTTATTATTTCTTGTAAATTCTGCTTTGGAGATTCCAGACAAATGCGTTAAATCCTGATTACCATTTTCTTTCCTTTGTAAAAACAAGATATGTGAGAGTACAGTCTGCCTGGTTCTCAAAAAGCAGTATCAGCATTATTTTAGTTCGTAGTCACAAGGTTTTTTTTCCCCCCCCTTCCCAATTTTTAACGAGACAAGCTTATATAGCACAAAATTATACTTGGAAAGCATTTTAATTCAGCTTGATTGGACTATCATGAAGATCTTAAACTTCTGTATGTTGACAGAACTGGAAGCAAGAATTATCCAGTAGCATTATCTTTTAATGACTGTTTCTATTTTTGCCCTGAATTAATTTGCTTAGAATAATAGCTAAATTCTTATGCAGTATACGGAAAAAGCATCACTGATGGTTCAGTTAGCAGACAAAGGGATAAATATGCTTAATTTTATGGAAACTTTGTTAGATGAATTTGTTTAATGCCAAATCAACATTTTGTTTTTAGCTAGGAATAATTAAGCAGGATTGATGGCTAACAAGTTACCAACAGGCTGAAATGAACCACTGTCATACTAGATGAGTTCACACTGAACAAAGAAGTAATGTCACTGTTAAGTATCTTGATTATCTCAAGATAATCAGTTATTCATCTTCTAAGGTATTCTGCTTTTCAGATCTTAAAAATTGTAGAGAGGGCAGCAATTTAGGCTGAATACTTATGGTGGTAAGGAAAAGGAACTGAAATCTCTCTACAGGATGCATTGAAAAGTTTTTTGTGTTGCTTATGAAATATGTATACTGTTGGCGGTGTTGCATTTTTATTTGGTTTCGGTATATTTACAGTAATTAATTTTCTTTTTCTCTATGCAGATAACTCTCCAGCTGATGTATGAAATTTGGGTAGACTTAAAAGACTTTGAGCTAAATACCAGATTCTAGAAACTACAAGGTAAGATCTATCTTCTAGTGCTTTTCAGTCTCATAAGGGCTGTCTGTATGTGCAGCTATAATAAGATCTTCAGTTTAGATTTTCATTTGATCAGGTGTATTATTTGATGTTCTGAAGATGAGCTTCAAAGATTAATTTCTTTCCATCACCTGCATCTTACACAGAGATCCATTCTTTATTATTTATCCAGCACAGTCTTCGGGTTATTTGATAATGCAGCTGCTGGCATTTGCTTCATGAAACCAATTGTCTTCTGAGGGTAAGTGCTATGAGGCCTTGTGCTGGTTGTTTTTATAATGACAATTTTCCTGTGAAAATAGCAGCACACATACTCAGCTTCATAAATGCATGATATTCAGAGCTTCATACCATACAGTCATTTGGAAAGAAAAAAAAAAACCCAAAACTAGACCAGGCAATGCTCTCCCCAAGTAGTAAGTAGAGTTCATTCATGTAATGATATCACTTTGAAATGGACGCTACTGAAAAATGCATGGTGTGTAACTAGCTGCCATTTCCAAATGTCATAGAATTCTTTGCCCTTAGAGAGGGACAGCAAAGCCTAGATCAAGTTAGCTTTAAATTTAATATGGCTTGCTCTTGGAGCATATCCAGGCTCAGACTTGAGAGCAAGCGAATGGATTTTGATTCTGTGAGTCAGTTTTCTATTAATCTTGTAAGATTGTTAATGATCTGTGTAATTTGTTTAATATACATTGTGTATTGTTCAGCCCGTAACTTTTAGTAGGTCTTGCTTTTCTTAATAGTTTAATGAATAGCTACTGAACCAACTGCAATAACAAGGGCACTGAATTTCATCTAAAATGTATCGAATTCCCATTTTGTGTCATGTCAAGAAATGAGCCTGAATTAAAAGAAGAGGTATGTTTTGTGAAAAGATGGAAAATAAGATATATTAAAAACTGATAGGGCATGCCGGGTGCGGGGATGGTGTTGGCACGAAGAGGCCTGAGAATAAAAACATGGGATCAGAGGAGGAGATGGAAATGAAATTAACTCTCTAAATTACCCTTCTTAGGTAATCTTTACACAAGTCCCCAATTCCACTGAAAATCAATACCTTCCCTCACTAAAAAATAAAGTGTAAATAAATATCTTTATCTCGTTGAACAAAAACTATTTAAAAATCAACTGGAGCGGGGCAGAGTTGAACCTTCTCACTGTTTTCTGCAGCACAGTCCCAAAAACTATTTCATGGCTTTTCTGTATAAAGAGTGTAGTTGCTTTGATGGTGTATGTAGCACAGATATGCTCCCATGATTAACATATAAAACAGAGATGTGCCACTTTCTCTTTGCATTGGCATTCTCGACAAACTAAGAAGTACCAGTGGTGTGCACGAATACAGATGCATTCAATAACCTAATATGCATCTTCCCTGGCATCTGCATAACAGAGGCCTTTTTTTAATGATTTACGCTATTCCAAGAGATTTCCAATGGCTATGTAAGGCAAACTGAGCAAAGTCCTCATTGTAGATTATTAGTACTAGGAGACAATGTTATGTGATGTCTGGGTTTGGACAGTGTACTATTTCCTGGATAAAGGTTTTCATTAAATAAAAGGGTTTGCTGAGCTCTATTTCCCCTTGGGGAATTTCAGGAGAGAGGCGAACTGTTTCTAAATTTGTTTTGTGCTCACCTGAGGGACTGCAGATTGCTGCCTGGCTGCATTGGGTCTGCCTCAACAGACAGTGTGAGGAGCTAGTCCTTTGCCTCTCTTCATTCCTTCACCTTGTTGAGTCATTTCTGCCCATATTGAAGAAGAAATGAAAAATCCTAGATTACAGGAGGATTTTTTTTGTTCTGATGTAGGCCTTATTTGAGGAAGAACATCCTAAGTGGAAAACCTACTTGGTTTCCTCCCCCAAAAAAGAGGGTTTTTTTTAAAAAAAAACCTACCCAGCCCTCCTCCTTTAGAAATTTCTCATAATATTGTTTGAAGAGACCGTTTTTGTTTGGAATAGACCAAATACGATGTTCAGATTGCAGAGCTTGTGCAGGAATAGAATCATTTAGATTGAATGTGCTTTAATGTGGTATTTTATAGGTGATTGGGTCCTCTGATTTAATAAAAGAAGGCTACAAATTGTGGAATGGGCTTTGACCACCCCTACTGGCCCTGATCCCCCCTCAGGACTGTTTTAGCAAACACAGCAAGAAGGGAGACTGACTACCTGTGGAACAACTGTTATTGTGAAGCGTGGCAGGAGTGATGTCTCTGACCCAGTGTGCGAAGTGACCTCCCAGACAAATGTCATTTTGATAATGCGATGCTTATTTATAGCATGCTGCACTTTTTAGTCTGGCTTGGGATCAGTGTGACAATTTGCAAGCACACAAAGCATTTTGATCTAAGTTGATACAGCAAAGGGATAGGAAAGCAAACAGGGACATAAAATGTCTTTTCCTCTGCATGGATAGACACAGGAATAAAATCCCATTGTCCTGAATCCCAGCCCTGTGTTCTGCCTCAAGACCTGCTCTGCTGGAATAGGCTCCCTTGAGATCCTAGATATCATAAATTTCAGGTCTGACCAACTTTCTGCTCATCCCCTCTCTCCTTTCTTGGCTGGCTGAGACACACAGAAGGCTTGTAGGTTAATTACTTCAACTTTCACAGCGGGAAACTACACAAGATTCCCAAGTGCTAGCAGTTTCAGCAGCTCCCTAGATACTTCATTCCAATACCAATGTCATTGACTCTAGGGCTTTTCTGCTCATTCTGTAATTCTCTTTAATCATATGGGGCAGTGTGAGACAGCACTCAGCTTTTTGGTTTGTTTTCTTGTTAGCCTTTCAAGCTTGATTCAGATATTTTCAAGTTATGTGGAGACCTCAAATGTTTTGATGACTCGGAAAGAGAGTAAGACACGCAATTAAGTGTAACAAACCCATTCCTGTGACACAGGACCTTTTAGTT
Organism: Athene cunicularia; assembly: GCF_003259725.1. Taxonomy (NCBI): domain Eukaryota; kingdom Metazoa; phylum Chordata; class Aves; order Strigiformes; family Strigidae; genus Athene; species Athene cunicularia. The sequence continues at coordinate 121,050,265 of NW_020799097.1, forward strand.
TGCCCAGCCAGGAACTGTAATTCAAGCAGCACAACAAATTAATATTTCATTTATGGCTTCTCTGGTCTGGGGGCGTATTAACTAAAAGCTGTTGCGCGTTTCAATGGGAAAACAAGTATGTTTTTATCGAATAGAAGGGAGCTTGCGGAGTTGATGTTGGAGGTCAGTAATTGAAATGTAAACACTGAAGTACAGTCATCCACTCCTGGGAGGAATGTGTGTAAGAAGGGAAACTCAGTGCTACTTTAACATTTCAGATTAGATTAGAAAAAGGCAGTAGAATGCTGCAGGAAGCGTTCAGAGATTGTATGGCTCAGCACCTTCCCAGGGCAGAAATGGGGCACAAGAAAATGTTGATTACACTTCTTTCTCAAGTAAAGGCAGATATGCCTCTGTTCTTGGCATTTGACAAGTTTTGGTTGAATCCAATGTTGGTGAATTCTGGCTCTCTAGGGATGGTCCAGCAGCTGGGGTGCTATGGGGTTAAAAGGTGACACTTACTTTCAGCTCCGGGACAGAGGAGCTTTTTCAGTCTCTCTGACTCCAGGAAAGAACTGACAGTTCTGGAAGAGGCCTGGCACAAGCACAAGGATCAAAATGTTTGGATGTTTTCTAGTTGGGGAGAGTTCTTTGGTGTGAGTACTACTAATTGCCTATTAGAGAGGGGGGACTCTGTGAGCCCCAAGGAGCAGACCTTCCTGGGATACTTCTGGGTGTTTCCTGTAGTTGCCCAGTATGCTGTCCAGTTTTCCCTTTTGTTTCATGGGCTATAGGCTCTATGGGAATTATTTCCTTTAGGAAATACTGCATGTTGGTATTTAGGGGGGGGGGGGGGGGGGAA
>NW_020799097.1:121051155-121072038 GCF_003259725.1 Athene cunicularia
GGGGGGGGGTTATACTTCTGGCCAGCTGTAACCAAAACTAGACTTCAGGTTCTCCCCCCCACACACCCAGTAAAACCAGTTAAAAGTAGTCTCATGGCTTGGGGGATTTGATTTTTATCTCTAAATCAGTGCTGCTGTCACACCTGTAAAGATGTGGTGTAGCTGATCACAGGTGTCGGGCAGCTGTTATGTCAGGGGGTAATGCAAAAGCAAGGATGAGTTCTAACTTACAGTAAGTCATTGAGGGCTAATGATTTCACGAGCATTTGGCCCTTGAAAAACTGTTGCCTTCAGTCTCCTTATACTGTCTAAAGAAAAGAGTAACAAATCAGGAGTGCAAGCACGTTCATATTCTTCACCATTAGTGGATGATGAATAAGGTGTCAGGTGAGGTTGTTTACTTGGGAAGCAAACTGGAGGAAAGCAACCCTATAAAAGGAGACAGTCCTTCAGGAGGAAGACAGTTGCTGAAGGAGCACAAAACTGTTAATTCTTTGCAAAATATTATTTATAAGAGTTACATTTCTGTGACAGAAAAACTTAGATTTAGGTCAGAATATAAAAACATAGCAGATACCGGTAACTGGTTAAACAACTATGAGAAAACAGAATAATCTATGAACAATTTTTTTTTCTTGTTTATATTGATCTCTCTTCCATCACAAGGCCTAGCGTGTTTCTACTGCATGCGAACTTTCTGTGGACTGAGACACAGTGAATCCCATAAACTGTTTGGTAGCACAAAGAGATCAAGGAAATATTAAATATGCTGCAGGGGCAGGCTTGGTAATGCAGGAATTTTCTTCTTGCTAAGCTGGATTGAAGCAACTTTCATATAAGAATTAGAGCTGACCTATCTCTTCATGCACAAAATGAAACCTTCTCTGTAGATTAAACCTATGGAGGGTTATACGGTCTGGATGGTTTGCTGTTATATTCTTTCCAAAGTCCAGTCTAGTAATTTAAATGTGATCTAAAAGTACAGCCCTACTAAAATAAACATAACAGAAGAAATTTTTGCCCTTCTAAAAGCTTTTTGTTCTCCTTGGGCACAACAACAGTCTTCATTTTCTACTTCAATAATTGAGTTCTGTTTTATTTAATGTTAAAAAACATTTATTGAGTTCTCCCTGAGCTGGTTGTTTATCCCTGCTTAAAAAAGAAATGTTTATACAAGAACTAAAATAACTTTGTGAGGCGTTGATTGGATCATTGAAGATATGTTAGATGCATCACGTACACAGAGAGGCAAATCTGACATTTGCTGGATACTGTTTTTAATGTCTCACCAATGAGCATATCTGAAAACATTTATTATTGCCAGGACAGTTTCAGAGAGCTGTGACTGACAGTTGAAAGTTGCTGAGCTGATTACCTGGAGCGTTAATGTATTGCCATCCCTTAGCCCAACCTTGGCACTAAGCCAGAATAGTATTATTATTTCATAAGATAAACCTCTGATAGCAAACCATTTTGAATATGGATCAAGTAGTAGAGAAATGAAAGAAGCAGTCTGGGTCAGATCCTCAGCCGTTGTAAATTGGCCTCATTTACAATGGGACTTGTGGATTTGTGCTGCATTTTGACATCGTTCCTTTGAGAGCCTCCCACTGGACAAGTGCAGATGAGGAAAGCCATTTTCTCAAACTGTAGGCTGCAGATAAAACAACAGCAAAATGGTCCCCCTACTTATTTTTTAGGCCAGAGATCTGGGAAGTCAAGCTGGTTGCTGCTGCTCCCAGGTGCAAAATTGCTGTTTGGGGTGGGAGATAACTGTGACTGCAGCCCACTAAGTCTTAATGTCTCTGTTCCAGCCCTTCCTTTGTTCTTTTGCTATTCAATTCCTGTGACAGAGGTGGCCCAGCTCAGCCTGGTCTATGTAACTTTTCACCACATGACTAGAGGAAATCTAGACCCAAAGCTGGCTGTTCGCTTAAAGGCAGGAACGGCTTTGGGGGTCCATTCAGACACTGCAGAAATTCAACTGGAGGTGCAGTTGAGACTGTGCCTAAACCTGTGATGGTCCCTACACAGCATGGACAGCTCTCCCACGTTTTCAGCCCCATGCATTTCTTTTCATAGCAGATGTGCTTTCAGTCATCTTTGAATTAACAGCACAAGAGCACAAGCTCAAAAGGCAGTGCGAATGACAGGGAGCTGCTTCAACGTATTTCTCCCTTAACAAGGCAGTTGTGGAAATTTTCATTAGTTGTAGACACAACTGAAAAGATATCAAAGATATTTTTACCATTGATGAGATTAATTGTACCTCATGAGGATTGGCACTGCTCTTTACCTAAGATCACCCAGCCAGAAAGTGAACAAAATCTGCTATAGTTTTTGCCTGAACCTAACCCTAACAGAAACAGCTCTATCATATCAGGGCACCATTGAAAAAGGGCTACGCAGACTGAGCCTTATCAAGAAAAATTCTTGTAAATATTAATCCATTTCACTCAGAGGCAAGAACCTTTGATGCTTTGTAACTTTTAGAATAAAATAATTTAAATCCCGTGATACAGGCTAAACAGGAAACCAATTTTCAAGCAGACTTGAGCAGTGAAAGAGGCATCCATTTTCCTGCTTTTAATTTAGAGGTTGGATTACTGAGGGAGGCAGAAAATGTAATCTTCTTTTTCCTAGAATTTTTATCCTTTGTAATTGAAATAATTGAAATACACCTGGCTGTAGCATATGTTTCCACAACTGCCAAGCAGGCAAAATGAGATTTTTCAGAATGGATTAGATGGACAAGACATGTTGAAATGCATCTGGGCAAATTGCACTGAGAACGAAGTAGGTGCTGAACTCTTATGGAAAATCAAAAGTAGCAAGGCTTTTGCTTCTATTTGTGCCAAAGAAAATCCTTCTTAATGATATATTCAGTATTCAGGTCTCATTCACACAGAGCTGGGTAGGTTTTTTTCTTTATGTATTGTGGTTTTAAACCTACTTCTTCCAGAGGAAGACTCCTGGATTGAAAAGGAGATGCGCGTTACTTGAGACTGCATCCAGCAAGGGACTTGGGTAATGAGAAGTTGACCTGGCATCCTTCTGACATGCTTGGGTGGGACCCATGTCCTGTAAAGGGCATGGGAACAGTTTGAGAAGAAACTTTAATTTTAATCCAGAACAGATAATAAGCTTTTAAAAGAGGTGGCATGAATTGTGACTCCGCTCCAGATTAAAAATAAAAGATAAAAAGGTCTCTTATGGCACCCTTTCCTGGTAGCTATTTTTATCCCTGTTGGGCTTAGTGCTCTTTTTCCACTACCCCACTTAGTTATTGTGCATTTTGCTTTTGCTGACAAACCCACAGATTTGGGATGAAAACAGTTTGCAGCTGATTAAGGATGGTGTGCCTGTCAATTTCTTGCTAATCTCTCTTATTGTGCCCTTTGTGAAAATGACAGTCATGTATAAATCCTAGTCTAAATCAATACCTGTAAGTGCTAATCTCTGAAGAGGAAAATGTCAAATACCTCCTACTGCATGCAAGGACTCCAATTCTATGGCGTCAAATAGTAAAGGCTACCTAAATTGTTTACCTTTTTCCCTTTGCCCAATGCTTTGTATTTTCTTTTATAGCATTCCTTACATCATTAACAATTCTCACACAAACAGTGCCTTCATGATGGTAGGTGCCATGAGGTGGCTTACAACGCAACACTGTCATTCCTCGCCCTGTGGTGGAGCCGCCAGTGGTCCTAGCTCTCAGCCAAGTGTAATGTTCTGAACATTGCCTTGAGCTCTGGAGTCAGCCTTCCTCCTTACTCATTGGACCTCTTCTGAGAAATGTTTCTAAAAGCTCTGAGTGTTAGTTGCCTATTTAAGTGTAACGTAGGCACTTGGGGTGACCAGCGCTAGGAATCCTGGAGCCAAAATCAGTAGTAAATTTAGTCTCTGTTCTAGGACCCTAAATACAGATTTGAACACTATGCGTCCTATCCTATGCCCATGAATGTTTTTCTTGCTGATTGACATTAGGACACACAGTGGTTTTAAAAGCCTGCTCTTTGCTCAAAAGTGCCAGAGGGGAAAAGCAAATAAGTAAACTGTAAGACTGAAAGATCTCTTAGAGATGAGAACACAGTGTGTTTCAAGGTAAAGAGGCTTTTCTGCCCATTCTGCATCTGTTCCATCTCTGCAGAACTATATGCTCTGGTTTTTAAATTAAAATTATTGGTTAGATCATAATAGCCCATAAAAGTATTTCAGAGTATAGGGAGAATTTCTTCTTTCACTGACATCCTTGATCCTCCTGAAAGACAAGCTGCTTATCAACCTTAGTGCATTTGGGACCCTGATTCTAAGTAGTACTTAATATCACAGCTTTTTTCATGACTGAGATTAACAAACTGATAAGGACAGAAACTCTTTATGTAATTTTTACAACTTCTAGCAATTTTATTTTTTTTAATAAGGTACATGTCTGAATTTTGTTTGTTATTGCATTTATTCTGTTGCTAAAATACCAAGCCAAATTTTAAAAATCGTTAGTCTCCTTTCATTACATTCTTAGATAAAAAAAGTCACTGATGCTATCTCAGCCCAAGGAAGAGCCAAGGAACACTGTGTCACTAGCATCTTCAGATATATCTAAGTGCTCTGTTTCTTAGATTCAGACAGCTGCTTCTGAAACATGTTCTAGAAGCTCTTAAAATACAAGCAGCAGAGAGTGCATCAGGCAGAAGTACTTAGAGCTGGGGGATCCCTGTAATCTTGAGAAACAAATTAATAAAGTATTAACAGGTCAGAGCCTACAGCCACACCAGATAAAAGGCTTCCTAGGAACAGAAACCTGAGTTTTACTTGTGTTCCCTTAAGCCTTGTGATGGAACAGCATGGGAGAGGGATAACTGCTACAAGAGAGAGACAGTATTTCCAAATGCATGATTGCAGATTCCTCAGGAATGATCGTGTCTGTGGAACAGACTCTTATTGGGTATTTGTGAGACGGGAGAGCTTCTCTTAGAGGAGAAGCTATGTTCTCCTGAGGATTTTTTTTTGTGTGTTTTCCAACAAAAGCTGCTTTCAACTGCCATCTTCGAGAAAGTGCCCTTGGATTGTGCATACTCACACCGATTTCCTCCTGTAAAAATACAGTCAAAGAATATATCTAACAGCCATCCTCTTTTCACAGCTCTGCAGCTGGGAGGACTGCCACTTTTCTGTCATTTCATAAAAAAGCTGTAGTTTCTTTCTGTTTTATGGCAACTTTTGGAAGCCAGGAGCAAGTAAGTGTTGGAGAAATAACACAGGCTTATGAGTAGTAAATTTGCACCTTTATACCTAAGACAGCTAGTGCCAAATTCTGTCCTGCTGGGGAACACCAGGTTTGTGTAAAAGCATATTTCAGCGTACAGACCACTTTAGATATGTTTACTACCAAATAAAAACAGCGCAGAATTGCAATCTGTTCTGCCTGTTGCATCAGTGAAATTTCTGTTGACCTCAGCAGGAGTTACGCTGTCTGATGAGGCTGAAGCAGCACCTTTCTTTTTCCTGGAATGAGGTGATTTAGTTAATTTTAAGGGATGGAAGCACCTCACACCTGAAGATTTTCATATCCCAACAAAGATTAAATGTAATTCAAGTCACCTCTCAAGAATTTGTGTGCTGAATCTAGTAGGCAGATTGAACCTTACTGTGGCTCCAGGGAACTGCATGATAAATCAACAACTGTTCACCAGTTGGATTTGTTTGTAGAGGCTTAAAGGCATAACGTAATGGTACGGTACTGAAAAGGTGCTGCATTCCAGCCCTTACACCTGTGCAGAGACTGCACTAGCTGATTATTTAGAGCTTTTTTTAGGTGCTTTGCAAGATGCTGTGTCAAATATTAGTCAATAGATATAGATATGAACATTTGGGCCACTGCGCAGCTGCACCAGAGATGCAAGCTGTTGCAGGGAAGCCACCCAGAAGGAGGCAGGCAGGAGGCAGAGTGTTTGCCATGACAAAGAAGTACATCTCATTCATACATCTGCTCAGCTTATATCCCATAGCAGTTTCTTGCACTGTTCTGTTTGGGCTTTGCACATATTTTGGCCTTTTTCTCCATGTCTCTTCTTTCATGCCATCTTTCTTTTGTATGTTGTCTTTGGTGTATCCATCTTGCACTTCTTCCCCTCATCCCTCCTCCTCTGCATTCCTATTGCCTTCTCTCCTTGCTTTTCCATTCCCTCAGTCTCACACACTCTCTTCAGCCCTCTTACTTTGCCACTCTTCCCGTTACTTCCATCTCTACATTTTCCTGGGCAGCATGCAAAGGCCAGCTGATAGGGTGTAATCACCCTGGCTGTATCCAAATGGGAGCAGGGCTGCAGCTTCTAGAGACTTTAAAACCTTTGCATTTCCAGGTACCCCTCGGCTCTGAGAAAGGAGAGGACCAGCACATGGTTCCTCCCGTACTAACTGATCCAGGTAGTGTTGTGCAGGGCAGCTCAGAAGGGGAGCTGCAGCTCAGTTTCTTTTTCATGAGGCTTTGAGACTGTCATCCCTTCCCAGTGAGACCCTCAAGGTACAAGAAGGACCTGAGCTGTCATATTTGGATCAAGGCCTCACCTAGGAGCATTTAGATCTGTTTTGTACAGCAGGTCAGGTTAAGACATACTCACCGTATATTTTGGGATTTTTGCCCCCAGTCATCCTTGGTCTAATGCAGTCAGAACCTGTAAAGTTCATTACAAAAGGTACAGGTGTTACCCTGCCAGAGGGATATGTGCTACAGAACATGCCTTAGGAACAAAAGGGTAGTACATTGTGTTGGAAACTGTTCCTGCCTTTGGAGAGCTTCTGTAGTCCAAAAAAAAAAAAAAAAATCAGCTGCCATGTTTGGCATTTGCTCAACCCACAGAACTAACTTATTATCTATCATGGGCTTGTAATTTATCGATTAACTGCCAAGCCAGGCTGATAGACCTTTCATAAATCTGTCACCCTTAGATAAAATAGTTGTAGCTCTTTGCCTTTCTTTACCACATAGTCACAGCAGATGTTTTAATTGTAATAAGGGAAAACAAAGTTTAACAATTTTTTTGCAAATACACAAGGGGAAATGAAACTTCTATGCAAATTTCATGTGTATGTTTCTAAAAAAAAAAAAAAAAAAAAAAAAGCCTTATATGAGCCCTGCCTTTTTATTTTATTTTAGAAGAAGCATTGGTACAAAGACCTGGGAGTGTTCCACCGTGTTGCAGTTTCAACCCCTTCTTGCTGGATGTTACAGCCTTTTCCATAAGTTGAGCAAGCTATATCTTAAAACCTATTTCCCAGCTATAAGACCTCACTCCTTCAATGGTTTTCTTTTAATGCTTAATATTTTATTTTTCAGTGTAATCATGCCTCAGTATGGATTAATAATACCCATTTGGTTTTAAAATTATACTGCACACCTGGTATTAAGTGTCTCTTCCTTGTCAGTGCTTTCCTCTAGATGTGTTTTTTCTGATTCTGTAAGTGTGACTTTCAGAGCAGCCCTATCCTTTCTCTTCTGTCACTTTGGTTAGTTGAAAAAACTCAGCTGGACTTTGCAACCTTTTGCCTGAGTCTTGGTTCCCATAACTGTCCTCATTGTGTTTTTTAATACCTGCAGCAGTTTCAATCTTTCTTGATTCTGACCAGAATTGCTCACGTTATTTCAAATATTCCCACTGCAGCTCATAAAATTCTTGACTAAATAGAGACCCTGCTTTTGTCAGAAATGATAGGTAACTAATAATTACCAATTACTATTGGCAGAAAGATAGCTAATAAATACTTCAATCTCAGACGCTCTTTCACTTAACCTTGCAGCAAATACTGATTTTAAGATAAAATTACCTTTAGATATGTGTGAATAGTTCCTATGATGTTATAATTATGTCTTCTTTCCAGAAGACATTCTTCCTTCTAGCATTTGCCTGAATTTGTACATTCAATAAAAGAAATTCAGATGTGACATCTTAGCCAGCTCCTTGGAGGCCAAGAAAACTACAATTAGCCCATGTGCCTGTAGCCACAAAGCCATCCTTCTCTCCTGCTGTTGTGAGCACCAGCTCACAGCCCACTTCTGCTTTGATTTCCTGGTGACCTTTCATTTTAGTGCTCAGCCCTGTTGAGACTCTCATGAGGGATGCTACAGAAATGAATGGAATTGCTCCTCGAGCAGAGAAATGCCAGACCTTAAACAGGCAGCCAGGGAGGGCGGAGGATAAATGATGCTAAGAATGGTCTGTTCTTGAGAAGGAAAAGTTTGTTTTTCTGCCAAAAGGTTAGAGTCCCTGTAGATTCTAGTCAGGTGCTTTTGGGGGGAGCAAACATGGGGTTTTGCATTTCCTCATAATCTTCCATGCAAATGTTCCAATACTGGGTGCCTGATTAAATTAGATATGCATAATTTAAATAAATGTCCCCATTTTGTAGGTGAGTGCAACACTGGAAGTGAGTAGCAGACCTGAGAGGGGATTCAGTCTCTGAATTCACATATTTGAACCACAGAGCCTCACTACACTTTGAGGGCATGCTGTCGTCACACAGTTTTTCCTTTTTAAATCCTATTGTCAGCATCATCATCTATCATGTGTATGTGGGTAGTTTTAAGATGACTAATATATTAACAGCAATCACTGTTCATTTTTAAGATTATTAACAGACTACTTAATTATTTCTTAATGGCATGATGGGTACACTCAGCCCGTGTCTATACAGCCGTGTCAAGCTGTGATAGTTACCTGTTAGCCACTGTGATTCCATGTGTGATTTTCAAAGTACATACAAATGAATGATATTGGTCCGTCTGCACTGGGCTATTTCAGGAACAAGTGGTATTTACAAGGTAGCAGGAGTAGAAACACGATGTTAATCAGTGGTTGGAATTTGCTGGATTGGGTGAAAGAGAAAACAGAAAAATCAAAAAAATTCCTGGACCCTTCATGAAGAGGGGCTGTTTTTCTGGCTGCATCTGTCAGGGAATATCTTTCAGAAAAGAAGAGAGAGGGGGAGGAGGAGGACTGTTATATTAGGACATCAGTGTGCCTCTTGGGCAAGCAGCACACCACAATTGTGCCACGTGCCTTGGTCTAAGAGCACGGCACACAGCTCCCACTAAATGGTTCAGAAATTGTTTTATAGACATTTTCTTGAGAGCCAGCATGAGGGAGGTTCACTGATTCTTTCTAAACAGATTCAGTTAAACTGCAAAATTTTTTTTTCTATTATTTTTTTTTTTTCCCAGCATGTATTCAAGACCTATGTAGGTTAAAGACAATAGTTACCATTAGAGCTAAGCTGCTTTCATCCCTAGAGATCAAGTGCTTTGCAAGGATGAGTAAGTGTTATCAATCTGATTGAACAGTTACACATGCCCAATTACAAAGACTTGAAGCAATTGCTGGAGAACCTGGTGAGTGAAACTGAAGCTGTACAGACTCAAAGAGCGGGGAAAGTTTCCTTGACCCACTTGTGTGAGGCTGTCTCTTGCTTTTCAGAGATAGAAGATGGTCTTGTATATGTTTATCAGAGCAAGAGGGCATATAAGGAAGAGTAAAGGAATTAAATGTTTTATAACAATTCTTGCACTTCTAGAAATAAACTCTGTGTAGTACTGAAAGTGAAAATAACTGTTCTTCTGACTGACTCGTTTTCCTCTACCGAAAAGCACTATATCTTTGCCCTGAAATGGTTTAAAAGGAGCTGGAATGGCCATGTATTTCTCCTAAAACTGAGTGATGTGACGTTACAAGTCACCTCATTCCTAGGATAAAATTTGTTGAACGTGAGCACTGCTGGTCATAGAGATGTTCTGACATTGATCTGAGCTCAGGAAAATGGGAAGGGTCATTGCTGCTGACTTAATGAAGTTGATTTGTTGAAACAGAGGCAAATACAAATCAGCTTGTCAAATCAGTAAAGCAGATAGTGCCATCCAGGCCATAGAGTACACTTTGTTAAAGAGTCTGTCTTGGAAAGGAAGAAAAAAAATCTAGCAATGGAACTGAGGCTATAGCTGTTCAGATAGTAAACATGCAAGGATTTCTTGTGTGAGGGACTGAATGTCCTCGCTTGTTATGTCTCAAAAATGTAGATGTGGAAGGATCATGATTTAGATGGTGCCTGGGGTCCTCAGCTAAGAGTGAGGAGTTTTAGGCTCTAGTTCCTCTTCCAAGACCTTGCTATATTTCTTATTCAGTGACTCCTGAATATCAAGTGCATAAACAGTCTTTTTGCCATACCTGTGCTTTAGATAATTACAGGCTAGGGGATTTCAGGATAGCATTTCTGGATGCTTTAAACCCTCTTTGGGATATGGTACCATTGCACATTGGGTCATAAGTATTACATACAATACATTGGATTTAGTTGCTGGAATCAGAATGAGATTTCAGTCGTTTCCAGCATGGAATTGAACACACATTTTGTTAATGTTGTTTCAAAATGGAGGTTTAAGTTCTTAGTATCGCTTCTATGCTGTTGAAAACTTTACTCAGTGTCCTGATTTCATCTGGGAGAGAGTTAATTTTCTTCCTAGTAGCTGGTACAGTTGCTGTATTTTGGATGTAGTATAGGAATGATGCTGATAACACAGTGATGTTTTAGTTGTTAAGTAGTGCTTATCCTAAGTTAAGGATTTTTCGGTTTCCCACGCTCTGCCAGCAAGCAGGTGCACAAGAAGCTGAGAGGGAGCATGGCCAGGAGAGCTGACCCAAACTAGCCAAAGGGATATTCCATACCATAGATTATCATGCTCAGTATAGAAACTGGGGAGAGTTGGCTGGGAGAGGCTGATCGTAGCTCGGGGACTGGCTAAGCGCAGGTCAGCGGGTGGTGAGCAATTGTATTGTGGATCACTTGTCTTCTTTTGGTGTTATTTTTCTCTCTTTTTGTTATTTTCCTATTCCTTACTAATATTATTATTAAATTTTATTTCAACTGTTAAACTGTTCTTATCTCAATCCAAAGTTTTACTTTATTTTCTTTTTGATTCTCCTCCCCATCCCACCAGGTGGGGGCAAGGGGGAAGATGAGTGAGTGAGCAGCTGTGTGGTGCTTAGTTGCCAGTCAGGGCTAAACCATGACATTCGGGTTTAGAGATAATACAAATGTTCATGCTTTTTTACTCCTCTATTTCATGCTGTCAGACTTTTCATTAACGTCTTTCACAGACAATTCAACAGTTCAAGTAAAAAAAAAAAATTGGAAATAACTTTTAAACATTTTTTTCAAATTCCACAGGTGAATGAGTTAAGCCAGTGGTGCAGTGCACTGGCAAGAAGCCCTGGCTTTACAGCTGTTGTACAGTATGTGAACGTGAGCTGTAATCGACTGTGCTGCACCTGGTGGAAAGATTTGTGAAGGTGAATTGTGGAAGGGGGGAGCCATCAGAGGGGGCTGGAGTTGATTTATAAATGCTTCTGAGTAAGCTGAGGCTTTCGGTTGGAGTAACTGAACATCTGGTTATGGACTGTGTTTGTTTTTATAGTAGTAAACAGAAGAGTTGAGGCCAAAGTTAAAATAAAATTTCTTACCATATAGATTCGCTGACGTGTTGTACACATACTTTGAGCATCATGGCTGGCACCACTTCAGTGAAACCTGAGTGCTTCACCAGCTGTTAGAATATTACCCATACAGTAAAGAGCTCAGAAGAGAGGCACTGAAAGATTTAGAGCAATGCCACCTAGTGATAAAATATAATCTCCTGAAATAGCTCTTATTTTAATTTTCCAGGCTTTAAGATGCTTATTCCTTCACCGTACTCTTTGGCAATTCCACTTCTTAGCATTGAACTTGGACATCAAAAATGCCTTGAGGCATAGTTAGAGCTTTTGCTCGGCACCAGCTTGGATTTGGAGGTATGGCTCATACCCCACTGAGAGCAGCGGGCAGAGCTGACCAGGAGGAGCCTTCTTGCCTCACTTCTTTCCACTTGTCTTAGACCAGTTAGTGGCTGAGTGCTGATATCACTACTTAGCAGGAGGGAGTGCATCTGAATCTGACCATTTTTAGCCTTTGATGCCTGATGGTGAATAATTTTTTTTCCCCCAACAGCTGCTTGAATAAGGTGTCCATCTGTTCCTTATTAAAAAAACCAATCTTTTATTCAGTGCTTAATGTTATGCAGCCTATATCAGTTGAATATAGGATGTACTTTGTCCCATATTTCAGCAATAATCACACAGAGGAATCTATACAAAGATACAATGGTGTGATTTGATAAGATCCATGATTGTTGTATTGCAAACAGAACACTGAAGGCTTTTCTTTGCCTTTTCCAGTGTTCATTTCTCCAGTTTTTCATATTTCTTTTTGTTATTGTATTTCCTAGTAATGCAAACAGTTATTAAATATTTATGAGGCATAACCGTGGCCCCTTAATAGCCAAAATTATTTGGACTGTTCTATATTGCACACTTCCACAAGAAGATTGAATCAATATGTTTCCCACTGAGATTCTTTTTGTCTCGTGATGCCCTTCATGATGTTGGTGATCTTGCTGCTTAATTTCCTCATGCAAGGCATCACGACGGTTCAAAGGGATGGCTCCTGAGAGTAACCTGAACAGCTTATGGCTAAAAGAACCTGCTAAAACAAACGTTTGGGCAAAACAGCAATGCAAATTTGGGGAATCAGATGCTTTTTCTTTTTGATGTTTTTAAAAATAGTGGTCTGTGGCTTCTCCAAGATTGGTGTCCTATCATATATATTTGGTGAGATACATGGACAAAGGCAAACCTGTGGTAAAAACCAGAGCTTTTATTTCCTTTCCAATCTAAGTTCTTTTGTTTTGAATTTGAGTGTTGATTTGAAACGAAGTGTCAGCCTCTCCTCTTTTTTTGTTCTTCTTGTACTCTCTTCTCTGAAGTGAAATTCAAATGGAAAATTTGCTGAATAGAAAGTCCTCCATTTGGATGCTGATGCAGCTCTGCTCCCACTGAGAGGTAAGGGTTGCAAAGAGCTAACAAATTACTGAGAAGTCTCTTGAAGGGCCCCTCCTTGAAGCCAGCATGGTAGTTTTGATGGAAAATAGGTTCTCACTCCTTAAAATCTGATTTTAAGTAAAATCTGATTTTAAGTAAAAACAAAACCCCAAATAAACTAAACTTCTGTTTTGCCATACAAAGTTCTTTATTGAAGATTTGAACTCTCATCTGCTCCTCATGGCTTCTTTATTTTCTACAAGTAAAATTCAGATGTAGCCAAACACCGGGTTTGTGCAGTGGTTTAGAAGTGACCTCTTGAGCAGAGCCTGCACATGTTTTTGTGATGCTCATTACAATTATGTCACAGGAGAAGTCATAACAGGTAATGCATTTCTTTATGAAGAGAATGATGATATGAGAGCAGTTTAGGGGACAAGCAATGTGTTTTTCCTAACAATTTATTTGCTCATACTTTTTCCTTTTTTCTTACCCTGTCAGAATTGAATGTTTCATTTTTAATTATGAATGTGTAGTGGCTGTTTGGTGAATTGTTTAGGAAGCCATGATACTGCATAGTGTGACAATATAAGTATATACACTTCATAATGATTTGGAAAGGGACAGCACTACAAAAAGGAAAGTGTAGGAATAGATGTGTTTGTTTTCATGCCAAAAATTCAGACAAAATTTTTTCTGCCAGGGGAGAATTTCAAAGAACCGATAGGCTTTGTCATCCATCTCCCACTGCATTTTAGTAGGCTTTGTATGGCCTGCCTTTTAGAAAATCCTCCATTTTTCTTTACAAAAGGCTGTTTATTGTTGTTGTCTACAGCACAGCAGTTCTGAACCTCAGGCTTGAATGAGGTTTCATTGTGTAAACAGTCTTACTAATCATTATGTAAGGTGCATGTGAGATGGAGGGAAAAAAATCAAATGTTCATTTCTCCCTATGTGTTTCCCATTGCTAACCTGTCTCCTCTGCGTTAGCTGTGGCCCCTAGCAAACAGCTCTTCGTGGCATGATTGGTGACAGAGGGTTGAGTGGGTGGGTGGTGGCAGCTGCACTCAGTGCTACCATGTCAGGGTGTGGCACACTCTGACCCTCCCGATGCCCAAGCTGGTATCTGCAAAAGCCTGTCTGCAGCATCTTCTGAGCCTTGTGCCACAGTTTTTATCCTGTGCCAGCACTACAGCTCCAATGCCTCCATACCAGGAGTGTGAAAAGGTCACTGCTTGCAAGGGAAAAAGGTTTTTAGGCAAGGTCTGAGAATGAGACAGCTGAATGTGAATCTAAAGGTAGTTATGCAGAGATCCTGAAGGAAATTAACCTTAACAGAGATAAATAGCTATTAACTTAAAACTGTTACCCTGGCATGATGCTTTAAGCTATTTTGGTGGTTTTCTATTTTTTATAGTAATGATTAATACTCCTTTTTTAATTCATGATGACATGAAGGAAAAAAAACACTGTTCTGCAGCCTTTTCCAGGGAGGGGTGTGAAGTGCAGGCCTGTGAAATTGGTACAAGAAAGAGCACAGACAAATTCACCTTACTCGTGTAGCAAGCTGCTTAACTCTGGCAGTACTTGGCAGCTGGATTATGAGAAAAGTGCCAAAAGCAGCCCAGCAGAGATGGTAGAGATTTTTTCCCAATCTTTGCCTCTACTTTTCAACAGGCTGCAAGGCTTGAATAGGAAATGGAAAATATAGAAATTTTGTAAGTTCGTTCCATCAAAAGGATATTTATACAATAGAGTCTTGAAATCTTTGTTTTCCTTATTATGCTCTTGTCCCATGTTTCAGCCAAACATTTGAAATTAGTGCTCCACCAAAGTTGAAGAGCCCCTTATTAGTTGTGCCACACCTGTATGTTGTCATCCATTTCTCTTCATCAAAAAGACAAGCCATTGCAAGGGCTCAGAACAAACTGCAGTTACTGCTCTCTCCTCCCCACCTTCCCTGAGCCTTCCTGTAATTCATTTGGGACACAGTTGGGAGCTTCCGAAGGCAAACAATTACATTTATTAGTAATTCATGAAAGTTTTATTACCCATGTGGGTGGATTTCTTGGAAAACATCTTGCTGGATCTTTTGATGTTCTGTTTTTAGTTCCACTTTCAGTCTTTCCTCTGATGCTTGATCTGTTCAGTCATTTTCCTTTGGCTCAGTCATTGCCATGGTTCACAGATGTGAACCATGACTTTACCTTGACTTTCTTTTGCCCTTTTTCTTTAAGCCTGATGCTATTGTTGGGTTTTAGTTTGTTTTGTTTTTTTATGTTAGTATTTCCAGGTCTTGCTTAGAGCTTTCTTTTGCCCATTGTTATCTTCTAAAATGTCACTGAGACCATCTGCTCCAAACTGACTCTGCTGAGCAATTCTAGTTCTCTAATGTCATTTGCACAGACCTCTTTTCCAGACAGACTCGGTCTTCAGCAAGGAACTCAGTGGCATAAAACCCAAGCAAGACTGGTAGATGTGACAAGCATATCCTTTTAATATAAATGAACCACATATTTTCATTACTTTTAGTACCTCTCTGCCATGGCTGCCTAAGCTGAACATTTGTCTGTGTGGATATTAAGCAGTGGCTAAGAATCAGACTCAGGAAACGATTTCAGCACATGGATAATCATATTGCCATTTAGCAGACATGTACATGCTGTAGTCTTAGTGAAATCCGTAAGGCTTTCAACATGGGCCTAAACTTAATCATATTCAAATGCTCAGTTAAACACATTTTTCTTTCAAGGGCTTTATTCTTCTGGCTTGCGAACATGGATTTTACATATAATCTATTTCTCACTGTCCACCTCAGATTGTAAGCTTGTAAAGCAAGCATGGGAGATTGATTTCACTGTTTATATCAACAGTTTTCACCTTCTACTTGCCAGACACCATATTGCTTACCAACTCCTCTGTTTTTCCTTATGTCTGGAGGTTCTAAATGAAAGAAAACCAAAACTGCTTGAGGAGGAAATTACACGTTTCCTTCTCCCATCCTCTTCTTGGCCCAGCTGGCCTGCAGTCAATAGATGCTGGAAACCAATTCTTATACTCTTCTTTTTCACTATTTGTGTTATCATGTCACTAAATTAGTACATACAGCTCTTGGTCACTCTGACACTTGGCAGTATAACACTTGTACAGTTAAACGTGTGTTGAGAGGATTCTGCCTGCAATTTAAAGTCTAAGTAACTAGAAACTGTGGAGTAGGCTTCCAGTCTTCAAGGGTCCTTTAAGCTTGAAAGGTCCACGCAGTCCCACACAGTGATGGCATGAAATACTTCATCTTAGTTCTTAATTCCTGTGCCTGGTAGCTGCCAACCTTCCTGGGTTCACATATCTTAGATACAAAGCGGTGACTGCTTAGCCCCCTCTCTTCACTAACAGCATTTAACATACATAGCAGATCAGGAGCCATGTGCCTGTAAATAATGCCACCATTGTTAATACATTTGTAACAGTAATAAGATATTCCAATAGTATAAAGCGATGAAAATGTTCAGGTGAATATATTTGAGTAGGGCAAATGATCTCGAAACCATCTGAGATAACTGTGTCCTAAACTCTTTAATCTAGAAACCTCCACACAGAAACACTGTTTTTGCTTGGCTTCATCAGTTTGCTATGATAACTCATACATCCATCTTTTCGCTGTTGTGTTCAAATCGCTCAAATACGTTTTATGAAAACCCTCTTTAAGATAGTCATAGCTGATTTGGCAGTCAGCCCAAAGTAGAGCAATAGTAGCTGTGCTCTCTCTGAACTCATTTACTGTGTTTTCTGCTTTGCTTTCCTCACACCTGTGCTGCTCAGTACCAAAACAAACACATTTAAAACTTGCTCTTATACATTGTCATAAGATGATCTATAGCAAGGCTAATAAATAGATGTACTTTTAGAGTGCTTGTTCTGGAATCTTTCTGAAGTGACTTTTATCTTGTAGCTGAAGTGGGCCAGCTCATAGCCATGGCCAACTCATAGCCGTGAGGTGGTCCACTCAACTGCTGTGGGAGTTCCTGACAGCATTTCACTCTACACATACTGTACCTTCAATTACGTGGGTTCTCCGGTGTTCTTGATATGCAGAGAATATAAGGCTCTAGTTCTTGCTTTTCTTCAAATAGGTCTGTTCATTCTGTGGCCTAGTAACTTCTCAACAAGATTGTCAAATAAAACTGTTCCTTTCAACCATGGGCTTTTTAACTATGCATCCAATTATTTCATTTTGAAATCTCATGCCTTTTTAGTTCCGTTTCTGCTGCTTCAAATGTAGGTATGGTCTTTGAGCCTGCTCCAGAGTCCACTTAAAGCATGGCTGTATGCTCACTTTACACCTTCAGTAAGATAGGTTTAAGGGAGACTCAGACTTGTGCAAAAGGATGCTTGTGTGTGTTATGCTCTCATAATGTGAAAGTTGATTATTGCAATATTCTGTTTCCAGCTGTTCATAATGCTACTGCTCATGCATCTGCTAGGATGAACAATTAAAGATGAATGCAATGTAAATCTTGTACTTTGGACTCAGTTGACTTCCACAGAGAGGAAATGAGTTCTTACTACTTTCTCTGACATACTAGTCTCTTTGGGCATGCTACCATCCTATGCAGTCCCCAGGGAAAGAAACACCTCCTGTAAATGTTAGAGCTTCGTTGACCTCATACTGAATGCCAACTACTTGTTGTAAAATAATCATAGTAATTTAATGGTTGGTGTCCTGGTTCAGCTAGAATAGGGTTTAGTTTCCCCAGCAGAGAGGGGGAAGGGATCTCCAGCCAGGTTATTCATACCATGCTGACGTCAGGTCCGGGTGCAGGAGCACGGGAACTTTTTCCTTTGTGGCTTTGGTGGCGGGGAGCATCGCGAGCAAGCTGTCCGTAACCATTGTGGTATTTCTCTGTATATCTTTTGTCTTGTTTACTGTTATTGCTGTTTATTGTTGTTACCATTGCTACTGTTGTTGTTCAGATTGCTTATTACACTGTTGTATTAAATTTCTTCTTATTTTAACCCGGGGTTTGTGCCCTACTTGTGTCCGAGGGTGGGGGAGGGACAACGGCAATGTGGTCTCTGGTCCCAGCAGGGCCTTAACCACCACAGTTGGTTAAAGATGTAGTCAGCAATCCATTTAGGAACTGGAATTGTTAATCTAATTTTATATCCTTTTTCAAACATTGCTGTAGTTTTGACTGGTAAAACTTAATATTGGTGTTTATTCGTCTTCCATTAGATAAGCCAAAAGTTATGGGGAACCATAGTCTCTCTTACCGGACCAACTGATGAAGTTGGAGAAAAAAATAAAAAGAGTTTTTTTGATCTATCACTTCTACGACGTTGTTTGTGTATGGGAGATCCTTGATATCTCATGATATGTCAGTGAATAAATTGGGCACAAAATAAAAATGGCTTTATGAAACAGACTAAAAGTGATTAAATGCTAGGTTCTTAAGTATAATCACTAAATGGGACTGATTACTAAAATTGATTTGTTTCTGGACAGGTTCCAGAGGGCTGTGGCAAAGAAATGATCTCTAAGATCTTGCTAAATCCAGTACATCAATGTAAATTCAGTATGGATAAAGTTAGTAGGTTCAGTAGTTCCATGGACGAATTCATAATAAAAAGACCTAAAAGTCAATGCAAGACCAGTCAGTACTGTAAAGACAGGCAGAGTTACAACTTTTTACAAATGGCTACAAGCAATCACGGGAACATTGCACAATAGCTGTAATAGATCAACCTTGATTTTTAATTCAAGACTGGTACATTAGGGGAAAATAAGGACTACAGACCAGAAGAAATAATTAATACTGATAACCTCTACAGCTTACATAAAGCACTAGGTTAGAAATTCTAGTGGTCTGGTCTGGTCTTAAACTTCTATAGTCATCAACCCATAATGAACATTTTTCTTTAAATGGCCTCTCTGAACTGAGTTTTCTCGATGTTACTCAGATCTGACTTTTTAACCCAAACTTTCCTAACCTAATCTCTCTTCTAAATTTATTTTTTTTCCAAACATTGTCACATAGACAAAACTATCAAAACTCTATACTGTGAGGTTTATAAGCTAGAGCCAGTTGGTAACATCTCCTCAGCATTGCAATGTCCCTGACATACAGTTCTTCAGTGGCACCAACTTGCAAAGTGGTGCTGTCAGCCAGCAGTGGGGATGTCAGAAGGTACGCAGTGAATGATTTAGCCATACTCCTCACTCAAATCTGTGATATGAGTTTCTGAATGTGTGCAGGATTATGTCTTGCCAATTTGAGGAAGCCAGGCAGGCTGCTCCATTGCCTTTGTTGCTCTTGTTTCTCATTGCTGATGTTCCTCTTTCTATGGGCTGGCAACAAAATGGAAAGAGGCATGTCAACCAAGGGAAGACCTCTGGAAGAAGAAAAGTATGTATTTTCGTAGACAAGAATTTAAAGTAGAGAAAATCTCTTTCCCCTGCTGCTTTTTAATCTTCCTTTGGTTTCTGATGCCTAGGAACAATTGTGGATGGAAACAGTAGTGCCTCCACCGGCTGTGGAGCTGTTGCCAGCAGGTATTACTGACCTGAGAGTCTCACAGGTCCCGAGTCACCTGAAAACAGTCATGCAGCAGGATCTCCTTTAATACTGGGGAAGATGATGTAAGGGAGAGGATGAAAACAAACAACTTGGCTTAAAGAAATAACATAAAATTCTTTATAACAACTGTTTATGCTTAGAACAGGCATCTAAAAGCTGAAGTCTATTGACATAGTCTCTTAATGAGGCTGCAAAGATGTTTTCCTTGTCTACTGTGCCATTTGTCACATTTTACCTTTCCCTCGTGTTTGATTTTTTTTTCAACATCAGTCATTCATTTACAGCACTTCTGTTGATTTAAATGGGCTTTGGATCACGCTCCAAGTTACCATTTCCCTTCTGTTTGAATAGGGATTTTCTTTTATCCAGAGAAAAGAAATCAATGATTTGTCATGACAAACCAATGCTCATTTAGATTCACAATCATGTGGTGAGCTCTTCCGTCATTTTCTAAAGCATTTTAGGATAATGGATGAAGAGTCTCACTTGTGATCTTTGCTGTTTTCCTTTGTTTTCCCAGATTGACTTCTGTATTCCATCTGACCATTTGTAGAACGGATTACAGTAAATCTATTATTTTGTTTGTTTTAAAGGCAGTTATAGCTTTCCATGCTTTCTGTGCCCTGAGTCTTTCCCAAGGGACCATTCAGGGATCCATCAAAGGATTAACCTTTCACATGACAAATTAACAAACATAGCTGTGGGAACAAGCTAAACTGTATCTTGACATAGGCTTGAATATTCTGTACTGTTCATTTCTACTTGGAGGTTTGGGGATGACAGACTATTTTTTACAGAACCATCCTCTTAGCTGTTGCCACCTCTGAAATCCCACCAGTGCCCAGAGCTCTCCCCATCCTTGGCTGTCTCATCACAGGGAATGCCCTGGTGTTTTCCTGCCAGTGATTTCCACACACATTCATCTTCAGGGGTAGTGTGGGGAGCCCAGACCCCTGCCTGTCCCCACAAACCTGAGCCACTTGCCTGTATGAACTGGTGGTCTGAGCTGAGGTCGGGGCCCCTGGCTTTGTCCTAGGGCTGCCTGACCCACTCCCTGGCCCTCGGCTTCCCCAAAAAGTGGGATGGTGACATGTTGCTGATTGACCAAAAAGTGAGCGGCTGGTTTGGGGTGCAAGCTGGTGCCGGGGGGTGTTCCCAGACCCTCTGTGTTTGCTGGGCTCAAAAGTGGGTGCTGGCCCTGGCCCTGTGCGTTTTGCCGAAGCCTGTAGCCTCCCTGATCCTACAGCCGCTTGTTTCTCGGCTTCTGTTCTGGGGGGTCTGGCTTCACTCAACCCCCTGGGAAG
Organism: Athene cunicularia; assembly: GCF_003259725.1. NCBI lineage: Eukaryota > Metazoa > Chordata > Aves > Strigiformes > Strigidae > Athene > Athene cunicularia. Next base: position 121,071,934 of record NW_020799097.1, read on the forward strand.
AAGAGCTGGAGCGATTGGGGGGCAGGTCCAGGGCTGGGCTGGGGTATGGGGGGCTGCTGTGGGTACCGAACTGGGGCTGGTGGTGGTGTAGAGGTGTAATTTGGA
>NW_020799097.1:121072088-121084481 GCF_003259725.1 Athene cunicularia
CGCCTCGACCCCCCCCCTTAATTCCCGAGGGTGTTTTAGGGGTAGCGGTGCCGAGAGCCCTTGCAATGCCTCCCCAAGCGGCGGCTCCGAAGGGTGATTTTTCTTAGGCTGGAAAGCAGAGGAGTTTCCCACATGGTAGCTCGGTGCTTTTCGCTTTACTATGTTAACATCCCCCCGTGGAGCTCCCATCCTGCGTGGCCGGGGGCTCGGGCTGGGCGCGGGAGGGGCCGGGGCCGCCCAGGGCTCCCTGCGCCCGCCTGCGCCTGGAGCTGCTCCGAGCACTTCGAAAATAATTAAAGCCGCATCTCCATGGAGAAGCTCGCACACAATTTCGGGGGTGGGGGGAGGTTTCACAGGGGGTTTGACACTCGAGTTTGTGAGGCTGGTGGCTTCTTCATAGCCCTGTTATTCTCAGAGAGAAAGAGGATACTTCCAGGCTGGAGAAGCTGCCTAATACTAAGCTTGATAGGCAATCACTGCTAATTACTAATGAATGGAAGTTGGGAAACTTCAAGTGCCACTGGAGGTTGTTTTCTCTCCTGAGGTCCCAGGAATTCCGAGGTAGCCACGGTGACAGGGTATCTCTTCGCGGCTCCTGGGGAGCCCATCTCCACTAGGAATTTCTCCCTTTCAAGTAATAATTAGACCTCTAAATATTTTAGGGTACAGTCAGACCTGGGGTGAAGACAGGGAGGGGCTAATAGAGTGCCCTGGTCAATACAGTTCCTGGCAGACTTAATGCCCAGGCAGTGGTCGGCTTGGAGGAGGGAAAGCAAGCTGCGAGTATTGCTGCTGCTGCTTGTTTGGGGTTTTTTTTTTCTTTCCCCGATAGTTATGCAATGTGAGCCTGATCCTAATTCCAAGGAATGAATGAGTGGCACCCTGACCTTGAATGAGTGAAATGGCTTAAGACCTTGATTAAAATAAATAAATAAATTTTAAAAGCATATGAAGTGAGACTCCCTCCCTCGGGCTGCCTTGTCTCAACTCCAGTGGGAGCTCGTTAGAGAAATGAGGACAAGATCATTGTTGCTTTGACCACAGCCAACTCCTGCTGCTGATAAGATGCTTTTGTTTTGGGCTCTCAGCCTTGTCCTGATAGTGATAGAGCTGGGCTGCGGATGCCTTTGGGAAAGGATCCATTGTGGGGGTTAGGTCTTGTTATGTGAAACTTAGATACGATTCTTTGGTCAACATTTTCCCTTTTTATTCCCTTCTTGTTCGCGCTCCCTTCCTCCTATCCCTGGGATATATCTGCCTGCTAAGGCCTTATGAAGAGGGAAGGATACTCTTCTGCATAGCTGAATTTCTTACTAGTTTTGCTAGATGCTTTCAAGTGGTCCTGTGACCAACGTGGGGAAGAGACGGGGAAAGGGGGTTTTGTAGGATGAAGAAATGCAGTTCTGCACTGTTACAATCCTCTCTCCTCCACCAAGCCTCTCCCCAGGGTGCCTTGGGCACATTAGGAGACATACAGATTCTTCATGGAAATCAATCTTCTAGCTCATCTCGGCAGAGAGCTGGAGGGAAATCCCTTGGGTGTGTGAGAGGAGAGTACCTGCTTTCCAGTACGTGCCGCAGGGGGGCTCTTTCCCGTGGACACGGGTGTCTCTAGGATCGAAGCCTTGCAGAGTTGTGGTGTGATGTGCTCTCAGAATGGGGGACAGGTGGTGGATGTGGCTCGTGTACCCAGCACGAACTGTCACAGGGGGTTTCTAGGTTACATCAGCCCAGTCCCGGAAAAACTCAAAAGTCTCCCACCCCTCCTCCACCAAATCAAGAAGAAATAGCACCCTACTATCTGCAAGGCAGTAATTTTAGGGAATAGGAAAAGTTTTCTGGCTGCCTATGTTGGAGGATGACCCATGAGAGGCTGATGGCAATCTCGTATTGCAAGAGAAATCTGTAACGGGGCTTGGGTGGCGGTAGCTGGCTGTTAATAAAAGCTTGTGCCATCTACTCCAGTGTCTCTTCAGTATTGCTGAACTGAAGAGTCTCCTAATCTGTTTTGCTATCATCAGGCTTGTCTAGCATCTCTGCTTACAGCCTGCAGACTCAGCTTTCATGGCGATAACGACAGTGCAGAAAGTTGAACATGGCCATGTGTGTGTATGGAAACAGAGCTGTCAGTGGTAAACTCTCAGGGGAAGTACCATGTGTAGATACGCTGTCTAATGACATTCACAAAATACCAGAAAAAAAAACAAATTATACCACAAGGAGTAGTGATCTTTGCATACTTCAGCCACACATACTGTTTGGGTAATATAATGAATTATTTATTTAAACCAAATCCAGTTACCTTTACCCGTGTTGGGGAAGAGCTGTAGTCTGAAAAGAATCACCTTTATTTTCATGCAGGGACTTTCCCAGCAGGAGTACAAGGGCAGATTCAGCTTTTTTTTCTCTGTGTGAATTTAAGACGTAAGCGAGAGGGATTTTTTTTATGCATGCTATGTATTGCAGACATTTTTTAACACGACTTTATGGAAGCTTATTTTTAAATTACACATTTTTAGTGCACATGTGTTTTTTTTTCTCATAACAAACAATCTCTGAGAAAGTGCATATTACATTTGCGTAACAGCAGGTTTCTGCAGAAATAAAAGAGAAAGCATTTCCTTGAAGATTAATATTCGATGCACTTTCTAATTGATTTTTTGGCCATGCTTCCTACTGTCATTCTGAAACCACTACAAGACTTCAGGTGGGCTAAAATGTGTATTTTAAATTTAGTGCTTGATGAATTGATTATAAGGGGCCTGATACTTAGGGAAACAGATGCCTGTGTTTAGATCTAGGATCCTAACATGAGGCACAGTCTCAAAATCACTGTCCAATTTGTCTTTAACCTTCCCTGCATTAAGCCTGAATATGGACCTCTTTGTAACGCTGTGCTTTTTGATTTTTATTTTTTTTTAACATTAGCAATTTTTCATTCTATCTGTACCTGCCAAAATTATTCTCTATAATCTTGGTGAAACAGATACTGTGACACAGCATGTTCTTTTCTTAAAATGGCCTTACCATCTTCAAGTGTTCAGGAGTGACCCTTATAGCTACATGTTAAATTGCGAGAACTGCAAAAGGAGCAACTTCTTTTTTCCCCGCTTCGCTTTATTTGCCTCCTGGTATGGTTGCCGCCAGAATACATTTCTTAATGCAGGCTGAAAAAGCTGCTTTCTGACCTTGCTTTGCAATTATTAATTTCTAACAAGGAGAATTGGAAGAAGTATTTGGAAAGGTCTCTTGATCAGAGTTTAGACATCTCTTTCCATTTCATCAAGACTGAGACTGAGACAATCTACAAAATTCCACTGTAGCTAAATATTCTACTTCTGGTAGCACTGAGGTGAAGAGTTTTAAACAATTAGCATTCAGTGGCCTCAGATTTTAAAATAAGGCCCGAACATGCATTTACAAAACATGAAGAATTTTCTGTTCCCCAAAGCTGGTCTGTTTTTCCATTGATGTGTCACCTGATCACCTCTCCCTCTAAATCTTGCAAAACTCAAGGTATCTCTGACAGCTGTGACTTTTCTGCTTCCCATTTTTGCTTAGGAGGCTGCCGGTTGAGGACCAAGTTTTTGGAGTTGGCCAGGAATTTCTGGATGTAACGCAGGGAGCTTAGTGGTTTTTTTTACATTGCATAAACATGGACTTACCGAAAGCAAAACTTAACAGATAAAGAAGCCAGATTTCCTGCAGCAGCAGCCCACTTCTGCATCTAGGCTGGGAGCCAGCGAGTTGGGAGTTGGTGTGGTGGGAGGGCAGACCAGGAGGCAGAATAACGAGTTTGCAGCTTTGGGAGCTCTTTGCTGGGATCTCCTTCAGTGATCCTGAAAATTTCATCCTGGGCTCAACACACTAAAGCCCTGAAAATCCCTTCCTGCGCAGATCAGCCTCTAAGTCTGGAGAAGAGGTGTTTGCCTAGCTTGGTATTTAAGGTGCCAGGATATGCTTATGCATGCCCAGAATGTGCTGTGGTGGACAGATGGGATTCTGTGTGTGTAAAAAATACTGATTGTGCGTGTGGGCCTGGATCTATGTTTATAGAGATGTGTGTTTATATGCATCCATATGTTTCTTGTTCCTTTTGCCCTAATACCTATGCATGGAGTAAAGAAGAAAGAAGGCTGAATTCTTAACTAGGCTCCTGGCTGACACTGTGTGCATATATATTAACCAGCCAATTAATGCACGTGTGTGGTGGTCCGTGCTTTGCAGATAAACATGTTTGTGTTGCCTTCACACGTGCTGCTAACCCAAGTGCTCACAAAAGTGTTAGTTCTGGCTAGTGGAAGGGCAGCACAGAGGGTGCAGACGTGCTCCAGTGTGGAAACAGATGCTGAAGCAATGGTGAGTCCCATGCAAAGAGAAGGGGCAGAGAGCCTGGCTCTTGCTGCATGGGCCCACTGGAGTCCAAGGACTTGAGATCAGGCCTCAGACTGCAGTGTTTCTGTGCACTAACATGTGTTTAATAATTAATTAGCTTTGTGTTTTATGCTGGCTTAGAGGAAAGGATGTTTGTTTGCGAAAGTAATCCTTTATTATGGAAACAGAAAAGCCTCTTAGAAATGGAAGGTACCGTGTAAATTTTTTTTTAGGAAACCAAAGGCTTTAATTTCCTAGATTTCACTGTTACAATTTTGTATTACTGAGATAAGAAAAAGTAGCTTTCATGCAAATGCTAATCGTGTAACTACTGAGATTTCAGTAGGTCATCTCACCATAATAGTCTATGCTTCAGTTTTCAAGAGATAGTCTGAGCTGATGTGTTTAAATTAGGGGGAAGAAGCAATTAACTAGCAGGAAAAGTTTGATCCTGCCGTGGGAAGATGTACAGCTGGGTGGTGATGGAGAGCTCCCGTTTCCAGAAAAGCTGTGGAAAAAAGCAATTGGGGAGATACAGAGAGCGCAGCCATTTGCAATTGGAGGGCCCCTTGCCAGCTCCTCACAGGTAGAGTCCAGTTGTATCACTGGGCACAGACTAGGGAAGTCCCATTTGTTCCTATTTACACTTGAGAGAAATGTTGGTCAAATTAAATAAGGGTTTTGCTGTGCTAGGAGTGAGTTCGCCTCATGTGGAAATACTGTATTTCTTTCAAATGATGCATTTTATTTTATTTTATTTTATTTTATTTTATTTTATTTTATTTTATTTTATTTTATTTTATTTTATTTTATTTTATTTTATTTTATTTTATCTATTTTATTATTTTATTTTTTCTGCCCTGGATGCAGAAATAGCCCCAGGATCAAACACTGTAACTGGCTAACTCAGAACAAAAAAAAAATCTGCCGTTACTTAAATATACTTGCTTATGCATGTGAAAGCTGTAAACTATCAACAAGAACAAAAACGTAAGCCATAGGCTCAAGTACACCCCTCACCCAGTTTCTGCAGAGCTCCTTTTCTACCAGAGACTCAAACCAAGTGCTTGTTGGCAGTGAGTATTCTGTTTGAGGTATAAAATAATTACCTTGTCAGATTTTCATAGCATTTATTATCTGAGTGTAAAACAAGAAGGTCAGACTCCTCTACTACAGATACCTGCTGTAATTGCTCTATTACTGTTTTGAATACATGATGTAGTTCTGTTTCTTGGCAAAACACACACATTAAACCTTACCTTTACAGAAAAGTTTTGTTTTGTTTGCTAAGCCACAGCTCAGTAGAAACAAAGATAGGAAATTCTGGCTATTTGTAAAGCTGCCTGCATTTATAATTTTGTTTATTCTGTATTGCTTGAACTTGTTGGCCAAACTGAACGTGTAATAAAGACCCAGGAAATGCACTACAAGTAATTAGTTTTTCACTTTTTTTTTTGATGCTGCAGCCCAACTGGGGATGTGCACTTATTAGTTTTTATTTACATTATATTTAGTTTTGTCAGCGTCAAGGAGAAAAATAGAGAAGGCATATGAAGAAGTGAACAGCATTTGCAGGATGCTGTGATCCCAGCACACCAGAGCTGGATGTGCTGTACTAGCGTATCTCCTGCAGCCGAGCCCCGAATGCCCACCTGATGAAAGCTTGTTGTGCTGTCGTATGAAAACACCAGGTACAGCTTTCTGCTCCAGGTCTGAAGGGTTTAAGCAGCTGAGGAGCATCAGTGCTCAAAGCATGGATGCTAGGGGGGTGCCACCTGCTCCTTTCCCCACCTTATAAAAGCTGGTGGAGCAGGAACAGCTCACCCTGACGACTCTGCCAGAGGCTGCCTGCATGTCACCAGAGCGGAGCCGGCCTCCCAGACCAGGGAATTTCAGGACAGTGTGCCCGCATGGAAACCAGAAGCGGCCAGTTGCCCCGTGACTTTGTTTTCTAGACCTCCTGCTCCGGAGGGTACCTACGAGGTGGGGGAACCACCAGCAGAGCAGCCACAAGTTCTTTGTTGACGTTTTGTGGCGGGAAGCAGCCTGTTGCCCTATACTGTGCACCTAACCCTGGTGATGCTCCTTTTCCTAGTTTTGTGAAATCCCTTTGGTCCCTCCAATATTGCATGGAGTAACTTCAGCTCCCCGGGATATTTCTCTCCTTTGTACACCTCTGTGTAAAAGAATCGTGCTGGCGTGTGGAGATTTCTGTGCCATGCAACTGCCATTCAGGATTTGTATTGGGAGAGACAGGATTAATATATAGGAAACAGATCTCTGGCTTTGTTTCCTTCACTTCAAGTCTGCCAGTTCCTTAGCTATTTCGGACCTGTGCTGTGGATTTTATAGTCAGAGGTGTTATTTTACTATCAGCACTAGATAAACAAAGATCATTAGTCTGGTATCACCATTCTGCTGTCAGTCTGGGATCTCCTTCCTTCTGCCCATATAGTTTTCTTGTAGATGACTTTCAGGCTATTTCTGGACTCTGCAACATATGGATATATTCACTGCCTGTCTGTGTTTGAACTCTGGGATCCCATATGCTGTGGCTCTGACTGGGTCCCTATTTGAAGCTCTCATTCCTCTGAGTAGGTTTTCCATGTGTTGAGAGCAGTCTGAGAGCCAATATGGGTATCTATTGCTATTACCTGCACCAAAGTTGAATTTGTCCCCAGACCTTAGGTTGCAGAGCGATGCAGCAAAAGGATAACTGTTTTTATAACAGTGCCCTGTCTTGAAGACTTGATTTTTGGTATCAGGCCAGATGGACAGATCCTAATGCTGTGCCCACAGCCAGACCCAGATGGTTTAGGTTACTGTGAATGAGGTAGAGCATTTTGTTTCTAGCTTGGGAGTTCAAATCCAGATTAAAACTCTAGACCAAAATAAATTGTCACTTCCCTCCCAGCTTGAAGTTCTTCCATTTGAGAACCTGTAGCATCCTTGGCATTTGTTGATTAGCAGGCAGATGGTCCCAGAGACTGTGCTGCTAGGCTTGGCTCCTTCAGAAAAGCACTGAGGTGCGTTGTGGGGTGCTTGAATTTGTTATCTTTTAGAAGAACCAGCCTTTGTGTGAAGGTGGGAGATAGCCTTCTATCTTTCTCACAAAATATGACAGGTGACAAGATGTAACACCCTACCCACTCTTAGAAAACTTTCACTGCTCTGTGCTGATGTAGTTAAAATGGGAAACCAAGCATAATGGCAGTGCTGTTACTATGATTGTAGGAGTGATAACATCTTTAACTCATTCCACATCAGAACAACGTTAGCAGAAAATTTGTTTGAACTAGAGCTTTTACCAGTAAGACCACACTGATTTTAAAAAAAAAACCCAAATCAACCAAGTCAACAACAAAAAGGAAAGGGAAGGAGAAAAAAAAAAAAAAAGAAAAGGAAGCATCAGACTTCCTGGAATGGTTGTACTGCTAATACTTTATAGTGTAGCTAAGGAGAAGTTTGCATGTGACCCTTTCCCTCATCCGTCTATGGAATTATTCCAATTAAAATTAATCTATGCAACTCAAGTTTCAAATGCTTGTGATAAAGTACTTACAAAGTAGTTGCTGAAACATATGTAGAATTTATTTGGTAGGCAGTTTCAATTAGTAAGTCCTGAGAAATGTCCGTGCTTATGGAAAATTCTGTGAGCTGGATATCCAGCCAAAATGCTAAAATGAATGATAAATTCTGCCAGCTTTTATTAAACTACTGTATCTGGGAAACCCTCCTGTGCAGTTCCAATCCGTAGCACGGGTGGCTGGTTTCTCTGAGAGCTGTAGTAACAAACTCAGTGCTGTAGTTAATGGATCTCAAATTTGCGTTTGTCCTGTAATGCTATTCTAGTTGTCAGAAACCCTGTTCTTTTTTTTTTTTTTTCTTTCTTTCAACTTTCTCAAATAATTAAATGGGTCAGGTCTTTACAGGGTGCTGGCTGTGTGGTGGCTGTAAATATTGCAGTGAGCAGCCCCGAGCTTCCATCCATCACTGGCCTCTGCTGGGAAGAAGCCGAACTGCCCTTGTCAAAGATAGGATTTCTCTAAGTAACCCGAAGCAGTCCGGTGTGTTGCTTTTGTTGTAAATCAAGGCAAGTCCTACATTTAACTCTCATAAATTCATTGAAAAACCCAACCCTATACTACTGAAATGGAGATTTAATTTTAGCTCAGCAGTCCTGGGCTGTGCTTTTAGACAGAGTGCTGTCACAGAGAGAGCTGAATTTGGTGGTGTGGGAAATTCTGCGTGGCCACCCCACATGGTTTATCAGCCGGCATGAAATACAGTTTGGTCATGGATATATGACAGTAGCTCAAAAGTCTTAACTCAGCTGAATGCTGGCTGTGTTCAGCAAGTAGTAGGAGATTGGACCTAAAAAAGGAAATTACGAGCTCGCCCAGTCTTACCATTTATACACTGGGATTATAAACAAATAAATTAAGTAGGGATGGCTCTGGTTTACTCACTCAAGGAGTGAACTGGGACGTAATGTTTTTTGTCATGTTATTACCTACCTTCTCAAACAAAACGTAAATGTTACACTCTTAACTTCTTTGTCCACAGAAAGCAAATGGAAAGAGTGACCTCAGTGTTTACATCAAACCAGTCAGCGAGTGTGTCCCAGATACTCATGACCGAACTAGATTATTTGCTTACCTGATGAGTAAAATGGTAATATGTCAGGCCTGCTTTCTCCCAGAGTGTAGAACCAAACAGTGAAAACCTGAAACCCAACAAATATTAAGTAGAGAAACTGACACTGTTATTAGATGGTCGTTGCATATCAAACTACAGCCAGACAGGTGAATCTCTTCCTTGTGTGGGTAGTAAAAGAGGTGGGATATGGCCTCCCCTCTCCTGATGGCAGAGGATCTTCCTTTCTGCCTACTCGTTCTTTATGAAACACAAGTGAAATGAAGGAGTGATTCTGAAATCTGTGCTGTGGGTGAGCACTGTCTTTACACAACACCAAGTGCAGCAGAAGCTTCTGTTTAAGGCTTGTAGCTGCAGCCAAGATGTGGTGAATTAGCTGTAACCGTGACTAGTGGATTCTTGTCCCACAGGAACCTTATGCTTCCCTGTGTCAGTTAATTTTAGAACTGCGTTTCAACTGAATTCAGCACTTTACAACTGCTTCAGAGTAACTTCTAAAGTGAACTGTCAATTCTGAATTTGAGTGAAGTATTAAAAGTCGGAACTGGAGCACATTTACATGTTTGGAAAAATCGGTTGTTAACATTGGTGGAATGACAGGTGGATCAGGACATGTTTGGTCTTCACAGCATTTCTGTCTTTTAATTTTTACTTCACCATTTAACCCCCCAAACTTAATAGGCAAATGTACTTTTCTTCTCTTAACTTTAAAACCATTCCATTCCTCCTACAATTTAGATACAGTTCAGAATAAAACCCAGACAGAACAGCAAGTGGATTTTTTTTCCATCTTCCTTCTGATGGGGATTAAGCCACTCAATTTCATTCTGCAAAAACCTTGTTTTCCTTCTAACTGAACATATTTTGTTCATGTTAAGTATATTGTATGTTGGTAGGGAAACTAGTATTCCAGGCTCTAAAGGCTGAAACATGCTGAGTGATTAATTAAAAACCTACATTTATCTTGCTTGACTGATGTAATAAAAGCAAGATAACATATCAGCACATGCTGGATTGACCACAGTTTCTGCCAGCAATAAACTTCTGTCACTTATTAATTGGTAGTAACAAACACTAAAGACTTATTTCATAGCTGCCTGAAAGGTCAATGATGTAGGTCCTGGGAGGAAAGGGAAAAGGCGGTGGTGCTATTTTCTTTCCTTTCTCATCATTGTTGCTAGCATAGAGGCAGATTTGGGTCATCCTTTTTTCTTCTTCCATCTAATACAGAGCTTTTGAACCCACTCAGAGCAGTTAGTCTCTGTTGTGAAGTGACGGTCATACTGTTGTGTACTGGAGCTGAGAGGAACTCTCTCCAGTTCACGAGGGCATAAGTAATGGCAGAATTTACCTCTGACCTGGTTTTGTAATAATGTGGATTAACATCTGTGACTTTCTCTTAGCAGAGTCAAGCTACTTTACAAAAATAAGGAAAACAGCAGTGTCCCCAAATTTCTCTTTTCCTTGGCTGAAAATGTTTAAGCTTCCTTGCCCTGTTCTTCTCAAGCCTACTATCTTAAGTTTAAAAAGAAAAGAAGCAACAGTGTGCCCCCCCTGTACTTTTATGTCACAGTTTTGTTTCTAATTGTTACCCATCAGATTCTCTCCCGTAAAGCACACATTTTTCTCCAAGAATTGACTGCTTATCTGGGAACTGGAAGACTTGTTCAGCATGGTCTAACAACAGAAACCTCCCTGTGAAGCACTTTCTGTCAATCAGCTATTGCTTGGCAGCCTAGCATTAAACAGACATGGAGAAAAAAGGAGAGAATAAAGGTTTTGAATAGAAAGAGAACTACAAATCTTCCTGAAGCGTTGGTTGGTAGCATCTTCACATTTTCTGTGCTTTCTTGAGTAGCTCTTGTCAGTAACCAACTAATTTTGGTCTGAGCCGCTTTTGTAGCGCTACTTCATTAGAGCTTGAGTTCATGACGTTGCTTTTAGGCACTACATTAGCTGAGCACTTGCACACGTGTTTGTCCTGCACACTTTACCACACAGACAACTTTAAAAATAATGTTGAAGTGCTCCGCTGAAATGTCAGTGAGTAGCCATGTCTTGCCCCCTCTCCATCCTTGAGATATAAGTACCAGTAATTTGTGGCTGGGGCACACTACATCTTAATGCTGTGTTAAAAATAGCAAACTTTATCTCATGGCTTTTATCTCAGTGTTTTTAGAGCTGATGTGACACCAGGTTCCTGTGTGACAACAGTAGTCAACCTGTTTGGTTACGTACTTAAAAGGAGAGATGGGTTGTCGATCAGGAGTGAGGCAAAGCGGGCTTTGTTAGCAGTGCTAATTGCTATCAGCAGTATTGATCCAGCTCAGTTAGAAATATACCATGGTCACTTGAATTTACCGACTCTAACTAAATCAAGCTATTTCTTATAATACAAGTTTTCCTTAAGATGGATGTACTGATATGAAGAGGAGATTTCCATCACCTATTATTTAAACATATTAAAATATTTACCAAAGAAGTACCTGATTGCATGCATAGATATTGTTTGTGTCGATTAAGATTATTATTAATATTAATATATGTTTACAATGGCACTTGGCCTTTTATAGTTTTATAGCGCGGTCTAGAGTGCTGTGCGGACATTAATTAAGTGAATCCTATCAATAAATAAGTAAACAATTACTTATTAGACATTTTACATGCAAGGCAACTGAAACAAGAATATTACAGCTGTAACTGCCTGTGATTCTCCTAATATTAGGAGGCACTGGGGTTACCCAGTATCTCTGAAGAACAGACTCTCAGACCCTTGGCCAGTGCTAAGCTACAAAAGAATATTTAGGATACAGCTGAAACTCATGTCCTGTGAGTTTTAGTCCTGGCTCTGCTCTACAGCAAGAGAGGGAAGGAGCAAATTAAATGGTCCTGGAGAGAATGATCTTGGTGATAAGGTTATTTGAGGTGCTAAAACTTTTGCAGAGTATTATCATCTTGGGAGATGCTTTGAAAACACAGAAGAGCCTTGAAGGAGTGACAGGATACCCAGAGGAGCACCATTGCTCCAGGCAGGAGACAGGCACTTGTACCAAAAGTTATTGTTTACCTTTGGTAATCAAATGTAGAACTGGCAAAACTGCCTTTGGGGTACCATCCTTTTTTACCTTGTATTTTTAAAGCATTTACTGGCACAGTAATTTGACTGGTTTTCTGGCTGTGATGTCATTTACACTGCACAACTGAGGAGCAGTTCCTTGAAGTCACTACTAACATGAGCAAGTTCAGTTGAGGGACAAGTGCTCCTAAAGAGTGTCTGAAGTCTAATTTCTGTTTGTCTTTTTCTGTTTTGGTGTTTGTTTTTTTTGGTTGGGTTTTGTTTTTTTTTTTTTGGGGGGGGGGAAG
>NW_020799097.1:121084531-121089999 GCF_003259725.1 Athene cunicularia
GGTGGCAGGCAGCTTTTGGGTTTACTTTTGGCTTTTTTTTTTTTTCAACAGGATGAGTACAATTTTCCCAAATTGTGGAAAAAAATAATTTTGTGCCCCTAGTACCTGTTTTCAGAAAATTTAGTTGATTCAATTTCTGCTGGAATTGTATTTACTTTATTATTCTATATGATGTGTATGTTTATCTCTTGTGTATGTGGTTGTTATAGACCCATGTAGCTCAATGACTGGAGGGGGCTGTCTCATTTTCCCAGGGGCCATTTGTGGCTGCTAAAAATGAATACCCAACTTTAGATGCTCATGGTGATTTTTCTGGCTGCTGAGCTCCAGGATTCCTCCTGGTGTCCAGGGCTGGGATGAGGTGCTTTTCTTGCAGGATCCTCCACATCTGTATAAAAGGACATAATGAGGATTGCTAAACCTTCACTTCAGGCTGTCAGCCTACAGGCTACATCGCCTACAGGTAATGATGATCTGGATTAATCCAGACAGTCCGGTGAGTGCTAGCGTATAAGCAAGAACATTCTCCTCCAAATCCGGAAAGTATCCTGCTTTAAGCAGTGCATGTGGTAGAATCGATAATGGGTTTTATGGTTACTGGGGTGTAATGGATAAAACTCTAAAATGCACAGATCTGTTCACATAAACTAGAATAACTCTTTTAAAAGCCTTAAATGGCTTCTCCAATTCACTGATAAAACAAATCCACAATCTTGTCGCTGATGACTTATATGACTGTTTCGTGCTTGCAGGATGAAGCTCTTCAGTGACAAAGTTAACAGCGATATAAATACAGTAAAACGTTGAACCTGTATGATTCATTCAATTGCAAATCAAATTCCAAATATTGCAGACTTGAAACCAAACCAATGAGCAGCGTTTAGTACGTGCTTGGCACCACTGTGTGTGATAATGTAAGAACAAAACTGATGAGAAAACGAGAACTAGACATTTAACATCAGAATTCGTCTACCTGAATGTAGACAGCTGTGCTCCTTTTACAGTCTCTGGAGTGAAGGAGGTGCTCCTGGGGCTCAGCTCTGCTCATTTTAACATAGCCACCTAAAACAGGTCAGATGTTTTATGGTCTGAAATCATGATCTGAAAGTGCATCTCTTTTTACCATGGATTGTGAATTCCACAGGGACAGACAGGACATGTAAGTGTAATAGCAGTCCACAACTGTCTCCATTTCTTCCATTTACTTCCTTGTATTTACTAAACCTCTCATGTCCAGCCTGTTTAACCTTGTGGTTGCGACACAGAAGAGGGACGAGACAAAAGGCTTTGTTTTATCCTTCTGGATAAAATAAAATCCAAAAGCATATATTCTGAAAATCTTTGGATATCACATTTAACATTACGCTGTTTCTAGAGGAAAAGACATTTCACTGTGGGGTTGAGGGAACCTTTCAGAAACCTGGAAACTACTTCTGCTGGCTTGAGAGAGACTTAATAGAACTTTTTAAGCAGGGTTGCCGTGTTCTTATGGGATAACCAGTATTCTAAATAACAGTAATAAGTGGCCTCATTACCATGCATGTTACAATATTTCCGTTGACTTCTGGATCTCTCAGCAAAGTAGTCACAATCTTTTCTTATACTACCACCTGTTGATGATTCCCTTCAGAGATGGTTAGATATGTATATGAAACGGAGCTGAAAATGTATGTAAGTATCTAAGTCAGGCATTTCTGAATTACTTTCTAGGAGAAATGTTGTACTGCCTGTTAATCAGTTGATTTCATAAGGGTCATCTTCTGATGATCTTTTAGTATGAAATTTACATTTTGGGAGTGGTGAAGCGATGTCTGACACCTCCACCTGCCAGATTTGCCAAGATAAGCAGATTATGCTTTGGTGGAGGCTTCTAAATCAGACACAGGTGCAAAGAGAAATGGGCCAGGAAGACTGAGTCACAATACTCAGACCTGGACCTGTCTGTGCCAGTCTTCAGGGCTGTTTGGAGCTCGTGTGGGTCCTTATGCTGAGCCTTCAGAGTAATTATAGCACGCTAATGAGAAAGTGTGAAATCCTTGCCTGGGGACATGGGGACACAGCGGACTGGATTTCATGTTGGGTAAGCTCTGGCACAGCTTCAGTTCTCTGTGCTATTCCACATTTCTCCACCAACGTTTGAATTAATTCTTTCTTGTTCGTGTTTTGTTCTGTGTTATTTCGATGCCTGGGGCTGCCTGTGTTTCTAGCTGGCTCTACTTTTACATGGCCCTCATCGCTATAGTGAGTGAGTGCCTTTGACTTCAGACACGGCTCCCATCTGTGTATTTAAAAGTAAAACGATTTCTGATGCTAATTGGAGTGAGGGAAAATGAGAGAAAAAGAGCTTAAAAATTCATATTGAATATTTATAAGCATCCTTAGTGCATTTGGTGAAACTGGGATGAAAAGGTTTCTAAAAGGTTTCTAATTTCTGCTGGGAGGCACTTTGTTGTGCTTCAGCTGTAATGGCAACTGAAGGAGTGAGGCCTGTGGGGCCTGTGAAAGCTCCAAATACATTTACTCATGCCAGGTTTAGGTCGTATTTTCTGTTGGTGTAATTATTGAGCAGTAATGGGATGAAAGAGCTCACCTGTGCAGATTTATGGCCCCTTTTAAAGTCAGGAGCTGTGCTTGGGCTCTCTGGGGGGAAAGATGTTTTGTGTTATACTTTCTAAAAAAAACAATTTTTATAAAATAAAAAAAAAAATTGAGGGGTGGGTGTTGTGTTTTTTCCAGGCAAAGGGTTTCTTTAGCACCAGAGTTTGTTTGAACCCTTGCATGCCTAGCCATGTATTCATGCTAAGGCAGGCAAGGAGCCCTGAGGAGAGTCTTTGTCAGCCTGGCTGGATGAGGGCTTTCCGTGAATCTCGTTCATTGATGGATCCATTTATGCTGATCTTGATGACATTCAAAGAAGGTGACCCCAGGGTAACTTGTTATAAATCACCTTTTGCTTGTATTTTTAAATGATTTTCTCAAAAGAAAGTTGTTACAGACTGTTCTCTCCATTGGTAACTTGGAATAGGAACCTTAACAATAGGTTCAAGTAAGACGGTTTTAGAATATTACAGTATGGGGAGAAATCATTGGAAATGATGCACGAAAGCTAGCACTGTCGGGATGCCGTGTTATGTGATACAGCATGACAGGCTACATGGGAAGACTGGGCAGAGATCAATCCTGTTAAAATAGGAGGGACTACCTGATCTGTTCTTAAGCTTTCTGCGGGCACCTTAATTTGCTTGTGAGATATATGTAGATGGAGCCCTGAAGCAAGTCAGTAAAATTTAATGTTAAAGGTAAGCCTGAACTGAGGTTCCTCTTTTTTTGTGTGTTGTGTAACCTCTTAGAACTAATGACAGGCTGTGAACGCTGGACCGCTCACTGAGAGCAAGGTGAAATATATGTTTATTCAGCTTGTGGTTTTATTACTTTTTCTTATTTTTTTTTTTTAATTTTAGCATTCATTTTGGGTTCATACTACCTCTGCTGCAGATAGACTCTTCTGGTCAGGTGATGCTGATGCTTTTATGTTTTTTTCAGTGTTAGCTCTGCCCGAGGTGGCCCCAGTGCTGCTGTTTTAGAATGAGGAGCACTGCCTGCATTGAGTCTTTCTGTGGCTTCTCTTCTTTAAACCTCTTCACCACTTTGCAGCTGATATTGATGTCCTTTACTTTCAGACAGGCAAAACTATATCTGGTGCCACTGTGTGTACTGTTCAAGGAAAGACCAAAAAAGCAGGGCAGTTTGATTTTCTCTGTCAAGTAGACAAAAAGAGATGGAAGCCGTCAGCTCCAGAAGAGCCGTGTGTGCTGCCCCATCTTAGATCAAGTGCCTGTGAAGAACAGGCTACCTTATACCTGATTTTTTTCCTTCTTGGAGCAGGTCAGTAGTTAAGGGCTCAGCAATGGACTGTGTCTTTTTTTTCCCTTCTCCTTCCTTTCAATACTAGAGAATGACTGCCCAGAAGCAGTGCCTGACAGGGGAGAATTATAGCTGCCTATTTACAGCCCATTTCCCTGGAAGTGGCATCTAGGGCAGCACAGAGTAAATTTCTTCCTCTCTTTTCTCGCTGGGAAGAGATTGTC
The DNA here is from genome assembly GCF_003259725.1 of Athene cunicularia. Lineage (NCBI taxonomy): Eukaryota > Metazoa > Chordata > Aves > Strigiformes > Strigidae > Athene > Athene cunicularia. The sequence continues at coordinate 121,088,620 of NW_020799097.1, forward strand.
AGATGTAAGGAGGAGAGTGCAGAAAGGCTGGGAACCATGAATTTAACTCACTTATTTTTATTTCAATAATAACTACACCTGGAATTCTCTGGTGGAGCAGCAGTTTGAGAACAGCCAAGATACATCAAGAGTCAGAGGTATAGGTGCTAAAACTGTGCCCAGTGTTAAGCATTTCTGGCTTCTTTCTATATCCAACAATATACCCTAGCTATTTTGTTTTCTAGATAAGCCTCTTCCATTTAAAGAGATTTTCTTTCCTCCATTTAGTTGAGCACTGAATTTTTAACGGTTATTTTCTGGTCCATATCATTTTCAGGAAGGAGGTTAAGCAGGATTTCATCTTTATTTTAGATAGTATTGTTAGCCACAAGGAGCTTGCAAATCTGAAGAAAGGAAGTAGACAGGTGGATATATAAGGTTTTGCTCTACTTGCTGCGTTGTATTTGTGATTCCAGTTTTGCTTGTATGTATTTTTCCCCAGTAATTTTATACAAATATTGCAAGTAACAAAATGCCTGTAATTCCTGACATTCCTAGAGTCCTACTTTGTATTGGACTATATTTATACATCAAGGCAATAGTAGACCCTTTTCTAACTCCAGATAATCCTCCTCACTTGAATATTCAAGTGCTTTTTGGTAATTAGTTATCTTACATAATTGCTACGTTTTCTCTGAGGGCAGGAAGCTTTGCTTCTATTTGACAGAAGGAACCTGAGCCACCAGGCTGAGCGCATTATTCCTCCATATTCCACGCAGAGCCTGCTGCTGCTGAAATAAGAATTATACTCAAATACAATTCTGGCTTTACGATGAGAATATTACAGAGTAGCTACTGCTGGTGACGCTTTGGAGTTTTTATGTACAGGAGCCCTTCTGTTTTCATTTCACTTCATTACATGCACTGTTCATTTTGCTATTTGCTATTTTGCTCTAGCTCCAAATCAGAGTAGACCTCCTGGAGAAGCTAATAGTGGGATTGTAAACCCTGCTGGGAGCTACCTGCATCCCGCCGTTTGGTCGCTGCAGAGGAGTTACAGACTCGGTAGCGGGAGTTCATCAAAACGGGAGCACATCAGTGGTTGCTTGTGGTATTCAGAGATCCCAGTGCAAAATACTCATCAAAGCATGTGACATTTTAGACCCTTTGCTGGCATCTGGCTTCTATGTGTGCATTCATTAATTTTAAGGATTTACTGCAGAGTTTAGATTCTTCCTGCAAATTGCTTGGTTTCTGCCATTAATTATTCACCATCCATGGTGTCTGATCATGTCATTTTTGAGGTATTGCCTCACTTAGCTGCCTTCTTGTCTGTCCTGTCCCTGTCATCCCGTCGTCCCGTGTCGTGTCGTGTCGTGTCTCGTCTCCCCCCCCCCCCCC
>NW_020799097.1:121090049-121218068 GCF_003259725.1 Athene cunicularia
CCCCCCCCCGTTTTATTGAATGAGCGTGAAAAGCATGCGAACTGTAAAATATCTGAGTTCCTCAAATATTACTATGATATCTGTGGAAAGAGTGAAATAGTCTCAAACTTATTCATGATTTTGTCCATAAATCTGATCACTGTTGTACTAGCTGTAATTGCTTTTGCTTATGATCAGACATAAATACACCAGCTTTAGAAATTTATTATATAATACGTTGCTTCATTTGAAGTAGCGCTAGAAACTAACCCTACACTGGAAATGGACAGTGAATAAGAGTTATGTATTTCCAGGTATCATCAGAATTGCTGAGAATCTTCCTTAATGGAAGAACATCAAGATCAATATTTGACTGGAAGTGATTTGAATGGTTGATACTGAGATAAAAAGAAGGAAAATAGCCTGGTTTCACTGAGAGAATTAGAGGGGTAACTGGACCACAAATTGCAATGGATAGTATTGATTAGCATGGTGAGATGGGTTTCAAGCTGTAACTGATCTGGCTATTTGGATTTCTTTTTTTCCTCTGTATATTTTTGAGGCATAGAGTAATGTATCTGCCATGGGGGAAGGGCCGTTCCTGGACAGTCAGATCTATTGCCAAACTCTGGGTTATGGAAAAACCTGATTACCCAGTTGGTAAAGATGTCAGGCATAGGCTTTTTAAACATAAACCTACTTTTTCAAAAATGACCTAAACCCAGACAGAATTTGAGTCTTAAGTGCTGCAGCTCTGAGGGTGGATATGAAGCGTAAGAGACTTCTGTGACCACTGCCATGAGCTTTCATAGCCTCATTTCTCCTTCTGTCTCAGCTGTTTTGTTCTTCGCATGTGTATGTAACTGATGCAAAATACTCTGATTATTTGCCCAGAAAAGCTCTCCAGTCAGCCCTGCAAATCAGCTCCAAGGAACTGTAATGGTTGTGATGAAATCTCCTTAACCTTTTACATACACTTAAAAAGTGTGTGTGTGGGGTTATTAGAGCAGAATGCTTTCTTTTTTTTTTTTAAAGTTACTTTGCATTTTTGTATTAGGTATCATACACAATGGAATTTTAAAGCTCAAATGAAATGCTTCGATTTCATTGATATTAAATGTTTCAATTAGCATAAAAAAAAGACTTTGTGAGGTTTTATTTTTTTCTATGTACACATTTTTGGAATGTAACCAAATTTTAAACTTTCAGAATTTACTGTGAATCTTTCATTCCCCCAATGCTCAACATGTATGCCAAAATATATTTGCAGAACTGCACCAGATAGAATGATAGGTTTAATGAAATGGGAGATAGTTTCATAGAAGGAAAATTTGTGAACTGTATATACCTATATAGAGGAATAGAATCAGTTTTATGGCAGCAAGATTCAGCTACTCTTATTCAGCCCAGGTTTTCACAATGAATATTCTAAGTAGATGTCAGTCTACTTTTTTTCAGTAAAGAACTTTGAACTCCTGCTAAGAGGTTTACATTATCATGAAGTATAGGTAATAAAAAGGAGAGGAACAGAGCTGTCACAGCTGTTCTGGAATATCTCTTTTAAGTAGCTATTTTACATGCAGAGTAGTCTAACCTTTGAAATTGAAATGTTCATAACATTAACATATAAATTCTGAAAAAGAGCCCATTTTTTTCATTTTTTTGCAAAGAGAAGCTTAGTTTAAAAATAGGCAGTTACTTGCTTAGATTTAAACGTTCATCCAGAATCTCTCTATTAAATCGCAGTGGGGAGAAAAGCTGTAGAATTTGCGATGCACATGGAGCTTTGCTGGAAGTGGGATGCTGCTCTCCTAACACCACTTCTTTTGGCCTTCTCAAAACTAAATCTCTACTAGACTTCCAGTCACTCTCTGCCAATCCTGTGGAGACAGGTGCATTTAATAACACACATACATCTTCCTTCCATGGCACACACGTCTTCCTTCCTTGGCACCTGCCTTAGGTGGGGCTGGAAAGCCCTCGAGAGGTGTTTTCTTGCTGCCTGAATGTCATTGTACAGCTGTACAAGACTGTTCCCACCCAGGCACTGTGAACTGCCTGTTTTCTTAATATTCTTTGTATGTTCCATTTGCTGATGTTCAGAAGAAATTCCAAATATCATATTTTTTCTGAGAGCGGAAATTACTCTGCTTTCTGTCTTACTGCTTACAGCATCAGCTCAGGTGTGTTATAATACCTCAGAGAAGCACTTGTATAACACCTTATTGGTGAAGAATGATTTGTGTTAGTTTCAAATAACTTGCAGTTCTTTTATTCTGGCTTTTTCAGGAAATAGGAAATAATCCTGATGTGATTTGGGAAGCCTTTCAGAAATATTGGCACTGTTGACCTTAAACGTAAGGTGAAAATAGTATCAAGTGTATACAAGTGAAGTTACGCATTGTAAACCTGTATCAAATAACTTTAAAGCTGCCAGGCACACTTTTCAGAAGTAACTTAGAAGTGACATTGTCAAGAGAGATTTGGGCCCTTTGGCATAACTCTTCACAAGACTTCTTGTAGATTCCTGAGTCACTTCACAGGTAGAAGTTTTCCATGTCATCAGTATTAGTAGCCAATAGTTCCATGATGGTTTTTTTTCTCTCTCTCTTTCTCAGCTCCCCTTTTTAGATACTGGATACTTCTTTTATCACAATGGCATTGCTAAGGCCAGGAGAAGGCGCAGTCTTCAACACAAGCTTCATCTGGAAAAGGATTCCAGGGTAAGTGTTTCATCATCACGTGCACCTATCATGTTTTCTTTGTGATGCAGACTATTTTTTATAAAATCAGGGTGTTGATCAAATCTGTGGTTATGGCTATGTTTTTTTTGCCATGTTTGTTTTAGGCTTGGGACTGCTGTATGCACACACCGCCCACACAGCCTTGACTTTTATTTTTATTTCACTACTGCAAATACTTTTACATTCTCAGAGATGCATCCTCTCTCCAGTAAGGCTTGGTGATGCCATAGTCTCCAGGACGTCTCAGTGCGCTCTGTCTCTGTACTGTGTGAAAGGGCCATCCAGGGCACATCTCACAGTCATACCCCCTATGCATCCCACTAGTCCTTGGGTCATCCAGCCTAGAATACCCTGTGGTGCGAATGGTGGCATTTTCACTGCAGTCTCAATGGGACTTTTTCTCCAGGAATAGTGTACACACCAGATGCTAAGAGAGTGTACATTGTCAGGAGACTCTTGCTCACAGTCTGCAAATGGTGTGCTCAGTTTTCAGAAGCATAAACCCTTCAGACAGGAAGGGAAGGCCCCTTTTGCAGAAGGCTATGAGCTGGCACTAGCAAATTTATTTATTTAATTATGTTTTTCCCTTCAGTTTTTACACCAGTAAAATACTGGGCTGTAGTGGGGCCAGGTAGCACGAAAAGTGTATTTACTGCCCAAAGAAAGTAGATAAGCCTGAGGAATGATATCATGACAGCAAATAGGATTAAAAAATAATCTTCGGTAGGATTTAAACTCTCTGCACTATGAGCAAAAAAGAGGGGGGAACAGTTTTATTCCAGTCTGAATTTTATTGCCAGATATTATATGGTATTAAAACACCTACAAAAATGAAAATCTAAGTAGGAGGAAAAGAAAAATAGATTAAATAAGATCATTATTGTTGTTGTGACACCAGAGCAAGCAAGGTCTGCTGAATTCCCAGCTTAATTTTCCTACTTCTACAGAAATTTCAAGTGGTTCTGGGTCTGGGTCCATCTGGGATGCACATGGCTTGTCACTCCTGTGGCTGGGAGCCATGTGAATGAAACACACAGATTCCAGGTGTTGCTTGCTCCATCACTTCATCCTGAGAGACTGAGACCTGAGTGCTGGCAGGTTCCCTGGGGCTGCTGCTGGTCTTCCAGTGCTCTAAGGTACCGCTTCCTGGCCCCCTTCTCTAAAACAGGTGTCGGGTACAGGTGAGGGACTGTGAGGAAGAGACCCATTCAGCCTGCTTGGAATAGAAATTCTCAGACTTCCCTGTTTTTTGTTTACCAAGCAGGGATCAGCAAGTAAACCATTAAGAAACCACGTACAATTAGTGGATACTAAGCAAATGTCCTGAGAGGTGTCTTATTTTCCTGAACCACCCAATCTTGTTAAAAGCTATTTCAGGAAAAGCATACAACTGTGTGTGTTGCAAACTAGTGACTGAGTGCAGTCATTGTGCAGGTGACTCTGTGCTGCAAGTAAATATTTCTGTAAGCCTCTGAAAATTTCACAAATATCTATGATATTTGTATGAATCCACCAATTCTCATTGCAGCTTCATATTACATTGCTGAGTGCTCACTTGCTAATTCCACACTGGCTCTTGCACTGTCCACCTCTAGGCTAAGTGTCTGCAATGCTAAGAACCACTTAAATGAATCTACCTCCTCGGTCAGAGATGTTGTCTTTCGCAGTCATCTGATATTGGTGGTCTCTAGACTCTTAGTTGGCTTCTGTCACGTGCAATGAAATCTCACTTTTGCTGTTAATCTCCACTTCTTCCTGGTGCTGCATACCAGTGGCTCAGCTCCCCTTAGCTCCCTCCTTTGATCTCAGGGAATAAAGCCCTGTGTTTAAATAACCAAGAATATGTCCAGTGTGAGGAAAAGGATGGTCCTGGGTGTATCTTGACCTCATGAGTTATGCTGGGGGATGGAAGCAGCATTTCATTTCTACATGTAACGTGACATTTTCTCATTTAGCCCTCCTGCTTGCTCTGTCCTGTTGGCTAGTCCTTAAACTCTTACAGTACCATATAGGTTGGTTGCTTTTTTTAATGCAGTTTGAGAGCAATTAAAATCATTACTCTTATTTCTTCTATAAGTGGAGTTGGGAGAAGTCATTAAAATTCCTGTCATATTTGCATATAAGTGGAAACATGAGTTGTGTTGACAATACTTAATTTCAAACTCCAAAAATAATTTCTAAATTTAATGGCAGCTTTCTAGACCATTTACATTCAATTTTACTTAGCAACAAATGTCAGCGCTGTCATGGTTAATATGTTAATGCATGAAGCCAAGAATAAAATGTTCCTATTGTCAGGCTAGCCAGGAAGCAAACTTCCACCACAGGGCCTTACAAATCTCTAAGGAACCATTATGGTAAAAGCTGTAGTTGCTTAGCCCTACTCAAATGTTGTGAGAAAGTGGGCTGCAGTTATTCTGTATACTTTTCACTTTTAAGGAGATTACAATTCCTAGCTAATTTTAATTATAAGTTGAAAAACAACACAGATGTTCACTCAATTAATTAATGTTCTTTAATCAAGTAAGTCCCTTGAGGAACCATGTCAGTTTTTCAAGAGTCCAGGGAGATAGATGGCAGATCACTATGCAAGCAGGTTACTGCATCATTTTCATGCTCTGCATGTCTTTTAAAATGCTTGAAAAAGCTGTGTTGTGTAAAATTTACTTTATGCTTTTACCAAAATAATTTGGAGAAAAGCTAAACATACACAGCAGTTGTGTGATAAACATCATTGTTGTCAAGAGGGTGGGAATGGAGCGTTATTAAGATGCCTTCCCAGAGATGCAGCAAGAAACCGAATCTTTGTTCTGAAGAACAGCCTTAAATAGAATGGATCTGACATTATTTAATACATTAGTGTTGCTGAAGCCTGAAGCAGCACTGGCAGCAGGTGAAGGCGTACGTAATGGTGTCATATAGCGTGTTGTGCTATTGAACTGTTCAAGAAAAAAGTGCAGGCGGACAAAGCACCGTGGCTTTTGCTGTCAGTACTGTCCTCTTAGGGACCCTCACTGTCAGGATGGCAGATGCCACGGTGAACTGAACTGCTTCAAATGGAGATTGTTTAGGTTTTTTCAATCGCATTCGCTGAGGAGCAGAGAACCTTCCAGGAGAGGTTTGCTCAGGAACAACTCCTTTGTGTCAGCTGCAGATTTCCATGATTTCCAGGTGCACTTGTATTTTGTTGTTTTACCATAGATACCTTTGACACCAAATAGATTTTTTTGAGGGGAAGAAGTCCCTTTAACATTTTTACATGTTAAAGCTGGATTTTTTAATAAGACATAGCAGAAAGAGATCCAGCATTCTCCATGTGAAATTGCACTTTTGTCTGCCTTTATCTGTTAATTGTTTCAGCTGAAATTTCTCAAATCAAAAGGTCAGCTATTAGGCTTGGTTTGCCTTGGGAAACTTCACTTAGGTAGCTGCAGTACTTTACCCTGGAGCTGCAAGCAGGGAGGCAGTCCTTGCCATGACCCGTGAGCGCAGGCAACGGGGAAGAGGAAACAACAGGGGCCAAGGGTCCTGAGTGGTGTAAAGCCAGCGAGGAGCCAGAGTAGGATCGGATCAGACATCAACGTGAAGGTGAGGAGAGGTTAAGTGGGACAGGCTGGTGCAAGAGCCCAGAGTCTGAAGAAAGATTGAGTGATTTTGGCATGGAGCCATGCCATGGGCTGAGGAGGACATGGAGAAACACAGGGGTAGATTGTGAGAGATTGGAAACAGAGTGTCTGTATTGACATCAGAGCATGCTGCCGCCCAAATGCAGGTCACGATGCTATCTCTGAGCAAGGTGACCTTTTCCAAGGGAGACTTCCCTGTGGCCAAGGAGAAAGACAGCTTTTGTGAGAGCAGACTTTGGTTTTAATTATGAGGAACGAGTGTGTTTCATCAACATGATAGCTCTCGAAAAGTAAATCAGAAATATGGAGATACTTCATACTGTTTGTTAGGTTTCCTATCTCTGAAAGTACAGGAGAAGCAGGATGGGAAATAGAAACTCTTCCTTCTCCATCATAGGTAAAAGAAAACCATGGGATTTGCTTCATTTTGATTTTCAAAACTGCATCAGATTCTGTCCTCCTATGGAGAGACTCAGCTTTGTTATTAATAAATGTTTTGAAAAGTGGCCACATAAGTAAAAGGAAAGAAAAAAACGCACTGTTGTTGTGTTACCTTTCAGAGCAATACTTTTGTATTTTTGCTGTTGTTGCGTATTTTCTGTTAGTAAATAGTCTTCTACTGAAGGAGCAAGAGTTGAAACACAGTTTGTTCTCTCAAAGATTATTTTGCTTTCTTTCAAGTTTTAGATAAAACCATTTTCCTCCCACACAGTCTCTCCTGTCAGACAGCTGCCAAGATTAATCCCACTCAAGAAAGAGGCTTTAATATACAGAGAAGAGCTGAGTCCATTGCTGATATCTATATGCAGGTGCATCTGTGTTGGTGTTGGGGGAATAAATATATATGTGCGGAGGGGGGGAGGTGAAATGAAAATCTTCTACTGAGAGTAGAAGATTTGGTTTGGCACTTAGATGATGACTTCTTTGGAAATAAACATCTCAGTGATGGCCATTGTTACGTTGCAGAAAGGGATTAGAAAGGGAGCCTTGGCTGACACCCATGCCAGTACAGGAGTCTGGGGAGGGCAGATGTGTAGTTTCTTCAAGGTGTAGTCTCTAGGTGTCCATGGTTAATAGTACTCCCATACTGCTTGTGTCATGGGTCAAGGGAAGAAAAGAGGGCTGTAAATGCAGAGGATCTAAGCTTTTAGTTAAATAAATCAAAATCTTCCATATCCTTTCTCACCTCGTATCCTCCCTGTGCCCCCTTAACATGACTGCCTTGTGGTCAGACCACTGCAACCTGTGAAGACAGAAGTGCCCTGTGATGGAGGAATTTGTAAGTGCTGCCAGAGCTGGATATTTCGTCCATGGTCACCTTTAACAGGGGGAAAGAGGGCAGGAGCTTGGGCAGAGCACTGCTGCTTAAGGAGCAGCAGCCCTTAGCAATGGCAGTGTAGTGTAAGTCAACTTTCAGTGCCCTTTCTGGCAGCACTAACAACAGGCTTGAGATGAGCTAACGGTTGGAGCCTTTTGCCTCATCCCCCTTAGGTGTCAGCACAGATCTTCCCCTTTGCAAAAATTATTGTCTTCCTGATAAGCTTTGGAGAACCCAGTTTTCCTCAGTTCTCCCCAGTTCTCCAGCGCGTGTAGAGTGTGGTGACCTGGAGATACATGGGGTAGGAGCTGTTGTAGGTTTCCTTGCAGATTTGGACTGATCTCTGTAACTGCTGTGGAGCCGTAATCTGTTTCTCCAGCCTCTGGTACTAGAGATGGGCAATTTAGTCCCTGGAGTGTAGAAACAAGAGCAATTTACAGTTATTTTTGTTATATTTGGCATCTTTACTCTTGCTTCATGCCCACATCTTGATTCTCAGCTTCCTGACCAGTGATAGTGATTTTCATTCACTGGTAAGTTTCTGATAAAAGTTTGGAAGGTATCCCAAGATGCTTCCTTCCTCTGAGAAGAAAACTGGCTTGCTCTCGAAAGCAAAGGGGCAGAAAGAGCAAAATCCATCCTGTAGGAAAGGGCCAGCATTTTACCTGTGCACTGTAGTAACCCTGTTGTTGACTCCCTTGGTGGTAGAGGACTTAATTTCCATGCAGTTCACCACAGCAGTGACTCCAGATCTATAGAAAACTTTCACCCTCTGTGGAGATAAACTTTATGTAAAGTGAATGTAATGCCTAAGACTTGCTACCCAGCCTCAAATCTTAGGGGAAGACTTTCAGGTCCCCCAGCCAGTTCTATGCCGTGCAAGAATATGTACGTTAGGATAGAGAGGTAGAAGAAAATGGCAAGATAAAAAGCCCTTCATCTTTTCAACTCTTTTATGTAAATTCATGCTGCAGACAGTAGTGGTGACAGACTTCCCAGTGAAGCCTATTTAGAGTTTTGCCCTAATATATGCTATTGAGGAGCTGGCATGCTGCTAGGATTATGCCTGGGAAAAGTTTGGAGCTGCCATCAATTTTATGAGACTATAGGGCAGCATTACAGGAGCATCAGTGTTACCCTTTGGAAGGAAATGGAACATTAAGTAATAAAAGCTCTGCTTAAGTACCTGTAATAAATATTGAACAGCCAAGGAAAACTCATTAGAGGAAATGTCCTCTTTCCAATGCTGAAAAAACCCCCAGCCCCCCTCAAACCTAGACACTGTTGCTGAAGCTGCCTTGCCAGACAAGAATTGATGACATTTTTGTCATCAATCATTCTGACAAAATGAACCATATTGTGCAGAAAACAGCCATTGTCTTCAACAAATGGATCACTGGTTTATCTGTTTTTGGCATAAGTTGTCTTCCACTTTATCCAGTGTATTTGAGGGAGGGGTTCTGAGAGTATTCACAGAGGGAGGCCTGTTCTTGTACTAATAACTTTTTCAGGTTGATACCATCTTGAGCTGTATTTGTCTTGCTTTCCCATATACAGCTCAGGGCCTTTTTTGAAGGTTTTGTGCTTCTAATTCATAATGAAGCCAGTTGACTGGCATTATAAGAAAAAACCCGATTTTCTTGAGGAAACTCTAGTCAGCTGTATGTATTAGATCATCTGATAGTTGATCTGGTGTATGTCTTATTACTCAGAGAATTTAACACTATTTGCTTTTATACTATTTAGACTGTTTGCAGATGTTGGTGGATGGTTATTTAAATGTACAGGTTCATGAGTGGGGTTATCTGAGAAGATGAAAGGGAAGAAGCAGCAGAGATTACAGCACAGTGTTTAAAAAAAAGTCAGATGCAGTTAAGAGTCAGTTCAGGGGAATGTGGAATTGAACCTGCACTTCACACGTGGAAAGAGAAGGGGTCATACACCCCGTAAGACAAAGATAAGTAGTAAATATGTTACTTATAATTAAAAAATAAATTAAAAAATAAGGAAATATGCTACAGATGTTGTATGATCTTTGTCATTCCAAATGAGAAATTAACGAGGCTGCAAAGAGGAGATTTAGGTGTTGCATAAGTGAGGCAAAAAGTTTTCTCACTACTTTGCCCCTCTTGCGCTGCTGACAGAAGTGAGGGGGTACTGCTGTGCCTCCAGAGTGCAGAGCATGAACTAGTCTTCAGGTCATGACATTGTGTTTGTGATAACATTAGAAGAAAGAAATTGGCAGTTCAGTGAAGTAACAAGTTTGGTTCATGACTCTGATGTACACATAGCATGACTTGTCTCTGCAGATATAATGATTACTAAATGCCCTGTGATTGGTTTTTGAAAAGTGAATCAGAGAGAGTCCTATTCCTTCTTGTTCTTGGCCTTTGTAGACTATACCTGCCCAGTAAGGGTTGATGGAGATTAACTGCTCACAGAAAGTCCAGCTATGTTTTTTGTGTAGTTTACCAACTGTGTGAAGCACTGAGCTGCTCTTTAATTGAGATATCACAATTATTGCATAGGAGTCAGTTTCTATAATAAGAATAAAAAGAACTCTCTGATGTAAAAAATAATGAGGCCTAGAGTCACTCAGATACTTAAGCTGTCACTTAGGTTGACACAGTTGTCCCCTTCACTGCAGAGTGAGTGTTAAGTATAGGCTGTAGAATTTCCCAGTTTTTAAGTCTGAATTCCTGATATTAAGTGTGGCATTACTGGCTCGTGTTTGGACTGGGTATGTATATTGTATCTGTGATGTGCAATACAGTTCTAATGTAAAACATCACAACATTATTGTGTATGGAATATTAAATATTCCAAACAATTTCCTACTGGAGAAAATGCAGTTATATACAGCATGATGTAGAAGCTAAGATGAATTGATCTATTATTTCTATTTGTAACTAGAAAGACAGCTTCAGGGAGAAAAAAACCTAATCCATCAACATCAGCATTAATGAATGTTGGAAATCTTTTATAGCTGTATTATATGAAAAAGCACCATTAGCTGCACATAACAAACTATCAAAATAATATCAAACTCAAACATACATGTGTCTTATGGAAATAGCGTATAACTAAAATTACAGGGTAAGCTAAACCTATTTCTAATAGAAAAAAATTACAAATGAATGTACTGCAAGATCATAGAAGATAAGTGAAGACAATGCTGTGCAGATTCACGTAGAATTTTCCAAAAATAAAAGTACTGACGCACTGCAGCCCTGGTGCCACCAGGCGCTCTGTAGTCCACACGGTCAGTGGTTTGAAGACAAGGTTAGACAGTGATCATAACTGCCTCGGGTGTGGCTGGTTCTGCCCCGGGGCCCTGGGATGGTTCAGATGACCCTTGAAGTTTCTTCCAGTCACGTATTATGTCATTTTCATACTGCTAAACGTGATACTTGAGGTAAGGTGGGGTGAGGTAATAAAATGAGCTTTATCCTTCAAAAATACTTGTAACTGCGTGGAAGTTCAGTAATTTTACAAAAACCCGTTGAGACAGCTGGCCGCATTCCACCTCTGCTTTGCTGTCTTGAATTGCTGAACTGGCATTAGCTAGATTTCAGCTTTATTGTTGATGTCTGTTCTCTTGACTACAGCATCACTCCCCAGTCTCCCTCTGCTTTTTCCTGTCTCCCTCTTGTTTCCTGCCTGATGAATAGAGTCTGTTTTATGGAGCAGGCTCTGCCTTTGTTATTTGTCTGTGCAATTTCCAGCCTTAAATCTTCAATGGGGTCTGTTTAATATTATAATCCAAGCAGAGGCAGTGGTGAGAATATATGGTTTAGGGTTTTTTTGTTAGTAGGATGTTGTGAAGAATTGATAGTTTGAGCCAGTGACTTTGTATTAACATGGAATCTAGTGTGCTGCACAAGCTAGCTTTTGTTTGGGACAAGTTTGGTTTGGTTTGGAATAAGAAATGCAGTGCTTTGATGTGCCGAGCTAACAGTCACTGAAGGTCCTGAATATCTCGGTGTTCACTGGATCCAGGAATCCATGGATGTAGTGTTGGTGGTAATCATGCCTTCCTCCTTTGGGAAGTTCAAGCCAGCAGCGGCCTGTGTTGGTGAGATGAAGAAAAGCTTTCTCTGGTCTGTCATCCTTACCAGCATCTCCTGGCCCTGTGTGGTGACCCTTTCCCTTCCTCTTGCCAGGGCTCAGTTCAGGACATCTGGGGTTGACTTGGAAGAGTCAGTCGTGGCTTGGGAGCACTTGTGCTTGATGATGGGAAAATATGTGGGGGTTCAAAAGTGCTCTCCCTTCCCAAGTCACCAACATTAGAGCTACGAGAGAATCCAGACTGCCATGTGTAAACCCATCTTCAGGGTTAACTTACAGGTTAAAAAGACTGTGTATTCAACTATACTTTCTTGCTTCCTGTATGAGTAAATTGCATGTTGGAAAACTTCCTCAGGAGCAAAGGAAGACATTTTTGGAGTCTGTTTTCTTTTAGCAGATCTCTAAGCCTAACAAAATTTAGAGACTGGAAAACTGCCTTTGAGTTAAAGCCTTTGGAAAGATTGGAAAGCTACTGGTTGACATACGCTTTGGGAAGGATATAGAATTACTTAAAATATTGTACCTGATAGTATATGATGCCCGTGTATTTCAGATTGTGATGTGGTAGATTTAGAATGAAACAAAACAGATTTATAACAGTTTATTTCTGTTCTTTCTTGACTTCAGAAATACATCTGTTCAAACAGTGACTGGGTTTCTTATATGTACAGTTAGATGACCAGAACCATTTACTGTATGTGACATTGACAATAAATAAAAGACAGCTAAGGGTGAACACTTACATTAATAACAACACAAAACTGGAACATTTTTTGGTGTAGTTTCCTGGGGTATCTGAACATGCTGTGCCAGGGTTTGCATCACAGAACTATGACGTTAACCCCACTGCTACCACCTTTCTACTAAGAGACTCCAGGTAAAAGAATTGATATAATGACATATGGTACTATATCGTACAATAAATGTATTATGTAGTGCATCCACTCATGCCATTTAACATACTTCACTGTTGTTAAAATTTGATGAGTGTTTTCTTTGTGAACTGCGTTTCAGTCTATTGGTTTATTGCAATCTGTTCCAAAACACTGTTGCTACAAGCAGTCTGTGTCTCCATATCTTCAAAGTGCGTATGCAATATCTTAAGTATAATATTATTTAGCCACCAACTCAACAGTCCAGAAGCCATCAAGGATTTATAAATACATCTTCGAAATCATTGAGTGTATGCATGGTGTGTTCCATGAATACAAGAAGGGGTTTACAAAGGTCAGAGAAAGTTGATTGCACTATTTGAAGATACAATGGAAATGAATTAAAGGTTTAGATTTAAATTATTTCTGAATAGTTTTCTGCAGTAATTATTTGAAGCTGCATTGCAATGTGGCTTTTCAGCGAAATGGGTACCTCTAACAGCTGCGAATAGCCAATAGTGTAATTAAAATGCTAATATGCATGTCATGGGTTGGTGAAGTTGAATAATGCTTCTTGGCCTTGTAAACTTCCATACTGGGGGGGGAGATCAGGACTGGGTAGAACAAAATATGGAAAGATTAAGAAATACCTTAACATCTCCATGGTACATATTTTTCCTAATTAGCTGTGTAGTATCAGTTCTGTACTATCATAAAATGGACTGTGGTCAATATTACAATTTTGCTTATATGAAATGATAGCTGAATGGTGATGTTTCTGTAAAGATCTAGCTTTATGGTTTGTATCAATAGCCATCTACTGCCTGAGTGTTGAAAAGAAATATGCTCTTATCATGTGTACAGATTTGATATTTCATAAACTTAAATAGTCTGTCTCCATTAATTTTATCATTGTTGGTTCCAAGCATTATTCTTTCATACAGAGAAATACACAGTAAGGAATCCATGAGCCTTCCAATGTGAAGTCTTCACAGAAGAACCAGAATTGCCAAATCTAATTATTATTTTTATATTCTTGGTCTCACAGGAGTATCACTAAGCTGATTACTGCTGGGCTCTAGGTTATGTAACACTGCAGTGCTATGCTCAACATTAATAGCTGGTTCTCTTCTTCCTCACCAGCTCTGCACACTCTCTCCTATTCCTTTTCTTTGGAAGAAGTCCAGATGCATTGGTTGTATCCTCATCAAGAACGTGAAAAATAAAATAAGCCACTGGGGTGAGCAGATGCCCTGTGTTTTGTCTTGGAGTCTGAGGCTGAGTGATTGATTACATTTGTACCCATCTAACTTGGCTTTGTCATCTGGCAAATATGATAAACTCAGTACTGAGCCCATCTTCTGTGTTAGGCTACTGATTTCCCTGGCGCTCAGGCGGCCTTCCCCTGCAGAGCTTCTGGATCACTGGATCACGTTTGTCCTACCTGTGGTTCCACCAAAGTCAGCACTATACGCCTGGAGGCATTTTTCTTCCAGTGAAACAAGTTGCTCAAGGAGCTGGCAGCTGCTATCCCAGCCCCTCTGCTCTTTGGAAAAAACGTGTTCTGGTCAGTGTCTGCAGAGTGTCCCAAAAATATGAGATACTTTTTCTAAAACTCAGAGTTACCATTATAACTACTGGGTTTTTTTCAGAAGAGCTGTTTCTCAGACCAAGCTGAACTCCATGCAATAGCCTGCCTCATGTATTCTATCAATCTGATACCATGGGACAACAAGCAATCTCTGACAGGGTTTGGACAAAAAAGCCGATTCTGTTAGGTCAGGAGGTATTTTTTTTTTTTTTTTTCTCAACTGTGATGCTCTCCTGGGAGAATCTTCATTGGAATCCATTTTATTTGTTTTGGAAGATGAGCTTGTCTTGGAATAATTCCCTTGATTGCTATAGGAAAAGGTTTTCTGTTTGGACTATATTTTCTGAAAAGAGAAACCTTCATGTTAAACTTCTATTTCCTTGTTTGCAGATCTAACCATAGTCAAATCTCATAAATCTGAAGGGTTCTTCCCCTAGTTGTGCAGGTCATGTTATAAGAAAAGCTAATGAGGTTTTTTCCATCGGACAATCAACTAACTAAAATTACTATTTTCTAAAGAAAAAAAAAAAGACTTTTAAGACTTCAATTAGTTTCATCTCTAATAGTGTAGTTGCAAAGTAACAGAGACAGAATCTACATTTTCATACTTGAAATAATGAATCAGGGCAAAAATATTTTATTGCAACAAATAATTTTATTTAGCAAAAAAAGTTATTTTTGTTTCAGTGTTTCTGGTTGGAACCTTTGTAAGATTTCGTTTCATGGTAACTTTTGGCTGTTTTCTTTAGTTTCATTATTTCTTTTCAAATGAGCATCTTGTTTCTGGACATCCATAGGTTGACTCCAGTTTCCCCAATGTGAAAAGTACGTTTTATGCAAGGAAAAATAGCTAGTGGGAAACAATCTCTGAAACAAGAATCTTATTATCAGTCAGGACTATGTCTTCTCCTGCTCATAGAAATAGGTAATCTGCTGCTCACTTCACTGCTCTTCTTAATTGAATCTAAAAGGCTAAGAACAAACTTAAAGGTGGCAGTGAGGACCAGAGCTTCTCACAGCTGTGCAAACCTCTCACTTTCTGATGCAAGTTAACCTCCACTGGCTCTTTGGTCCATAGCCATTATGAAGAATTGAAGCAAAGGGGCTTGGCACCAGCTGCTATCACTAGTTCAGTGAACAATGAAAATTTGCTGAACATCAGCATCAAAAGATTTTTTTTTTATTCCTGTTTGGATATTACACTAGGAAGCCATTGTTAGCCAAAACTGCACAAAGAGTTTATCACAAACAAATTCAGGGGAGCTCAACTCACCTTGCATTTTCTAAAACCATCCGAGGAGGCTGAGGTTTCCCTCAGTCAGAGCATACTTAGTGGCTCCTTAAACCCTTCTTCTCAGGAAATAATGGGAGCTGAGTGATGCAGTCTCCAAAGGCGAGAGCATCTTTTACTCATAGTCTATAATTCACTGAAAGCAAATGAAAAAAACCCCAGTAGTTAACTTGAGACATACAGAAGATGAGGTATGAATGATTTTTTTTTTTTTAATTCCAGGAAGCTAGTTGAAGATGACCCTGGAAAAGGGAATAGAAATGATTGAGTTTGGTTAGTTATCTCTACGGAAGAAAACTTTTCTTGCAGTGAGCAACTTGCCATAGTGAAAAAATGTTTTTTGTTTCATTTCAGAGTTGCCATATTCAGTCTCAGTAGAATTTGGAGTTTAATTATGAAATGTTCTCATTTTCATGTGTCAGGTTTCGAAAGAAGTTTGAGTGTGTGAAAGAAATGCAACTTCCAGATTGAGATTGGAATGGATGGGAAAGGACATTGCTTTTAGGAGTATGAGTCAAACTGATGTCTACTGACGTCCTGCCATTCAGTGTGGAATACAGAACATTTTTACATTGAGAAAAGATTTCTGTAGACAGTTGTTTACCTGGGAATGCTGTTTGTCAGAAAAATCTACCCATCGTGGTTTTCTTATTAGCGTTGTACTTGAGAAGTGTGTGCAAGGTGAATTACCTACCTGACTTGCAAACAATGAATAATTCGGTGTAGGCCAGAAAGTCAAATAAATCTTCCCAAATACTTTCTACCTGCCTACAAAATAGATGACAGTGAGAAAGGGATTGCTTTTGTTATTTAATACTTGCAGATCTCCCACTGAAATGATCTGTGTCTGCCTGAAATAATTTGTGTTCTTTTGCAGTATGTAATGAAATAATCTTTAACTACAGGTTTCTAAGCATGTTTCAGGTATGGCTTGTGCCAATTTCACAAATTCTTGGAATAAATAGAGAAGGGCTTTACATTTTCCAAAAGGCCATACAGCAAAGCAGAGCAAAAGTAGAAGTAGATTTCAGATGCCCAATCTACTGTTCTGGAAGAAGAAAAAAAAAAAAAAAAAAAAAAAAAAAGAGGTTGGATTACAGCCATTTGTGGTCTTTACAGCACCTGGGCAATAAGAAAACTGAGATGAGAACAGTGGGGAAAAAATAAAAACCAAGAGATTAGCGTAGATCCTCTGAAGCCCAAAAGACTTAGACAAAGGACAGTAACCTTAAACTGTAATTACTGTTGTCATTTAATATTTCCACATGCATGATCTGGAGGCTCAGGGGAAATTACAATGCTAGAGGCTATCTAAGCATAAAATAATAACAGAATTGTATGGAGGCATTTGTCCCTGGGTATAATCCAGTACTAGTGGTCCTGCTTCTGCTTCTGTCCTTGCTTCCCCATAGCTCATTCCAGTTTTTCCCAGGACAGCGCTTCCTTGTCCTGGGTAACAGCAGCAGCAGATGGTGAAAACACATTTACCTCTCTAGTGTTAATGGAGATTTGAGTGAGAGGTCTTTGTGCTCAGGAGGTTGTAACCTAAGTAACATTTTTTTCATTTACTGTTTTATTCTTTGTTGTGCAATAAGCAACTTTGGTTTTTTTAATGTAACCTGTGCATGAGTTATTTGACTGAACATGCTGCAGTTTATATATTTAAAATATATAGGTGCAGCATTTCCTGGAAGGTAAAATCCAGCACCTCTCTCCCTTTGCATTTTCAGATGGAAAGAAGCAGAAAGTCAGGGAATTGTGTGTCTTTGTGCTACTTTAGGTTATGCTACTGACCCCAAATGTGTGTTGATCGGCTGGGGAAGGTATGGTTTGTCACAGGGATGTATCCATGATTTCTTAGTAGTTAGGGTTGCATAGATGTTGCATGTTTTTTATTATATTTGTTTGTGGAAATTGGAACTGTCTGACATTTAACTCATTTCAGTTCTCCTGCCCCAACTGTCAGGAGCATCAGTAGAAAACCAGGACAAGGCATCTTCTTAGCTCTGATCCCAAACTGCAGCACTGCCTCCAGGCTGAGGTTCTGTCTTCAAGTGAGTGAGTTGTCCTCAGATGGAGACGTGGAATGAAATGCTAAATAGTTTATGTCCCCTTTGCAAGGTGATTTGAAACCTCTTTTAATACGTTTTGCCTGATTGAAACAGCAGCTATCTACCCACCCTGACGAGAGGAACTAGTGATTTTGATGAAGGGCACGCTGATTTATTTCCTTGAGATTTATGTGGGGCTTTTTTGTCAAGTCCTGAGTTAAACTGAGAGGGAACATCAGAAAGGGGAATAGGAGAGAACTTTTCTCAGTTCTGCCTTTATTTTTTGTTATGAAGGTTGACAACAGGAAAGGGATTTTTTTTTTTTCTTTTCAGCCATATTTTCCATAAGGATCTCAAATAAGATTTTACTGGGCAACACAGTAGCTTTCAAGGACTCTGTTTTCATAACAGATCTCAAGGAAAAACAAACAAAATAACCATCTTCTTCCTTCATCCCTGATCAAACCATGACCTCAGTAACATGCTGTGTAAGGTATGATGAGCTTGAGCTTTCTTACTCTCTAAACACTGCCTGCTTTGTGAGTTAACGGTAAAGGGAGGAAAAATTCCCCTGGACAGTTTTCATCACCTATAGACAGCTGTGGAGGAAGAGGGTACCTGGCTTAAATGGGAGGAAGGAGAAGCATGTGAAGGAACAACACATGTCTCAGGTGGGGATCCCGCTGGGATTTTTGCAGGGTATCTGTGCAATTGGTCACAGGTGCTTATACTGACCTCTCCACACGCTCCAAGATGGAAATGCTGGAGATGAGCCACCTGTGAGCCACCACTCACAAAATACACCAGCAGTGCACCTGCACTAGGAGGTCTCCAGGTCATGTCCATGTGCCATTGCTGCTTGAAGAGCCCGAATGTACCAATGCATGAGGCCCTGCATGCTGCTCCAGCTTTGCAGTATGCACCTCCTCTGGGTATCTTGGCTTATTAATTCCCCCTCAATGTCTCAGTGTCTTTTTCTCACCCGTGGGTTGCATATTCTGATTTGGTTACTTCTTTGGAAACAAGCATTCTCCCCTGGAGCAAAGAATAATAATTTGACCTCACAAGTTCAGCCCTGCAAGTTTGAACTTGAGTTGAACTGAAGGGAGGCTTTTAACAGTTTTTCTCCTCACAGGGATGGTGTTAAACACAAGAGATAGACGTTTGTCCAATTTGCAGCAGTGAAAATCTGAAGTAATTTCACTGAAATGGAGTGAGCCTGTATTTACCCTTGGGCAAGAGGAGGTGAAACCTTGGTCTTTGCGCTTCTGAAGAACTGAATCTCAGACAAGAAGCTAATACCCAATGTACACTGTTGTTCCACTGTGGTGGTTTCACCTGATGTTTTTCTTGGGGCTGTTCCTGAGTTTAGGTATTCCTTCCCTCTCTGTCCACTCTGACACCATTCTTACTCTTTTTGTTGCAGGGGAATATCTTTGCATTTTTAAAAATTGTTTCTAAATGAGAGCATTTCCCTGATCTCATTTGGAATTCAGTCCAAGGTGGCACGTGGCAAGATGAAACAGGAGGGAATAACTTAAACAAGGTTGGCCCTTCCTGAAGGGGAAGTGAGGAACAATGAGGAGCCCTACCCAGTAGAGAGGAGGATAATTTTCAGTCCTTTTCAGGGACCTCAGGCTTTTTTTTCTATTTTTTTTTGTTCGCATTACCCTGTTTTGCAGAATACTGTTGTTACCCTCAGTCTCATAAAATGACATTTTGAGCCAAGACTTTGGCAGTTTCATCCCTTACATAATTCTGCTGTGTCTTTGGCAGCACTTCATTGTTCATTGTTTTCCTTTCGTGATGGTCAGTCATAGGTACAGCTCACCTTGCTCTTAAAGGAAAGTCCCAGAACAAAGGATGTCAACTCTGATGTCACTGCGTTCTCAACAGCTTGCCAAGTCCATGATTCTATCATTTAGCACTGAGTGTTTTATACTTCTTCAGACTGTGGTGGCCTAGGACACACAAGACAATATCCCCAATCTAGGCATCTTGTTCAGACTGCCATAAAATCAGTCCTCCTGCTGTAGTAGTTTATTTCCCCAGATCTTCCTTTTGTTACTCTGTGAAGTACTGGTAGTTTCAAGCCACTTCTTCAGTGCTTCCTGTAACACAGGTTAATGCTGGCTTTTTGGAAGTATGAAGAGCCCCAAATTAGCATGCAGCAAGCACTGTTAGTATTAATTCATCACTTTTCATACCAAAGAAATGTATTTCATGAGGGAAGCTTTTCCATTAAATTTTTATTCTGTGGGAACTTGTCCTGGTTCAGCTAGGATAGGGTCAAGTTTTCCCCAGCAGAGAGAGAGGGGGAAGGGATCTCCAGCCGGGTTATTCATACCATGCTGGCGTCAGGTCCAGGGGTGGAGCCTTTTTACTTTCGCTTTTGGTTTTGGGGTTGCGCACACTCACATAGCGGGCTTGTTCCCTGACCATTTTGCAGTATTTCTCTGTATATCTTCTGTCTTGTTCACTGTTATTGCTGTTTATTGTTGTTATCATTGCTACTGTTGTTGTTCAGATTGTTTTATCACACTGTTGTATTAAATTTCTTCTTATTTTAACCCGGGGTCTGTGCTTAACTTCCAGCCTGACTGGCTGAGGGTTGTGCAGGGGCAACGGCAACGTGCCCTCCGGTCCCGGCAGGGCTTAAACCTGCACAAAACTGTATCGTGAATTGGGTCGCAAAGTTTGGACACAAAGAGTGATTTCCATAGAATTTGCATGCACCATTTTTGATTGCCTGCTGCGTGAAGCCTGAGAAAATTATTTTCTTCCATGATTTGCTAAACATTTGTCTCAATGGAAATAAAGGAAGAGCAAGAAGTATATAAATGAGGAAAGCAGTTTATGGGAGTGTATGGAAATCTTCGGTGATAAGCAAAAGCATATTTAGGGTTTAGTCTTTCTCAGTCCCTTGGGGTACAGCCTCCTTTCAATGAGTGTGAATAGAGAGGTCCCTATTAATATTAATACAAGTTATGTATGTGCACTGGGAGGAAAATATACCCCAAAGTCTAATTATTTTATGCTAATATCTGAACTGAAAAGATACTCCCTCATTTCTGGCCAAAAAAGCAGCAATAGTTCAAAGAATGTACAGAAGGATGATTGTTTCGTCACTTCATTTAAACCAGCCTGTGCTCTGACCCAGTGGGGACAAGGGAAAGTTCTGGCACCAACATCCTAGTGCACATGCAACTCCAGTTAATAATGAGTTTTGTACTCTGGGGGCCACTTTTCATTGCTCTAGGCAGTGGATAAATAGAGGGGCTTGTGACAAAGCTGAACCAGCTGAATGTCCTGCTCCCTTGAAATCAAGGCAGAAACTCCTTTGTTTCTAAGATTTTTTGAAAATAATTTTAATTGTTCAGATGTACTTTGGAGAGAGGCTTAGACAGCGGGACAGGCTGCTGGAGAACATTGGCAGGGGTGTAAAGAGCCTCTCTGATAAGGGGATTGTTGAGAAAACCCATAAAAATTATTCAAACCACACTTCTGTGCCTTGTGCTGCTCCGTCTCCATGACAAGCTAAGGAGAACTTCAGCTGGGATAAACTTGTGTGTATTAATTCTTGTATCGTTTTCCTTCCCTGTTCATTCTCTGTGTGCTGTTACGCAGAGGCCAGCTCTGTGCCCCAGCATGGCATCCCTTCCCCACTTTGTGGACCCCACCACTGCCCTGTGTTAGGTCTCCTGCCTACAGTCTCACGTTAGACATGCTCCCTTTGCCAAGTTGCTTGTGGCCTGGTGACTTTCTTGCCAATAAAAGATCTGTGGACTTTGCCTGGTGGAACGTGGGTTCGATATGCTGCTCAAGCCGGGCACTGGTTAGTCTGCAAAGGCAGAAGGGTGATTTTCTGCTGCTTGGTGGCAGCCAGATTCTGGGCTAAGGTGGCCATGCTGTCTGCCATGGTGCTGGGCACCAGCGAGCTCTTGCGACTGTGCTCTCTGCAAGCTTCAAGGTAGGAATTGGAGGAGAACATCTGAGGATTAAAGGACAGGATTCTGACGTACTGCGTGTCTTGATGAGGTTCAGTCGAAAGTATCAAAAACTGGTTTGGATAAAGGCCAGAACAATAGGACATCGACTGTTCCATTCCTTTTTGCAAACCAGTCTCTTATTTCCTGGCTTTTCCTACCTCTTCTCTTGACACAGAAATTGTTCTCTAGAAATGGTTCTGTTTTGATGCTTCCTCTGTGGCAGATGGCCTGTCCCTGGCAGCTATACGCTGCTAACCCAATGCTGTACAGCAGTGATACATAAACCTCTGCTGATTTTATTAACGTGCATTGTGATGGGGATCCATAAACCTCTGAGTCTAGGAGCTGAAGAAGCGCAATTGCAGCCTTCAGTGTACAGCCCGATCGATACAAACCATCAGTTGCTTCCTACTAGGTGGGAAAGGCATGCATGGGAGCAAGTTGCCTTGTCTTTATTGTCCAGTGTATTTATGGTAATAGAATAAAGAAGTAGCTGTGCTATAAACAACTACTCTGCTGTTGGGTGCATGAGCAGATACGTGAATGTGAGCAGCAGCATAATTGCAGTTTTCCCTCTGTCATAAGATTGGCTTCTGTTTTGTGTCTGGCTTCTAGTTATGAAATTTCCTGAGAGAAGATATTGTACAGCCTGTGTAATTCCCACTAGACAGCACTTTAGGAAGATCAGTGGTTTGCAATTCTATATTTCATCTCTACTGAGATAGCAACAGAGCTCTGAAGACGTTGAAAATAGACAAGAAAGGCTCACTAATATATTACTACTGCTCATGAGAACCTTGAAGTTTAAGTATTACAGTTTTGAAATATTAGAATAAACTTAGACTTTCTGGCAGTTGTCACTGTATCACTGTGGGTAGGCAGCTTTGTAAAAACAGGCTTTGTTATTTATTAAAGCTAAATGGGCCTTCTGCAGATGTCATTACCTGGCTGGGGAGGTGGTGACAGCAGTGGGCAGGAATCCGTGCTAGCAACTTGCCCTCATGATGCAGTGGGGACCTGAGTCAGAACAGAGACTGCAGGAGATGCAGTAAGAAGAGTAAGTGGCTGTTTGTGATGCGCTCCTCTGTCTGTGCAGAGGTGCTCCCTTCCACATTACCTGAAAGAGATGCCTCTTCAGGAGGTATCGCCCCCAAATTCAGACTGCATCATTTGCTCACAGAGCAGAAGAAATAGGGAAAGGAAAAATTGTTTTGAAGAATGATAATGTAGAATAGGTTGCAAAAGAGAAAGATTATGTTCTGTAGGGCACTCAGGGTTGCAGCTTGGAAAAAGAAATCAAAAGGCAATTGTACCCTTCCTAAACTCAGATTTGGGAAAACATGGATTCTGCATGACGGAGTCAACCTTTTCTTCACTGTCATCCCACACCTCCAGGTTTTGAGGACCCACAGGCAGTTCTAAGTAACTGTTTTATTTCAGGCTTCTAAAAATTAATTTTAATCAAACTGATTTTTAGTATGGTTTATGTACTGTATGTAGGACGACAGCACTGACGTTACTCTGCTGTCCTTCCCGCCTAGTGCCATGATACTGTTTTTATTCTGGGGAGTTGCTCTTCAGCTGAGATTCTAGAAAACTTTGGTAAGAAAATATTTCGCTGCCACTGGATGCAGTGGGGGCCCATCTGCTTAAAAGGGCCATAAACACTAGAGGAAGCTGAAGAAAAATTTTACTTGAAGCCCCACTGCATGAGGGAGGAATGTCAAACAGCTCCCACGGCTGTTACTGTGACTGAATGCTGTTGCTGGGTGTGGGGGGCAGCTATATAAAAATGCTTGGGTTTTTTTGTCTTAGAAGCTGTTTAGAAAAGGAATACACATGGCAAACAAAATAAATCCCATAAAGGATGGGGTAACACGCAGTTCTTCAATGAGTGTGAACATTATGGCATATTTACTGTTAATGTAGGAAGGGGATTATCTGTGCCAGTAATTCCATGAGAGAAAATGTGAATTGTATTTTTCCAAGCAGATGTTTCAAGGCAAATGATGAGCTATTAGATGAAATTTGAGTGGGAAGCAGGCTGCAGAGAGTGAAGTGGAAGTATGACGAGTTACAGCACAGGTCAGAAGCCAGCTTTTAAAGTGCAGAATCACTTTGGAGACTAGGAGGTTTATTTTCAGCACACGCTGCAGAATTACGTTAAGGTCTGGTCCTCTGCTGACTCAGTTTCCCTAAGTGATGACGCATCCCTCACAGGCATATTGCAGGGCTCTTCCAGTCTGTATGCAGTACACTGGAACGTAATGTCTGTAAGGCAGATTAGCATATTCAGAAAGAAAATGCTTGAAGTTAGAGGTAAAGTGCTACAAATGATGATTTATGACTGGAAATGTGTTTGGGCATTAGCACAAATACTCACATGTCTACAAGAAGTCTCTTCTACATCAGGGTGGATCAAGAGTCCACTTTGACAACGAGAATAATTTTACCTGTCAGTCGAGTCTTCCCATACAAATCAAATTAAACAGGTTTTTCTCCAAGTGGTATTTTCTCACAGTCCACACATACCTGGAGACCTGCTTCATGAAATAAATTACCTTAAAATGAACAGAGTTAGAGGAATCTTTAGCCTATGAGCATTCCCAAACTCTTGTGATTTGTCAGATATTCATCACTTGGGTGGAAGCAGCAACCATACCAATGGAATCTTTAAAAAGAGGTTATATAAAGGTGGACTCTGTAGTACCTCTCTCCTTGTAGGACCAGTGAGCTATTGTGGAACAGGAGGAAAGTCCTTTGCTGGAAGACTTCCCAGGAGTAAGAAATGGTCCAAAGTTATAAATGTTTTATTGACAACAAAGAGGGAATTGTTAAATTAGAAGATTCAGCATCATGTGAGCGCGTCCCTTCTTTGTACTGCATAGATGTATCCAAAGGCTAGTCTCAGTGCCAGAAAGTTTGTAATCTTAAAGGTGACCTGGGCCTGATTCCCATTTAAACTGGACCCTTTTTATACCACAGAGAAGCTGCGAATATAACTTAGACCTACTTTGGGTATCACCTCAAAGTTTGATGGTGGCCTTTGTCATAAATGACAGTCCCTCCATGAAAAGACTTGTACTGTTGAGGAAGAAGAAAAAGGTATGGTGTTTTTTTTTTTTCCAAGCATGATGTTTTAAGAAAGGTATATCTGCAGTATTTGGCTAAGAGATGTAAGAAAAGGGAACACTGTGACTTGTAGCAACTCATTTTGCAGCGAAGAAGGGAGGATCTTCAGTCGCTAGTACCCTACATGCATGGGGCCCAGTTTTCTGTCACCAGGCATGCTGCTGTTTACACCTGCGCTGAGAAGTGGTTATTCTGTTTGATTTGGAGAGGCTGATAATTTCTGTGGCCCAGTGTAAATGGTGAGACAGCGAAGTGCAAAATTTACCCCCAAGCTGCTGATAAAGTGTCCCTGTGGTTTGCAGTCTCTCCAGATCGACTGGAGAGACTAATGTATGTAGTTATAGCTCATCTCCGGGGAATCTTTCTTACAGAGGTCTTTGATTTTGTAACTGAAGTGACTGTCCTGGTGTCTTGCAATAAGACATTTTTGGAAACATAAATTACTTTGACTTTTCCGTCATTATATAGCATAAAGTGTAATGTCAGCTTCTCTGTGTAGAATAAGAAGCAGTTTTTCACTCCTTTGGAAACTTCTTAAGATTTCAGAAATGCTCCTCATCTCTTGTTGGCTTGCTTAAGCAGTGCAAAATTGGAAATAAGAACAGAGTTCCTAGAATAGCCAGCACCTGTGATAGTGTAGATCCTGATATGGCCCTCATGCCAAACTGAGGAGAAAGAGAGGTGTGAAGCAGTTTGCTTGTTCTTGATGCGGTGCACTGCCTATCAAGATACCCAGGGCTTTTTCTCTGTCTCAGCCTTTCCCCTTAATAAAAAAAAAAAACCAACTTTGTCAAAGAGGGCATGATCCCATGAAAACTTATGTTTTACCAAATTCGTATTTTCTATTGCAGACCATCCCCACTCAGCATTCATTTTACATAGCAGCCTAAACAACTCCCTTGCATTTCAAAGTAGAAGCTAGAGGAGCACTATTGATTGCTTAGCTGAGCAGGTTGAGTATGATCTGCAGCCTCCTCTTACACATTGATTCCTTGTCTATACTCACTGCTTCCTGAATGTCACTGAACTGTGAGAGGCTTGCTAAATGGACAAAAATATTGATTTTTTTTTTTCCCCCCCTACTTTTATTTTTGAAAGCTCCTTATTTACCAAGCACTGAAGTAATATCAGGAAAACAAAAGGTCACAAAATAAGGCAGAAGCAAGTCGGTTCTTTCATATGTTTTTTGTTTGTTTGTTTGTTTTGTTGTGGGTTTTTTTTTTAATATGAACTTGTTTGAAACACGGGTTTTTAAAACTGTGTTTCCATCAAGAAGGGTTAATTGCCTGAGTGGAACCTTTGAGTTCAGGCTATTCACCCTCATATTTTACTATTGTCTGATTGATGCTGAACTTCTGAGGCAGTTTCCTAAATGGCTGTACCTCTTGTTATGATTTTCAGTTATTTTTTCAGAGAATTTAGCAGGCCAGCCCCAAGTATGCTGGGATTTCCTGTGCAAGGCAACCTGTGACAGTCTTTCATTAGAGTTTAATGGTGTGGTATTTTGTCCTTGTTTTGTTCTACTGGGGGTGTGATACTTTGCAACACCATGTCCAGAGAGAGGAGAAAAAAGTTCAAAGAGCACAAGCTGGAGCCGAGTAAAATGGAGAAAACATCCCAAGAGGGGTGATGGGGGATGGCGTAAGTGTTCAGAGGCTTTACTATCTGCTGATGGTCTATGTAAGCTTAGAAGTGTTTGAACAAGCAAATGGGGCTGGTTAGAGAAAGTGGAAAACTAGAACTGTTCCAGAACATCTAACAGTGTGGTAAGTGAAAAACACAGAAGGTCCTGGATATCTAATGAGACTGTTTCAACTAAACAAAAATTAACAGCAAGGTGGAAGGATGGCTAAGAACAATGAAACATGGACATATTTTATATTGGACATGGCTTTTGCTAGAAATCAAGGCAATTCTCATGCTGTCTATGCATTATGAAAATAGTCATTTCAAAATGTATAAAACAAGAGTGATACAAGTATTTTGATGAAGAGAGGTGAATATTTACGTTCATGAAATCTTTCAGATTGAAAAAAAATGCCTTCCTCTGTCCTTTTCTTAGAAAGGTTGTGTTGATAAACCTTAAAGTTTCAAATGAGTTGTGCTTTAACAGCTGCTACATCTTCACTGTAACAGTTCTAACAGTACCTATCACAGAGTGGCAAGATTGCTTGGGGAAAGAGTCCCTGTACAGAAAACTCCCCAAGGATTAATGGGTACAGTTAGAAGAGGCACTTGGAGACTCTGTTCTATTATCTGGCAGAGATGCTATGTATGGAGAGATCAGTGAGAACCTTTGAAAGTTATTAGCTTGCTTGAGAGGAGCAGCTGTCATTTGATGAATAAATATTGGATGGTCAGTGATGCTCACAAGCCCCCTGACATCCCTGCTCATTCTTTCTGGGCCTTCGAACAGGCTGAGAAAGTTTGAAATCAAGCATATGGATCCAGCTCTGTCAAGACAAAAGGCATCACTTTTTCTGTGTTGCTGTGGCTGGATGGAGTCTTAACAGCCTCATCCGCCCCTGGTTATCAGTTCAGTAGTAGAAACGATTTGTCCCCGTTGCCATTTTAAAAGTCATTCAGTTTTGTTCATTCATCTGACTTTAGTTGCAGGTCAAGTAGGTCTGTACTTTCCTTTTGTTAGTAGGGAGGGTCAAGCATTATTCCTTTTATTTTGTAGTGGAGAGTCACACAAAACTTGGATACTTTGGGGCTTTAACAAAAATGTAGAAGAATGTGGGATGGGTGCTCCTCTCTGACATCTTCAGACTTTACCAGTAAGCAGCTGTTGGACAGTACAGGTGATGAGTGTGCATTCTGTGAATGGGATCACTATTTCCCTGGTAGATACATCTCTTTTATGTTACATGGGTGGAGTGGATAGTAAAATTAAATGTCTTTGTGTTTATTTAGGCAGTAGTCAGAGGTGAAAAAGACACACATTAACTTTGTACAGGTTTGGGGAGCAGAGGGGTTGTCATGGATTAGATCCAGAAAAGCTGCTGTAGGTGCATGAGATCCCATTCTCATACTTCTTAGAGTTAGGTGTGCGCATCACTCTGTCTCACTTGAACTTTCTGTCTTCATCTTCATTGCCACCATATGTTTTGGATATCAGAAATGAACGATAGCAAGAGTCAGGACAGCTTTCCACTGGTGGTTTATTTGGTGATGCCTTCATGTATCTGGACACACTGTTCCAAACCACTTTCATGGGAGACTGATCTTCAGTACAATTCATAGGGCCTAAGTCCAACCACCAGCCTGACTTCTTCAAAAATACAGGCTACGAGTTTCCAACTTTTTACTTTACCTTCAGGAACAGACCTGTGTTGGCCTTGAGGCTTTAGAGAAAATAGGACCACTCTTCCTTTGGTTGATCATCTCACTGCTATGCCTTTTTTAAAAAACTATGCCTACTAGATGTTCTCAGTGGAATGGTCTTTTTCCTCTGAAATTTGGCCCACATTCTCCTGTTGTGAAATTCTTGAGGTTGGGGTTGTGTGTAATGTTCCACTTTTGAGCACCCACTGGTAAATTTAGTAAATCTGTCATTTATGCTCAACAGAGTCATTTAACTGCAGGAGCTCACCAGTACAATTAACCCTGTTCCATCAAAACGAGGAGCTGATTATCTTGGCATTCACAGGAGCATAGAGCACAGTTAGAGTGCTGCGGTTTCTGGCCCTCCCGGAGCAGTATTACAGTCAATTGATTATTTTGTTAATTTGTTCTGCATCAGTATCCTGCTGGTTTATTATCATCCAAGTGACTTTATGCACCATGCATAAGTACAAGTATATTAAAAATCAATACTTGAACCTTTTTTTTTTCTTGTAAAGATCTTATCATCCATGGGCTACCTTCTTTGATACATGACCTTCATTCTGATAGCTAGTAACTTTTACATGATTTACTCACATGCTAATAAAGTAGCCGCTCAGATTTTGCTCTCTACTTAATCCTGCCTCCTAATGAAAAAGGAATAAATGAATTAAGAATGAAATAAACAAAAGGCTGGTATTGCTGATAAATAGTAAGAAAATCTCATTCCTTCACTTGGTTCTAACAAGTATCATCCTTCACAGGCTCAGATAATTTAGAGATGGTCTTATCAGAAGCTCGAGTCTTACAAATGCTGTTTTTCCTGCTTCAGTTAAGAGAAACAAGTATCTAAAAGATGGCCTGAGGTTGCGTTGTGCATTGGATCGAGGGCTGGATTCCAGGTCTGAATTTGACACAAGTACATGGGATTATGGCTGTTACAAGATCACAATATTTTCCAATGATTTTCTACCGTTGCACATGCGAAAATGTTCTTTCTTGTGTGTGTTTTTGAGGCATATTACCTGCGATGTGATACGTAATGCATTTATGTTACTAACGTCACGGGGAGACCTGCTCTTCTTTTAAGAAGAAAACCGTAAGATGGAAGTAGAATCAGATGCAGTCCCTCTCCTGAGCTAGACTAGATATAAAAGCACAAGTTCCCAGCTCTGGAAAAACACCATTTTTCTAATGTAGATACCCACCTGGCAAGAAGACTAGGATTCTCCCGAGTCAGCTATCTGCAACCCTAAATGGGCAGTTCTCCACTTAGATCAATGGGTTTGCATCATCCTGTTCCAAGTTTGTTGAACTGAGGATTTTTTTTCTGGAATATAGGGATGTTATCTGATCTTGGAATCATTACTTTCTAGACGTATTTTTATCGAGAGAAAGGCAAGTTCTTACCCTGTGCTGACTATGGTTGTGATACAAGGCAACTCAATGAGGCAGTTTGTAGCTTATGTAAGTGAGAAGCTACCAAGGCCTTACCCAAACCTTTCAACTCATTTCATGACAGAAATGCCTAATCTTTTCTGGATGCAATTGTATGCGTTACCATCATTTGTGAATGTGAGGAAAAAGCACTTGTTTCTATAGTGAGAAAGAGGCCTCAGAATTTCTGAGGCTATTATGTCTGTGGATGGTAACATCCTGTATGCTTTTTCTTCATGTGAAATATTCAGAAAATAGCCTGCAGAGTGGTTTTAGTTCAGAGAAGGTTATACCTCCTTGAGGGGTAAATTTCCTTGTCTCAGGAAATTGTAATATAATGTAATATAATATAATACAAAAAAATAAATTGTATTTTATTGTGAAGATGGAACAAATCAGACAAATGAGATGATCCTGAAGAGGGAAACCAGCCTGTGCTATTTCTGTAAATTGCTCCTCCACTTCCTCCAGGTTGTCTTAAAAAAAAAAAAAAAAAAAAAAAAAAAAAGCCAGGGCTCCGCAGCATTGCTTTTTAATTAGTAGAAATCCTTTTTGTACTAAATCCCAATTCAGTGTCTTAATGCAGCAGGTCCTGCAGAGCCAGCAAGCTTGTGTGGGAGCACAAATGCATGAAATCTTTCTCTCTGGCATCTCTCTAAGTGAGGGTTGGCTTCTGTTCATAATTATTTTCTGTGGTGACAGCTCGGGGTTTGCAGTCACAAGCAGAGAGGCAGGGGTGGTAACAGAGGAAGGCGTAATGACAGGTGATTGCTCTGTTGTCTCCATGGCATCACTGAGCCTTATCTTAGAGGTATCAAACAGTGCGCTTATACCTTTCTTTACTTTGTACAGATACCTGGTGCCACTACACACACCTAGTATGGGTCCTACTTAGTCACTGTCCTCTTTCCAGATAATTTTGTATTAGGTTTTTTTCTCTATTTTCAGTCTGCCCTGCTTTTAATGAACCTGCACAAGTAACGGAAACACACGTGTGAATGAAAGCACTTACCAATTCAGTATTTTATCATTTGGTACCTTTAGTTAAGGTGCTAGAATTCTTACAAGTATATTTTTAGAAACATTTGATACTGCCTTTTTAGGGCACGCTGCCCCATCCTGCTCACTCTGAATTGGTATTAGGTTTTCAGGGTTATAATGAAGCAATGTAGCAGTGAAGAAAATAGCTTTTAGCCCCCATCAGTTAGATCCCAGTTTCATCTCAGCCTTAGGCACCTCATTGAGCACTGTCTTTTGAGGCTCCTGCTTTAATTAGCAGAGACAGGAGGACACTTCCAAGAATGACTCAACTAACCTAAGATCTGATTTAATCTTTGGATGAATTTCTCCCCTGTTGATTTTGACTGACACTATATGAGTTACTGTGACATGGCAGTATAACTCCTGTATGTGTATTCTTAATCAGAAATGGCAAAGCCACATATGTAGAAGTGGTTCTCTGAGTTATTAGATTATTTTAATAGCCATGCTTTTTTTTTTTTTTTTTTTTTTTTTTTTTTTTTCCCCCCCCCAATAAAATGCCTAAGAAAATGTTAGGGGTCTTTACTGCCTTCTTGCTGCACCTCAAAGTGTACTCAGTTTATGGTTTTAAGCGTTTCTCTTTGATCAAGAAGGCTAGAGTTTTTTATATATATTTTAATTAAATGTTGTGACTCTTCGTGATACCTTGGTTGCAGGTGTACTAAAGAGTACAAAAAGAGTATGCCAAACTTGACAGCACTTCTGCAAGGTCTGGGAATATATTAGCACATACTGTAACTCCAATTACAACCATTCAGTGGTCTCCTTTAGAGTGCTCTTTTACATGGGTATAAATAAGATGGTTATGGTCTGACATTTCTAGTTCCTGCCTCCAAAGATATTTGTGTGTCTGACTTCTCTTATTTTCGACAGTGTTTACGTAAATGTTTTTGTGGATTTGCTGTTGATAAAGAAAAGGATCTCTCAAAAATTAGGCTACTTGTTGTTTCATAACCACTATTTTTGTATCTTGCACTTCAGCCAGTGAGGTCAGTTTAGTGGCTTTTTTGCCCTTTAGTTTTTCTTGCCAGTGTATTTATTTATCATTTATTTATTTCAAGGATAATTCCTGAAACTTGATCGCTTTACAAGATGTGTTTTTGAGAACCTCAGGAGTATGATGAAAGCACACAACACCAGATTTTTTTTCTTCCAGCAAATCTCTTTGGCAGGAAGGGCTGTCTAATACTCTGAAAATGCCCTGGAGAAAAATCTGAAAAAGTAAAAGCGTGGTTGAGACCTGCATCCTCATTTTATGAAATACCTGTAGGTTGAAACAGTGACATATTGGAAATTAGTTAAAGATTTTATCTTCTAATAAAAACAATGTTTTGATTTTGGTGGCAATGAAAAAGAAAAGTATGGCAAGAAGATCCATGACAGCAATGATGCCTGAATATGGACTTTTTCTTATGCACATTGTTGGGTGTCTAAAACATGTTCAAGCTGTAGCTTTCCTCCAGATAGGATGCTTCTGGGTGTCTCTCCTCCACATAGTCATTGTAGTAGTCCCAGAAATCTTACCTCTTTGCAAATTTTGATTGAAATCAGTCATTGGTTTAGAAGTTGCAAGTGAATGACACGGACACAAACAGCGTGATTTCATGATCCTTATCTTTTGTGAGAAGGAGGCTAAAAAATCTGTGTATATGTGGTTAAGAGTGTTGAACTAAAGATGGAAAAATTAACCCTTCCAGGTAAGGAAAGCTGTGCAACAGGAAGGCTTCAGCAGAAGGAAGCGAGGATACAGAGACATCAATGATATTGACATCAACATGAATGATCCTTTATTTACAAAGCAATGGTACCTGGTAAGTTTTGAAAGAAAAATCACAGTAATTATAACTAAATAATTGGCATTCAAGCCATTCTGTGCTGTTGCAATGTTTTGCAAGACTTCTTTCCAAATATGTCACAGGAACTTGGGAATGGATCCAAGGCTTGGTCCTGTTGTTTTTAACTGTACCTCTTTTATGCTGGGAAGACCCAGCACATTTCAAGAGTTAAATTTCATTTCAGTCAATGGAAAGATCCTTAGAAGGCTTGAAAGAGAACTGTATTGGTGTCCTGTGGGCATTCCTGCTGTGCTGATGTGACCCCTAAAACTGCATATGAATCATGTCTTTGAGCTCTTGCCAGGTAAAATATTGTTATAGAAGTGTAACAAAAACTTCTAGTGTATTGGCTAGAAAAAGTTGAGGTTTTTCTTTTCTTTTCTTATGGAAATTTGAATATTACTTGATTTTCTTCTGTCAAAAGCAGAACAGCTGAAAACTGATGAATTTTGGCTTAAGCTAGTGTCAAAAGAAAGTGATATTTTGCTAAATTGTTTCATTTTTAATGTGTCATATTTTATAGGGAGAAGTCTTTAGTCATAAAAGAAAAATTAATTTTTTACATGCAAGTAACAAAAATTATATTTTTCTATGTAAAAAGTTGGTAATTTTGGTCAGTTTTATTGTTGCAACCCATTTATGATTAAATACTTACCAAATGTGGTACTGCCTTGTTAACTTAATACGGGTCTTTTTGCTTAAGAATACTGTTTCTTACTCTCTTTCCTTTTAATTCATTTCTTACGTTTTATGACTCCATCCAATGCGGCTGGGTTGGTTTTGGTTTTTTCCCCAAGACAGGAGTTTTCAGATGAATGAGGACACATTAGCATGGATGGGACTTCATTCTTCATAAGATGATAAAGTGTAGCTTAATTCACTTCTTTCTGGTACTTCAGTCAAAAAATGTGATAAAAATACCTTTTTTATGAAGCTAAACATTTTTTTAGATTATAAAGTACACTAAAATTTTAGTGTTTTGAAATGAGATGTGTCTGACAGAATTGAACATTTTTTGCATGCGGAACAGCAAAAACCATATTATTTTTCCTGTGGAACTTGAAAAATTTGCAAATGAGGTTGGTAAATGTGAGTAATGCCTAAAGATAGGGGGGATTGCCTGTACTGCAGAACCATAGAATCGCGCACACACAAGGTTGGGGAGTACCCTTTGAAGTTCATCTAGTGAACTTTCCTGCTTAAAGAAAGGCTAACTTGCTTATCAGAGAAGTTGTTTCTGGTACTAAACTCAGTGGTCATGAATTTCAGTAGATCCCTCCCTTCAAGCAAAAAGCATTTCCTGCTCGTAAAAAAAAAAAATCTTCTGTAAAATCCATTGGTCTAACTTTTGTCTGGATTGGCCTGCTGCCCTGATATGCGTATGTAGAAAAGTTCTTTTTTGAGGTCCAAAAGATTCAGTGTTTAACCAAATATTATAAACCACAAAGAAGTGAATTTACCCAGCATTGTGTTTTTTTTGTTTTGTTTTCTGTTTTGTTTTTTAACTGCTGCATTACTGCAGTAGATATGATTACGTGCAGATGTACACTTCAAAACAAATGGGATATTTTCCATACCAAAGATACATGCAAAGACATAAAGCAAAATTCAGTGGCTGTGGAAATGTATCAAGTAAAAAAAGCTATTCTTCTTCTTTTTCACTGATGTATTAGATTAACACTGGTCAAGCAGATGGGACTCCTGGACTTGACCTTAATGTAGCTGAAGCATGGGAGCTGGGATACACGGGGAAGGGAGTAACCATAGGAATTATGGATGATGGTAAGTGGAGACTTGAGTGCTAATTTAATATTTTTAAGTAGCTTTTTCCATGTAATCAAAGTCAAAAAAAAAGATTAAAAAGTAATAATGGATTGCTTCTAGTGGTGAGACTACCAGTTTCCATAAAGACTTTGAGATCTTCAGGGAAAATATGTTACAAAGACTTCACTAGGGATGCTGAAGCACGGATACTCAAGCATTAACAGTAGCTTGCAATTATCACTCAAATATCTTCCAGGGCACTGTAACGGCCATTAAAGGAAGGACTGCCCTTGACTTCTGCAGGCACTGGCTGGGGGATGTAATTGCTGTGCAAAAAGTACTTAAGAAAACCAATTTATGGGTTACATTACTTTCAAAGTCAGACTTGACATCTGAAATAATTAAACACTTTCATGCTGAATGTCAATAAATACCTGCATATTAAATGAAGGTCAATAAAGACCTGCATATTAAATACATTACTAATTTGAGGGTGAATTCAGGGAAGATGAAGATAAAAGGTAGTGTTGGAGTCACAGCTGTTCTACTCATGGATTCCTGCTGAAGTACAGGAATTCTGCGCAGTCTTTTGCACTTTCCTTTGGGCTAAATTTTGAATGTTTTTCTTTTATGGTGGCTGAATAATATTAAAAATAAATAAACAAAATGTCTGGATCCACATATGTTTTCGAGGGTTAGTTGAGATCTGTCATCACTTATTTCTGTTCCTCACCTGATTACTCCGAAGAAAAGATTTTTGTGGAAGAAAGTAGACTCAGACACCTGTATATTGATGAGAAATCAATCTCATGTGAGAGATGATGTCTCATGTGATGTCATGAGAAATCACAATTTCACAGATTTTACAGAGGCAGGCCTTAGCTTTCAGAATAACCAGGCATGACTGGGATGGGGACGATGACAAACCATTTGAGCTTCAGGTCAAATAAAGCTGTTGGTCTGTCAGATAAAACTTTTAGAGAAGGGGGCAACTTGCCTTATATTCACTTCCAGTAACTCCAGGAGAGGGCACCTGAATAACATTCTTCACTGGGGCTTTTGTTGTCCATCTACAATTTGGATCAGTAAGGCTCTCCACAAACACAGGGGGTCTCTTCATGCAAATCTAGTGCTCAGGACTCTACAAAATGGCAGGTAATAGTTCCATTAGGATAACCACAATAATATGACATTCTCCTTGCAGGTAAGATTGAGCGTGTAATAGTGTGGTGGTTGGAGACATGGGGCAGAGTAATGTTCAAAACGTAACAGGAGACTGGTGGCCATTTCTCTGTATGTTTTAGCTGGATATGTAATAGGTCAGCTTATCCTATCTGAGTGTAGATCTGTTGCTTCTGTCACACCATCCACTGAGATTTGTATATTTGCCGTATGTAGAAAGATATCATGCATTAGAATGAGTATATTCCACACCACTGCACTGTTAGAATCTTTAGCACTCTACCAAGGTGTGGAGCCTATGATCAGATACTTGCTTAAATGGCCTAATCCAATATTAAAAGTTCTCTTTCATACACATAATCCAAAATGTTGGCCTTGGGGATCTCTCAGTCTAGTTTAGGTAATTTTCTGTCTACTTTACAATTTTCAGTGGTTAAAAATATGCATTTTTATATCCTTTAAGGATCTGGTGCTCACTGATCTTGTTTGTTTTGTTATGCTTTGAGATAATAGGACTTGTATAAAGATAAATTATGATTTAAACTAATCTTAATAAGTAAATATGATCTAATCTATAGACTGGGTCAATAAATTTTGTCACTGAGCTCACCTTTTCAATTGGCACCTAGCTTTTGACATAAATGATTGAAAACTCCTAGCTGGGACTGCATCAGAAGTGGTACATCAGTTGAAAAGTCCACATTTAAAAACTGGAATCTTACTTCAATTAGTTGCATTATTCACCATGATCATTCCTGTGGTTGCAAATGAGTCTTCTTTTGTTCCGTAATCATTAGAAAATCTGGTCTAAAACTCTTAACCTTTGGTTTCTGTTCTGTCACTATCTTATTGCAGGAATTGATTATCTGCATCCTGATCTTGCATCAAATTACGTAAGTACATGCTGACCTTTTCTGTAAAATGTGGATTTTCTTATTGCTGTAGTCCCTCTGCTACAAAATTTTAAATAATGAGTGGAACAACAATACAGCTGAACTGCTGATCTTACAGATGATATATTTCACATTGAAAGCAGCAGACTAAAAATGGGACTGCCTGTGCAAGGCATGGAAAGATGACAGGGCTCTTTGTAGAGGAATGACAGTGGTGCCTCACATTAAATAAGCTGCAGCTTGCAATATTGGATTTAGGACAGAAATGAGTAACCTGGGAATTGGCTCTAAATCTTGCTATTAAGATGCAGAATGCACCTGTCACTTGGAGGGCCACGGAGCTGTGGGCTGTGGCAAGGCACATATTAGCCTTTGAAACCTCCAGGAACAGCTTAATTCTTTTATAACAGGTGATTTGATCCAGTGCTTCAAAGCATGTGCAGGGCAGATTGTGTATTCTCAGCACTGCTGTATCAGTTGATTGTTCTCAAACCTACCTCAGGCTTCAGACCTTTG
Source organism: Athene cunicularia (assembly GCF_003259725.1). Taxonomy (NCBI): domain Eukaryota; kingdom Metazoa; phylum Chordata; class Aves; order Strigiformes; family Strigidae; genus Athene; species Athene cunicularia. The sequence goes on from NW_020799097.1 coordinate 121,126,706, forward strand.
GTCTAGATGATTTTTATGTTTCTTAATTCTTCCAGGCTCTCCCCAGCCCCCCACTGACACTAGCGCTCCTATGTCCAGGTGTCTACAAGGGCTCCCAGCAGCCCTGGACTGTAGGTTGCCTTTGTGGTATGCTGCTCTCAAACTGTGCTTGTGGTAGCCCCTTGGGCAGCGGGCATCAAGAAGTGGTGGCTCCTTGCCCAGGGGGGTTGCGGTGTCTGTGCTTTGAGGTCTTGCTATCCTCCTGCAGTCAGTGGCTTCCCGAGAGAAGGCCAGGCGTCGTCAGCTGAGCAATGTGGCTTAGTGTGCGATTGCAATTAAATGGAAAGAAGGACAAAGACAACTAGAAATTGTGGTAAAAACATGAGCCATTCAGACAGAGCAGCTCCAGAATGAGAAAAAGTAAGACAGTTACTTTTACATACTTGCAATTTGGAAAATAACAACACACAGGATGAAAATGTATTTGTTATTGCAAGTAGCAAAGCACATTTGGTGGAGAATAAATGGATGTAGAAGGTGTTTACTTTGGACAAGGAATTTGGGAAATAGCTGTCCACAGAGGTGAAGTACAGGACAGCCAGTTTTACTCCTTATGAGCTGACTTAATAACTTGACAGCAGCTAATTAAATCCTGTGCCCTGACTGTAAAATTCTCTCTAAGGAGGAATAACTCAGTAGGATGTTCCCATAAATTGATACAAATAAAGAAGTTTGTGAAAGGCAGCATTTATCTTTGGAGGAATTGTGCTCTGTGTCTATGTTCTACCATACGGTCTGGGCAAAGCACACCCTCTTTACTCACTTTTTCAGCAGTGGACATGGACAAAGTATGTGGGAATATTTCGGTTTTAAACATCATATTTCAAATAAACAAGCAAAAAGTCTGTATACCACATCTGATATAATGTCACATAGGAACAGTTCCATTGTTAACAGTGAAGCTAGGATCATGCCCAGAAATAAAAAATAGATTTTTCAGTAATACAGTGTTTTCTAATTCTAAAAATATTTTCTGTTTGATGGATAAATATTTGTCAGGCTTAGTAGAAATGTCTTGGTTTTAGAGTGGCAATAGTGAGTATTCTGGAAATTAATAGAAAAGACACAGGCATGATTCTAGAAATCAGGAAATAGTGGAGCTGGAGAGAAACCTGAGAGTTCAGAAAAGAAATATTGAGATGAATATTGGAGAAGAAAAGCTGTCTGGGCTTGGGGACAACAAACTTTTAATGGCAGTCGTGAGAGACTTGTGAGGAGACAGATCTTGAGATGAGAATCTGAAAAGCTTTGCCTAGGAGCGACTTTGTCCAAGCATGGGGCGGTCCAGTACTAGAGCTACGGTCAGGCTGTGAAGGGTCAAAATGAGGGCAATGCAAAATGCAGAATTGGGCATCGCTTGTGCAGGGCAGATCAGTAGTCAGACACAGGGGAGAAAAAACTGAGGAACGAGTGGTTGGTAAGACAGTCATTAAAGGAGCAGCAGAAACCCCATCTGAAAGATCACAGTGTATAGCTCATCTTTATTGCCTGAGGTTCACTTTTAATTCCGTGCTGAATATACCAGAGGACACAGGAAGGAAACATGGTGATAAATTAGCACATTATAAGCAAAGTAACCAGTAAAAGGGTAAACTTGGTAACCAGTAAGAGGTGCTGGCACCTCTTCACACAGAGCCGGCTGCAGTTGCTGTGGCTGACTGGAGAGCAAGGCTGACTCCTGCTCCTGCTGCTAAAATCTGCCATCTCCTCCCTCGCCCAAGTAGAGCACAGCTTGTTGCTGGCTTGGTTCACCTGCACTTTGCCTCTTCTCCTCTCCCTGTGAAGCTGCAGAGGCCTCCTTCAGTCCTAGGAGATCCTGCTCTGACAGCATCTGCTGCATCTCCGGGACCACGGGGGCAGTTTTTCCTAGTAGGTAGTAATATGGGCATGAACTAAAGACAAGCACTTAAATTCAGCTGGAGGAAAGATCAGTTTAGACATAAAAATGCAGCGAAAGAGTCTCTTAAGGAACGAGCTGTTAACTTGCTTCTGGCTGGCGTAGCAATGGCGTAGCACCTTTGTGCAATTCCTATACCACATGCTTTGTGTTTCACAACATTTGCACTTTGGGGCAGCTTTCTCTTAAGTTATATTGTTTATTTTTAGAAAATTTAAAGCCTGCAGCTTATGTTTCTCAAGTGTGCAAATGCCTGCATACCCTGGCAATGTCTGTACATCTTGCTTGGAAAATTGGGAGCAATTAGAAAGTCTCTCAAAGGTGGTGGTTTTGGCACTTGGGCATATTCCAGTATAAAAACTTGGCATTGGTTACTCAGTTTAATTTGGCTTTTATGGTTTTGAGTTGCTGGTTTTCTTGCTTGAATAGTTTAATGGGGGTTAGCACTTAGACAAGACGGAGGGTTGGGGAAGAGAAAGAGCTTTCTAAATAAAAAATAATTCTGTATTTTCTCCTTAAAATTGCTGAACTATGACCTATCGTATGGAGTGCACTTCTATCCATATTTTTCTTTGCAGTTTCTGAGCTTTCCAGCTTGAATCCTCCATTTATCTTTTTAATGCACTTTATATACATGGAAAGGAGTGTGCCTGCTCATGGTCTGGATGGACTGCTCTCCCAGCACCCCCTCCCAGCTTGCTGCAGTATAGCTACTTGCTTTTCTGGGATCGGGGGGTTATGGCAAAGATGGAATTTTCCATTCTGCACCGTGAATGCAGAGAGACTCATTGTCAAATGATCGATATTTTCTTCCAAGCCTTGGAAACCCTGCAGAGGTTAAGCCTTCAGGAAATTATTTTTTTTTTTTCCCACAAAGAGAACCCTTCATTATGAACTGATAATTAAAAAGCTGGAGCCTAATGTGCTCCATGTTTTTTTTTTCAACTCAGACTGTACATACAAAGCCAGCAATTTTCAGGACTGACTTCTCCAAGATACAGCATCTGAGAAAGAAAAGTGAAGTAGCAAGGGCTGCATTTTAGATATGTCTAATAAAAGAGGAGAACAGCAGCTGTGAGGGGTGTACATTACAAATTTCAGTACATTGTTTTAAAGAAAAATCTAAAAGAGAGCAAATGATGATTTGTTGTGCCACAAACAAATATAAGCTGATCTCTCTCTTGCATCAGTTTTTATTGTGGTACTTTTATACTTGACCAATGTCTGCTTGTGAAGGTCAGTGTAGCTGCATTATCCCATTTACAGCAGCAGGGAGGTGATCATCTCCTGTAAGTGGGTTTGTCTCTGATTAGCAGTAGTGAGGAAAATTGGGATCCCACCAAGAGACTTGGGCCAGGAGTAAAGAATTGCTGGTTTCAGTGTCTGAACTCTGCCTGAAGCTGAAAGCTTGTTTAAAAAACAGCTGGGGATGGAGAGGGAATAAGACAAACATTTACTGTAGGAAAATCAGAGGTGACTATGTGAATACAAAGTACTGATACATGTAAAATGAGAATCATGCCCCAGTTCTTAGATAGTAATATACTAAGATAAGAAAAAATATTTTGAAATTTGTGGAATTACACAGATGTAACATGCGCAGACAAATACGCAATCTTCCTAGCAGCTCTTCATTGCTGCCTTTCCCCTAACTTTCTGTGTTTTCTTCTCTGTGGCGTTATCTTTATGGTACAACCTTATGTTCTGTCTTCCAAGGTCCTCTCCAGCTGTCATACAAGAGGGATGCAGGAAAAGGTTTGCTGAGGAAAAAAAGGCTCTATGCGAGGAGCGAGGGAAGACTTTCTGCAGTTACCCTGGGGTTAATTGAAGTTTACTGTCATCTACCATTTCTTATTCAAATGTGAACAGCAGGTGATCTTACTTATCTTCTCTTTCCACTCTGGCAACATCTCCAAACACAAAGCAGTCTTTCTCTCCCAACTTCTGGTAACGTCACCAGCTAATATGATAACAGCTCTTGCCACCTTGCTGAGAGGCACAGAAGCATATTTTTGGAGTAATTATCTTATCACTTAAGGACTGAAATGTTCTACTTCTGTTATGAGCTGCAATTTCCATTGTTTGCTAGAAGAACAAAACCATCATTGAATAAGCTTTACAGCCACGGAAGAAATAAGAAATAATACAGGCAATAAATTATGCACTGCAATATGTGCAGCAAAGCTTAGCAACAGCATAAAGGATCTTCTTTCCTTTAGAAAGTCTGTGTTTCCTTCATTAGCATGAATTTCTGAGGATGCCTTGGGCTACCTGCATGCTACTGAAAGGACTGGTAAATCGTTCTGGAGGCCATGAGCCTCACCTCAGTAATTTACCAGGATAAGTCATCAGTATCTCCACTAAAATCACTGGGGCTTAATGGTGGGGTTTTGTAAGTTGACAGAGCTCCATTGGCATCTGTTGAACTGTGCTGCTTTGACTGTGATGATCTGCCCCGCAGAAATCCCAGCTGATGTAATTGCCTAAGTCAAACAGGGTTCACATATAACTTTGTTGCAAGAAAAATGTTACCCTTCCAAGACTGAAATGTGCTGGAAACCCTCTGAAGATCCTTGAAAAGCTCCCAGTTGTCTCTACGCGATCATCATTAATATCAGCCCAGGGGGTCCACAGGGAACGTAAAGCCCAACCATCGGTCAGGTACATACTTGCGTGGCGTCAGGAGATGATTTCAGTTAGCTTTATGAGATCCAGTTCTTACGACACGATTTTCAAAAGGGCCTGAGACAGTTACACTGCCATTTCCTACTGCATTTCAAAGAGTTATTGAGCACATGCACTAGACTCAATTTCAATAAACCTGTACTGCTAACACATCAAAGCTATGGGCAAGCTCTGCGTGCTGGCCATTGTTACCAGTACCTGTTTTGATTGCAACGTTGAAATAACACTTCCATTATTAAAAAATAAAGAACAGAATAAACTGTTTCAGATGTTTCAACACATCACTATTTGGGTTTTGGGTTGGTTGTTTGGTTGAATTTGTTTTTTTTGGTGTTGCTTTGGAGTTGGGTTTTTTGCTAACAGGTTTTCTAAAATAAACAGTCTCATAATAATTAAAAGTTATCAATCCACATCCTTTTACTAACACAGAAAATTCAGTAAGTGCGCTGTTTGATGGATGCTGTTAAAGCAGATTGTGGCAGAAATTTCATCAAGAAATTGTTGAGACAAAATGAAACCCCTCTTTTGCCAGCATAGAAGGATGGATTAAGTGTTTAAATGCCAGGCTGACTGATACCTTAGCAACCAAAACTGATGGCCTTCTCTTGGGCTGTTTTTGCTGCTCAAGTGGCTTCTGGCAGCCAGGAGGCTGGTTCTAGTGTTTAGAAGATGATCATTCAGGACATGCAAGACAATGAAGTTTCACCGGCATAAATTAGAAATTATTGGGGAGAGAATGAAGTTTTCTGTTTCAGACTTGGCTATTTTTTTCTGTTATTCTGTGCAGGATCAGGTTCTGGGCTCATCTCTGTTCTGTGCAATCTCTTTTCTTCTCCTAACGTATGAAAGGCTGAAAAAGAGATGATGCCTTCTCTGATAAGGTCGAGCAGGCAAATAAGGTTCTCTGTGTACTTGAAAGGGTGTCCTGAGTTTGTCACATACAGAAAATGCTTCACATCTTGGAAAACATAATGGGGTCCTGCAAATAGCCCTCCTGTGCTCCCAACAGCAACTGTTTTTGCGGGTACCTGTCGCAGCAGTGCTCTATACTGAAATGTAAATAAGGTGACTGTACAGTTCCTCTTCCCTGCTTTAGAGCTACTTAATACGAGCACTGCTATCAGGAGAGAGAAGCTGTGGTACTATGTAAAGGAGATGTCAGTGTCTTCTTAATTAATGAAAGATAAAAATGTTTTGTAATCACAGATGTTATTACAGCCTTCTAGCTTTCAACTCAATTAGAAAGATGGAACAGCAGAAAGTATTTGAAGACTGTTTCTTCTCTGGATTATTTAATATGGCCAGAGGGCATAGAAAGAGGTTTTTTCTGCAAAGGAGGCTGCTGCTTGTGAAGGAGGTGTGATTGCCTTAAGGAGAGATGATTTGTGTCACATACAGAGCTGTGTTTGCAGCTGAAAACTGGATTTCTCCCACTGAAAGATGTTATGCTAACTGCTTTCCTAAAGCCCATTGTGAGAGATCTGGACCCTGAATGCTTGGCAGGTCCTGGGGCTTGGTGCTTAGTGCCATCTATACAGCTGGAGTTGGCATTGCTGCACTGATGTTGACCTCTTCAGGGGGATGTACTCATTTATACTGGCTAGAAAATACCCTGAAAATACAATTCCTTTGGAATCAGAAGGATACTAACATATTATAGTTGCATTTGCCTGAGATTATTTTCAGAGTAAGGAATGCTGCATGAAGTTTCCAGCTTTATTCTGTATTAGGACCATCTGACAGGGGTAATCTTCAAGTTAAATGCATGCCTGGTGTGCAGGCAATATGAGATGGTGCCAAAGACACTTGCTTTACAAGCTAAACACCACACATTGTCTGCAACATCTATTTTTCTCTATAATCAATGCACTTAATTAATCAGCTGCATACTGAGAAAGTGCAAGGTGGCTAATCGCTTCAATCATTAAGCAGTGGTATTAATTTTCACTTAAGGCATCATCTGTGGAAAATAAATTAAGATTGTTGAAATGAGAAATGCACAGGGGTGGAAGAAAGTGGATAAGGACATTTCTGCATCAGTTCTGGTTGACGCTTTTGAAATTGGCTTGTGTCTCTCTCCAGGGTTTCTCCAAGTAAGTTTTTTGGAAAGATTTTCTTTTTTTGTTTGGGCAAGAAAAGTAGAGGAAAAGGTGTTAGTGCTCACTGTTTGCTCTGAAGGACCTGGTATTGCTTTGTTTTAGTTTTTTATTACCTTCCTTTCTGCAGACCAGTTAGCTTTTGGAACTGGCCAGGAATCTTCCATTAGAACAGTATTTTTTCTAGGAAAGATGAGTGTTTTATAAAATCAAAGTGTCCAAGGGAAGTGAAATTTTGAATGAGTTCAACCTGATTTTAAATATTTGACTTCTAGAGTGCATTGAATTAAAACAGCAGCAATAAAATCCCAGTCTGGTGCATGGTCCGCTTGGGTGAACAGGGTCAGATACATGGTCCCCTGGAGGCAGTGTGCATCAGGTGATTTTAAGAAAACCAAGTTCAACAAAATAAAATAAAGAGGTTCTGTTTCCCCAAAGTGAAAATACCACCTTTTGGGTTGAAAAAGGCAAAAACATTTTTGAAGATTTTTTTATTTGGAAGCTTTTAAAATTTTCCTTTTTTTCCCAGTAATTATATTATAGTTAATATAACCATATATTAATTATATTAACTATACTCTTTAAGATACTAACCAGTGTTGAAATCCTTGAATATCCATAAGCATTGAAATGGCACTTGATTAAATTTCATTCTGTAGTTACATTTTGGCTACAGAGGTGTCACCAGGGAACTCTGAATTAGATAGCACATGTGGGGAACACTAGTCCCTCTCGAAGCTTCATCAGAATTTGCAGGTGTTAGGGAGAGATTTTGAGGCCCAGTGGTGATTTTGGCAAGGAGAGTCTCAAACTCACTGTTAACTAGTGGGTGCACAAGTGGTTTTAAAAGGAGAGTTTGGGCCAAGCCCTTTGGGTAAGCCAAACTTGCAGAAGAGGAGGGCAGGGAGGGATGAGGAGTCTGCTTTATTCTGCAAAACCATAATAGCCTAAATACAGTAGATAAAGATGCAGATGATCTCCAAGACTTTAAACACCTCTCCTTCACTGTGCCTGTAAAATAATTTGGTTCATTCGAAATAAATTCGATTATTTTCTGTCCTGGCACTTCATCTTGAAATGATTGTTTGTTTTGATTTGTTTGATTTTAGTTGTATGCCTTTATGTTCTCCATATTAATATTTCACTTCTCAGTAGCTATGTAGGTGGTTAAGATATTTTTAAACGCCTGCCCTGTTTCAGATTGCTTTGATTTAAATATAATGTTCTTAATTTCTGTTGCATTCCCCACAGAAGCAATAAGCGTAAGGAACATCTCTTAGAGGAGAACAGAATAGCAGTGTGCAATGTCTAATAAAATGTTGGCCTCATTGAAGTCACTGGTAGTTTTTCCATTAAGTTCAGAGCAATCAGAAATTTGTCAGATTGTATGAATAACAGGTTTGTAATGTTTGTTCTACTGTGTATTCCTTTTTTTTGAATCATCACCGTAAGAGTCATAGGCTTCCTAGCTTGAACAGAGTAAATAATGACACCAAGATCTGTGGAAACATGACTGCCTAGGATAGCATGTTTTACTGTGGACCAGGAGCTTTATTTGATGAAACTTCAGCCACTTCCAGTGCTGTGTAGCTGTTGTTTGGTGAAAGTTAAGTGGATATGGTAGTGGATGCCTCAGTCACACGTCCCCTGTGTTGTCGTTACTCATAAGCTTTGTTGTTGTATTATAGATGAAGGATCATTGGAAATGTTCTGCAGGCAGGTTGTGGTCTGGACTTTATTAAAGGAGATTAATCTCTCTTTGAATATGTACAAAGGAGAGCACAAAGGCTGTGCTGTGTTCAAGGACTTCATAATTTCAGTGCTAGCACGTGTTTTTTACAATTACTTCTTGTGAGAAACTAAATCACTTTAATTCAGAGGCACTTAACTCAGTTGCTGAATTAGTCAACAGTGATACTGTGTCTGACTGATGTAATTGCAGATCTTTCAGTCAGCTAAGGATGTCTAGGACATTTCTTAAATTTATGCATCCAGTAAAATACTGTAAAAATATTAGTTATTATCAAATATACTAACCTTTAAGACAGGAACCTGGAATGATCACATACTATTGAAAAGCATAAATACCTGCAAAATGTAGTACGTGTGGATTTACATGAGAATCTCTGTTCTGAAGATCTCACCTTCACTCCCTGAAATTTCAGATTTGGTTTTCACTGGTTTTGCTGATTCCACATGGAATAAACAATGCAAACTTTTTAATTGTTGCAAAAGCATATAAATTGGTCCATTAAAATCCCTGAGAACCCAGCATGTCTTGACGGATATTAGTCATATTATTAATACTCCCCTGGGATGTTCTCAAACTATGCTAATAAGGTCAGCATGCGACTGGAATAAAACAGAATCTTCAAGACCTTTTAACTCGTAAGGCATGTAAATCATCCTGTGTTTGCTTTTTGTGACAAAGGAAATGTAGATAATGGTTTATGTTATGTTTTTTGAGTCTCTTTCCTGAAATTGTCACCTCCTTTTGATTCACCTGCAACGTCACTTTTATGTGTCCATTCACCTTCCATATTCATGTGATTTAGGTGAAGCACCAGTTGAGAGTTGTTAATGGCTTCTTCTCTTGTCAGCTGAGAAACCTTTCAGAAAAAGGAAAATGCACCACCACTTTCTGTCTCATCTGTTTCAACTTTCAGTTCCTCTGTGTATCACCAGATGAGCTCTCCCTGTCCTCCCCTCTCCATAACCACCACGGACCAGGTCTGTCTGTTGTAGCTAATTCCCCAAACCATCTAAGCCACTTTGATTTCCCTCTTTGCAGAACTGCAATTTGCCTATTTTGTGACAACAGATTGGTGTAACCTGTTAAAGTGGTCATCCTTAATACCCTGCCAAGTTTGTTTTCTGAGTGCTGTTAAAACCACATGTCCAGTATTCTTGCACTTTGCTGTGAGCATTGCTGGTAGTTGATCATTTTTTAATGATTCTGACTGTGATGCCTTTGTGGTCACAGAGCATGATGCCGAAGCCCGCTAGCCACGCACAGCAGCAGGGAAGTGTTTGCTCTCCCAGTGCAAGTGGCTGCTCTTCGCCCAGACCATGTCATATTAAATGACTGGATTCCAGTGACTGCTGAGTTTGTACTGCAAACGATAGGTTTTCTTACACTGATGGGAAAAATTGTCTCTTATCCACCATATGCCACGTAAGAGACCTATATGCTGGGCATGACCTGAATCCTGCCCACTGTGTCTGGTGGGAGAGCCCATGGCAGATTTTGGTAGACATTGGATTGGGCTCACTAACAGAAGCAAGAGGGATTAGCTCCCCTTCTCTTCCAGCTCATCCCTCCAAGAGGCTGTAAGTGCTGACTGACATCAAAACACTGCAAACACAACCTTTACTGCAGCTCGGCACCCAGCACACATTTGATGTACTGACAGACTTGTCAGTTATTTCTTACAGGAATATAACTAAGAATAATGGACCTGAACTTTGTTTCTCTGCTGCCAGCTTCATACCTCTATTACTCTCAACTTCAGTAGGTCATACTAATACATAATCAAAGTATCTGAAGGGGGAAAAAAATCCATGTATTGGAAAGGGCATGCGGGCCAGGCTTTTAATAAAATGGAACACTAAAGCTAGATGAAATCTGTGCTCACAGTATTTTTCAGTAAAAGTCATTGCCCAATTTGTATTTGCTATTACAGTAAAATAATCCAACAGCTCACACATCTCTAGCCACTTAGATGCCAGGTTTTTTTTCTTTTTTTCCCCCCTGAATTAAAGAAATAAATGAGTTCATTCCATAGTCTGAAGCTTTAAAGCTTTAAAATTGCTGCTTGCCCTGAAAATCTTTAACAGTAACTAGCTGTTTAATTTATTTTTATTTTACTAATTTAATTGTCTTAGCAATATGCCTCCTTATGAACATTCAGTACCCCCTCAGTATGTTGTAGGTATAGCTTAAAGATTCTTGTGCACCCCATCCGAAAATTAAGGAATGTTTGAGCAGAAATAAGTTTTATTTTTTTGTAGGTTAACTTGCTTTTGCTTTCAGAACCGTGGCTCTGAGTAACTAAGAACTGGTGATGTACTTCAGGTTTCCTCCATATCAACCTAAAAATTGTGGAGCAGGCTAAGAATGCCATGAGGTGAATTGCGAAGCAGCCTCTTTATTATAAGCACAAGTTCATTTGGCTTCTTGCTTTTTAATAAAGTCTCATGCCTGCTTCAATTTCTTATGCTTTTTCCTATGTCAGGTGAAGATGCAAGGGAGAGGAAATGGAGAGTATTTCAATAGCTAGTCTTATTCATAAAATTTTGTTAGGAAAAAAAAATTCTCCACTTCTTAAAAATTCTCCTCGGCCTAAATTCTCTGAGTTTGTGATTCTTTTTTTGGTCCTGTTTGACTATATACCTCTGAGCCAAGCATTATCAAACAGCTGCAGAGATTTAGATGTCATTTAGCTGGATGGATTTGAACTTTGATTTTTTTTTTTGTTTATTATTTATTGGTAAAACATTCAACAGTCTTGGTACCTGAGAATGGAATTGATAATTTCTTCTGTTTGAAGCTTTAAAAAGTTTGTACTTAGATCTACCTGTGTGGGATACAACACTGTGGTACTGCCCGGGTGCTTTTTCCCCATGTGAAATAGTTTGTTTAGCCACAGTCTTTCTTTTTGAAGATGTTCCCATGCTGAAGAGCACCAGCCAGCAATGTAACTTGTGGTGGTTTTCTGATTTTGTCTGCAGGGGAAGTAGGAAATTAATGAGGAAAAAAAAAAGTAAAATCGGGTTGTGTGACGTTGCAGTGCCAAATGATATGGAGAGAGGATCATCAGTTACTTGACAAAGGAAATGTGTTTAATGTAGAAAAAGAACATAATGTAAGATGGTCTTAGTGAAGCTATTTTTCTTCATAGCTGTAATTTTAAAAATAACGCTGCCTTAATGAAGATAAATATAAATATTAAGACGAGACTGTTTTTTTTTTTCCCCTGAATTGTTTGTTTGTTTGTTTTTAAACTTAAGTAATGAAGGAGTTTCAGCTTTGCAAAATAAGAAGTTACATCAGGTGGGACAGCCAGTGCTTCTTCCTTTAAATTCTAATGACTGGATTATTTGAATTGTGACTGCTTGTTACCTCAACTGTTTTTACTGTTTCAAATTAAGCAGTCATCACCTGTTGTTTGTGGTCGGTTTATCCTCTTTTGGCTGTAGTGCCTCTAGTGTTTCTTTTGACCTAATCCCAGATGCTTAATGAATGTTGAAGTAAGAGCTTTTTTAGTGATAACTTCAAAGTGAAATCACCATTGTGGTGTGCTCTGTACTTGCTCATTCTGTGGCTGAGCAGGGCCTCTAGCGAATACCTGAAACTGGAATACCAGGAGAGTTTGTGGGCATCTCAGGTAACATTCAGGACCCAGCACATTTCTCTATTCCATCCATTTCAAGTGATGCTATAATGTGTTAGTTGCTGACTGTTTTGAAAAGGAGGATGGCAGAAGTGTGTGCTGCAGTCTTATTAATTATTCAAGATGTGTCTGGTGCTGTCTGGCTCAGTATTTTTACTTTTATTATGTACCTGTAAGAACTGGGTAAAAGGCTTAAGTTTCTGGAGGGAGATGATGATATTCACCGGCAGTGAATTTTCTCTTTAAGGTTAATATTTTTGAACACAGCCTATTACATTTTGGATATATTTTCGGTATTGGCAAGGTCTTATATGCAGTTCAGAATTTGTTGGATAGTAATATAGGACATGTAAATTAGTTCATGTAGTAGAGGCAGAGCTGTTTAAGAAGTTGCAGAGTTTTTTCATTTCTGTTTAAAAAAAAAAATAATCACAAACCAAAACAAAATAGAACAGCATGCTTCCCATGGCAGAGAGGAGAGGGCTTACTGTATGACTACTGACTTAGCAACAGTGCCTCTTTTTCATTAATGAACTTCAAGCCTTATAGCACCTCTTCTAGGCAAACTATCCTGTTGCCTCCTTCTTTGCCTCCTGGTAAGCATCTTCCGTATTCCTAAGCTTGTGTGTATAAAACTGAATTTTGTTTTTCCACCACATGATGTCGGTGATACTTAGTACAGCTTCTCTGAGATGGCGTATGTTGTAATTTGAGCCCAGGGGTTTGCTCACTTTGGATCAGTAAAGAAATCAAACGAGCAAAAGTTGTCTTTCTGCCTCAGATCTCTAAAGATTTGCAGTTGCCTGAAGAGAGTAAGACCAGATGCCACCTGTGTTAAAAATGTTTCTCTTCTTTTAAAAGATTCAAATCTCTGGGCTAAATTCACCTGTGATACAACCTCATGAATAGAATCAGACTGTGACCAGCAGGACGTGTGTCTTTAATTGTTTGTCTCCTGCGGTAGCATGTGAGCATAGGTACATTTCTTGAGGTACAGAGAAAGGGAGAAGTATATGTGAATTATGCTTCAGAGGCTTGCTGCATTATTCAAGATACATCATTTTATTACGGACCTGAGCAACACATGGGACAACTGATTTATTGCTATTGTCATATTTTACATAATGAATGTTTTACACAGAAGATTTTACTGCTTGTATTTTAAAAGGTACAGGGCAATTCTTTGGAAAATGCCAGTCTAAGCTTATTTTTAAGGAAAGTAGAATTTTACGTACAAGCAAAAATACTCTATTTGTGTTTTGGTATACAAGCCATATACTTAATAAATAATTGAAAGAATCTCATGATCTGATCCAGTACTCTTCTATTAGCATCTTATTTGGGGTAGAGGCTAGAAAGCAAAAATAGTGGTACGCCTTAAAATACAATACCATTCCTTTCTGTAATAGCATTTTTATTATATGATAGACAGTATTTGTAAGTAATTGTGTATAGAAGGTGACTGATAAACATCAGAAACATCAAGTTCAAATCGTTTTGCAGCAATGACTGGTTGTGATTGAACACGAAGGATGGGATTCATCTTGTTCTAACACAGTAAGCCTAATGACTAGTCTAAGGCTAAATGACAATCTATGATCAGTGCCTAAGAGCGGTGGCTTGAGTTGCTCCCTGGAGAAGACGACCAGGCAACTACCTTAGATATCGAAAACCAAGTATTAGACACTTCAAGTCTAAGAGAAGTAACTGCCAGTAGACTAGTTTGCCATTAAAACTGGAAAGTGAATCACCTGAATGGAAAACCACAATCTTTTCATTTCAGTGTGCTGTTGCAGATCCTCATTTGCACTGGCTTTGATTGCCATCTCCCGGGTTCCTACCCTGATGAAATCTCCATGTTAGCAATAAATTCCCTCTTGCTGTCTGCTGGAGAGTCCAGCCAGTGGAGGAGAATGGCAGACCACGGATTTTAATATTCAGTTCCCCAAACACAAGATGAAATATGTTAGCTATTCACTGAAGCAGTTCCCTTTTTGGTCCAGTGTTGAAGCTGATCTAATTCTCCCTTTTTTTTTAAAAAAAAAAAAAAGAAAAAAGCAAAAAAGAAAAAGGTTAAGGCTTAGATATTTGGGGATTTGATCTTTAAATTAGCAACTTGAAGCAGTCCATTTGTACTTGTCGCTGCTGTTTCATTACCCGTTCCACTGCTTCCATAGTGTGGGCGGAATATTCCTTCATGAAGCTGAAACTTGCTGTCTTTTCTCAAAGACCCTAATGAAGATAAATTTTGCAGTCAGCAGTTGTTTTCTTTCCAAGAATTCTTCCTAATTTTGTACTTTGTGGATGGTTCCTGCTACATTAGATATCTTTTTCCTTTGAGTGCAGTGATCCAAAAATCAAGCAAATAAGAGCTATAAGATGTGGAAGAGTGCGGCACAACTTTGTTTATAGCCTTCCTAAAGCAACCTTTCCATAAGCTGGCATTTGGTTACATGGGACATAGGGCAGAGCTGCAGTTTGCTGGAGGGTTGGCTGAATCGGTCATGCTGGAATCCCTTTGCCTGTTGCTGCTCTGGACACGAGTGGTATATCTGCACAGCTAGAAGGGCTTTTCCATCCCTAATTCTTTGCATGAGGGAATTCTAGGGGTCAAAGCAGTTCATAACTACCGTGAGGTGCTTGCATGTCTGATGATGTCCTGAAAAATCAGCCTCACTAAACCCCCTTTGAGCTTAAGGTCAATGTAAGTAGGACTGAATTTCCTCCAGATGGGAAAAAACCCACAGCTGACCCATGACTGAGTTTAAATTCTCATCTGTACAACAGTTTTAGAGTGAAAACTGAAGTTCTGACTGAGTAAGAAGCTGGCGAGTGCTGAGTTAGACCATACCAACCTGAAAGAAATGATCTGAAATCACTGGAACTAAGCTTAGTTGTTTGCAGTCTGCATGGTTTTTAGACCATGTCTAGTCCAAGGCAGTAGTTTGAGAAAGTTTCTTTAATTTGTGATTGAAGTGCATTTATCTCCAAAGGTTACCAAGCTAGACACTGCGACAGAGTAGGTTTTATCTGCTAATGAAATTAATCAGAGAGAGTCATTGTTTCTATTTTGACTTCACCGTAGGATGTGGTTCTCCATCTTGTCCTGCTAGGAGTAGATAGTTAGTGAAGAACAGGACTGGATCTTCTGTTGACAGGCTCATTTCTTTTTACTGCCATGTATTGGATGAAACTTGGCCCCTTGCACAAATCCTTGTCACAGCTCCCCTGACACTGCAGAATCCAAACTTCCTCTGTGGCATTAAGATGGGATGTCTGTTGCCAGGTGCACTGGGTGAGGACCAGAGTCTTTTAGCTCAGGATCCTGCCTCCAACAGCAGCCAGTAGTGGCTGCCTGGGGCGCAGTACAGTCACCACGTCAGAGACTCTGTGGTATCTACCTGATTATTGGCCTCCCAGCTCCTAGCATTCACCATTTTGTGGAGTGTTGGAGAAGGAGGAAGAACAGTATCTAATACCCCTTCCAGATTTATCTTGAATTAATTTGTCTAACCATTTTTTGATTCCACTTGGGCTTTTAACCTCTTTATTGCTGGGAGGCAATGAATTTTGTAACTCACTACATGTTCTGTGGAAAAGTACTTCTTGTTTTCCACTGCTTCTAAATTTCCCTGTGATAATTTCTATGCATTCCCACTAGTTCTTGTGTTATGAGAAGCAGTAAATAATAACTCCCTGTCCAGCTTCTCTGTGCTATTCATGATTTATAGACCACTGTCAAATTCCCCTTCTTTCCCTGGCTGAAAAGTCAGGTTCTGTTTACTCTTAGCTCACACAAATCTATGTCATTCAAAGTGCTGTATAAGCAGTTGTGGTAATTAAAAGAGGTGGATTAAACATACACCTTAGAGACTTTGAAGCACTGAGAATTTGTGGCTATAGCTGACATTATTGGAAGGCATCTTCAGGCTGAAATTCAGGGCCTTAGTTTACAGATATGGAGAAATCAATAAGGACACTTACAAAGGGATTCCGCTATGTTTGAGCTGGAGAACAACATCAAGCCATGTGATAGGCATTCTGCAAATCTCTGCTCCATTCAAATGCTGCCAAACATTTATTGTCTGTGTTGAATATAAGCAACCAGGCTTTCTGAAATGATCACCCAGAAAAATCACTGTACAGTAACTTGAATGGTATTTAGTTTTACCCTCCCAAGGATCAAGGACCGTTTCATGCTGGCACAAGTTTTTGGGAGTTAAGGGGCTTTGAATGCAAAATGCAAAGACTTTGGTGCCACCAATGGACTGTCTATTCCTGTACCCCAGGAACTGAGAATCTGCTGAAGGGGAATGTTTTTAGGAGCAAATCTATTCATACACGAGTCTCAAATTATCTTCAGTAGCATGCTCAGCCAAATCATAAAAAGAATACAAGTACACATTAATTAAGAATTAACATAATTCTGTTCCTTGAGATTGGTGTTTATTAAAATATAAACTCTGTGAACATACACTTGAGAGGAAGATTCTAAATATTTTTAAAAGCTTAATTTTCAGTCACCCTTCATTTATTTTTTCATTGAGAGAAGAAAGAAGATGGCACTTGACTTTCTAAAACTTTCCATTTGCTTCTCAGATATAGCATCAAAAAGTTGCTGAGTGTCCTTAACTCTGCTGATAGGGCAGAATCAGGAATGATTGAGATTTATATGAAAAGCAGAGATATGGGATGACATTTTCAAAAGCGCCCAAAAGCTGCATTTGTGAATCTGTTCAGACAACTGAAGGACCAAGAAGAAAATATGTAAAGGGATTTTCAGGCATATATGCTGACCATTAATGCATTTTCACATTTGAATTTTGAGAAATTTACATTCTTAGGCATTGAAATGCTTTTAGAAATCTGACCATTTGCTGTAGTACAACAAGAGAGTTTTTGAAAAATAATTCTATGATGGAAGACTCAAGTGTCTGGTCACTTCCACCACTGTTTGGAACACAGGATGTAACCTTTGTCCTGCCACACCAAGTAGCATAACATCTAAATACTCTTACGAGTGTTGGTGAACAGACCCTCGGTAGTAACCTGAGTTCTCACACCACCTCACAATTAGCCACACTTTTTGGAAATACTAATAGTCCTCAGGAGGCTTTGCACTCCATAAAGCATCTTTCCCCAGGCTTGCTGGTGTGGTAAATGGCACAGCCCAACAGGGACTGGTTTGTGTCCTGTTCACAGAACGAAGAGAACAAATCCATTTTTCTGCTGACTTACTGAACTTCCTTGTGTTTTTCAGAATGCCAAAGCCAGCTATGACTTCAGCAGTAACGATCCCTACCCCTACCCCCGCTATACAGATGACTGGTTTAACAGGTAAATGGATTTTGATCAGCTGGCTCTTCACTTTGATTTGCTTAAGAAATTGTAAGTATTTGCTGATATTTGTGGAATGCCTGTTTTCTGCTAAATTCAAAAGTTGCCAGAGCAGAAGCTGCAGTCTCACTATTGCTTGAAAATTAGAGGTTATTTACGACTTCATTATTTAGATAACCTCTAAATAGCACCGAATAACCATTTTATAGTTTATAAATGAAGTTGCTGCTTCAGAAGAGTATATATTTAAACCATTTGAATGGGTGATAGCCACATACCTTTTTCTGTCAGCTATCTTACAACATTATGGTAACCAAACCTGTATAGACTGGTTTCCCATCTACTGTGTCTGAGGCAGTATCGCTGCTAGCTAATTTTAAGGGGAGCAAGCTGAAAATAGAAAAAGGCTTTGGGGTGAAAAAAGTCTTTTCATCCAACTGTAGACTCAGAAGGCAGAAAAGCAGCATGGTGTAGAATGACCAGTTTAAAAACAATTAAATTTTAAGTTCTGAATCATTTATCTGCTTTTTCACCTTGAGTTAAGGGAAGTATACATGGGTAGCATTTCAGGGCTGATTCTGAGGTATTTCTAGCTGCTAGAGGAATTAAAGTACGTACACTGACTGGGAACCTGTTCTGTTGTGTTTACGAACCTGGAATCAGCAGTGCAGCTGTGCTTGTTGTGTTATTTCTCCTGAACACATCCTGATTGCCCAAGACCAGCTTCTTCCTCAGTATGTTTTGAATTTAGCCAGTTTCCAGCAGCAGTTCTGTTTCTCAGTGTATGGTATAAATAAGAATGACCCAGAAGACAAGGCTTCAGATTTTAGAAAGTGTGACTATTTTTGTTTCCCTGAACAATTTTTTTTCTTAAAGTGGAACAGAAACACATTTTGACATTTTTTTTGAAAATCACATGTGCCTTGAGTTCTGCATCTGTCCCATGAAAGGCCCTTTCTGTCAGGCTCCTAGCAAGATGTTAATGTACTCAAGAGTGCAGAGTCCAAGGCACACCTATAACGTGGGTTTACTACCTGGTGATCTCAGCGTCCAACATCTCTGGCTGTGCACCATATTCCCCAGGGTCTCAGGCAGGTTATGGCTTGGATTTACAAAAATTGTTCCAGGATATTTACAATGACATTTCCAAATGCCTTCTAGATGGGTAAGTATAATTGATGTTGCCGCTTTTACATAGCAGCACCACTGAGGATTTGAAAACTCTTACAGGTTTCAGGGGTCAGTGTTCTTATCAAAAATTATTTCAGGCCTGTTTGATGTGGTTTTCATCTCTAACTTAGTATGGCTATATGGATGGCCTCTGAGTTTTGTGGGGGTTTTTTTTGTTTTTATTTCTAAAGAAATCAATTTTAGTTCTGTCAGAATGACACAACAAAGAAGTGGAGCAGCTGTGCTTCCAGCTCAGACACAGGCTTCCTGGGATGGATCAAACAGATTTAGGAGCTGTGATGTCCTCCTTTGAAGTCCTTTTTCAGCCAAAGCAAGATGCCAGTGAGATTTCTCCTTTATTTCCGGAAAGGACATCTGACACTTTTAAACTGGTATGAATCCAATTAGTGAATGGAAAGTTGGAGGAAGACTAGGGCTCTAATTTGTGAAGGTCTACTGCCTTTATCGCTTTATTTATGCAAAGGAGTTTTGTAGGAGAAAGATGTCACTTAGCTCTGGAGCAGCACAGAGGAAAATTAAATTTAGCTTTAGTGCGTAATGGTAGCTTCTGTCATTTTCAGTGTGGAACTTCATAAAACTAAGTGTGTTCTGCCAAGCCCCATTAACACTGATTGCGCTGCTATCAAGTATTTTGTAGTGGGGCACAGTTTGTAGTCCTCACACGTTCTGCAAGGTGGCCCTGGAGGCAGAGTTACCTCCTGAAGTTTCTTAAAAGGGACTACAGGCATCCCAGATGTGGCAAGGGTTATAATCGCTGGCCTCAGGTGCCTCTGGCTAACTTCAAGCACCCAGTGAAGAATTGAGGGTGAGCAGGACGGTCACCTGTGACCCGATCTGTAATTATTGAGAACATATGATTCAGGTTTTTAAAGAACTACGCCACTTTCTTTTATTTCTTTTGTTGAGACAATGGAGAGCTTAAGTCAGCAAGTCAGGAGGAGCAAAGCGATGCAGAAATTGCTTTGCAGATTTCCTTCATTATTCTTTTCAGAAAAAAAATGATGCCTAGAAAGTATAGCATTCTTTGTCACAAACCTTGATGTCTCTTGGGTGAGACAGGGAATTTTCTGCCTTGCAAGGTAAATCGCGGGAGCAACACATCCCTTTCCTGCCTGCACAACTTGAGAAGGCTTTAAAATTCAAGATTTCATGCTTTCTCCAGGCTAAGATGCAAACCAATATACCATATCTAGCTGTTCAGGAGTAGTTGTGACTATGTTTTTCTCTGCATATTTCTTTGCTATGCTGTTAATCAAGCTGATGTGCTCATATATAATCTATTGTCATAACTTCTGACTCCTGAATTGTTATTACTGGTAGGTTACAACTGTTTGCCTGTGACAGTCTGTCTTCTCCATATGTGTAGCTGCGCAGGTGCGTCTGGATAGAGAGTAGTTACACAGAAAAGCCATTCAGAGAAACCTGCAATAAAGTCTCCATTTTGCTCAGTTTGCAGTCAGTGATCTATCTCCCATTGAATTTTATGCATGCAGGAGGATCAGACTCAAAATAGGATCGCGTAATATCCCTTTTTCCATAAAGAATACATTTCTATGTGAGCAATTCAAGTGATTTGTGGAACAAGAAGCAGAGGACTGTTTTTTAAAGAGATGTACCAAGGGGCTTTTGTGAGCTGCCAGCTGCATGTGCAAAGTGTCATTAGACTTTAAGAAAAAAAGGGAGAGGTTTTTGCATGGAGTATTTCATTAATCACAGCTGCTCTGCTTGTAAGCACAGACTCCCCTTCCACTTCATGATTTTTAAGGCTGCTGGAAGCACTTTGGCCTTTCCATCCAACAGCCACTGGCCCATGAAACCAAGCAGGGTGGGTTTTTGGAGAGTGTGATGCCTCAGGCAGGGAATTTCAGTCAGGCTGCTGTTACCAGGAGAGTCACACCGATGCCTGGCAGCCAAGGGATTTGTTCCGTGCTTACCATACTGACTGCTTGACTGTGTCTAGACCCACAGCTTGGGTACCAGGATAGAGGGTATACTGGGCACAACACCGGGCAGGGCTGTGTTTAAGCCTGAGGAGCAGTGAAGCACCCTGATCCAAGCCCTGTTCCCAAAAGTAGAGGCAGCCCACAGCACTCAGAGTGTGCTTTAGGAACCACTTGGGGAGCTGCCTGTGATTTTTTTTTTTTTTTTTTTTAAACACCCACTCCTCCTGAACCACATTCAGTACCTTGGCATGTACCGTGCAGTGCGGAGGTACACGTAGGAGTCAGCAATAGCTTGCCCTGATTTCTTGTTGTGAGCATGCAGAAGGCATGACAGGGCTCCCTATCTCAGAGCACTGAGATTATGAATTTCTGCCATGATATAAATAACCACTAATTGTTTCCGTTCCTGTAGCCTTTGTATTCTCTCACTCAGATAAGAGTTAGGTGGGCAAAAATTATTCACTGTCTTGGAAACCTGTTTTTTTCAGAGATAAAAATGTCCTTTACTTGTTATGGATCCTAATAAAATACCGTTGAGTCAAGGAAAGAACTCCCCTTGACTTCCAGACAGCATTCATTAACAGTTAAAACGTCTGCTCCCCCCTCCTCATTTTTCATTCGATAATAATTATAATAAGCAGATTTAGCAGCTCTTTCTACCTGCAGTGTTACCACACAGGTTTCATGTAGGAGCCACAGCACTACTGCTGGTTACTGGCATGTTTTGATGCAGGCAGAGTGGCACATTTCCCCAAAGTAGGGGAACGCTTTCCCTTGGGCTCAGAAGCTGACAGTGTCATCTGAGTAAAAAGGGGATGGCATGGGCCCCACAGAAGCGTCCCTCTGAGCTTTGAATGTTTAACTGCTGCCCAGTGTAAGCAACTAAAGTGGTTAAGATAGGCAGATCATCCCAGCTATTGAGACTGCAGCTCTGCATAGCCCTTCCCTGTGGACAGCTGAAGTTAGGAAGGGTGGATCCTGTCCTTTGCTGTCTGCAGAAGCATTACAAAGCAGATGAACCTCGGTGAAAATCTGTGCCACCTCTGACTCTTTTTAAAAATATGTCGATAGAAGGGTAGGCACCATAGCATTGGCAGTGGCTTTTAGAAATAGAAATAGTTTTCAAAGACAAAGCAGAGTAAAATTTTCATAACTAGTACAGATATGTGATTAAACCAGCTGAAGGCAAGACTGTTTTTCAATTGAATCACCCTCTCCCACCTTAGTTTTTCATGGATGTTCCTGTAAAATGCTTGCATTATGGAAAACTTGCTCTGTATGCTAATACATGACTTGCTCTACATGCTAATATATGGCTTACCTTTGAAGTAACTTGTTCACAGGTGAAAATATTCTTAATTGTTTTCTATCCCTTTGTTTTAAACATTGAAATAATGGTGAAGAGGTAAATGTTGGAGAAAAAAGCTGTGATTTGTGCCTATGACATGGGTCACTTCATAGAAACGACAATGGGTTTATCAATGATACATGAACAGCAAATAGGGCTAAATTGGAGAAGTCTGGTATTTGCCATTAATAATTCAACCAAATGCATTTCCACTAACTCACATGTGATTTTTATTTTTTTTTTCTCCACTCAGCAGCATGGTATCTAAACCCTGAGCTGCTGGAACAAATCTGCTTGCAGTCTGCATCATGTGGGCCAGTGTGCTGGGGAGGCAGTGTCAGGGGGAGGACCTCCTGATAAAATATTTTCAGCAGGAAGGTCCTAATACAGTTTTTCCCTCTGAGAGAGAAAAAGCACACCTGATAGTGTCAGTTTTTTGCACCCCAGCATCAGTCAAGTCAATTTTTTAACAAAGCCATTTATTCTGCTTTGTGCCTTGTAGCTAGCCCACAGGTGACTAGATAATGAATGCTTAGCAACTGTATATGTTTTTTCACAGTTCCTTGAACAAGGGCATGAGGGAAAATGTGCTTGTTGAAAGAAATTCCTCCAGCAGCTGAATCTGTATCACTCTCCTCTCTGCCCCCTTTGTAAAAGGAACTTGCACGAGATCTTCACCCTTTCACGATCAAGGCACTGTGTACATTTGAGGCCAGTCATTTTCTTTCATGGAGCTACCTTTAAAAGTATTCTTCCAAGTACAGCAGGAAAAAGAATGTGTTGCTTCTCACCTCTTTATTAATGTTACACTCACCTTTGCCAGAGGTGCCTAAAGGGAGAGAGAGAGAGAGAGAGAGAAAAAAGATGATTAAAACAAAACAATTCTGCTGCCTCCTGGTATGGTTCACCTGGCACTCCATATAGCCTTTATAATACAGCATAGCTAATTGCTTGAATCCTTAACATACTATAGGAGTAAGGCCAGTTTTAATGCACAAAGTAGATTGATGTGAGCAGTAGGATGGATCCATATTGATTCAACATCTTAAACTTAAAAAACCCCAGGTTTTGCTAGTTTCTCTACTGCTGTGCTATTTTTTTTTTAATTAGATTGTATTGTCCATATTTATCTTCTCTGTGGTTTAATTTCTGTGATGAATTACGAGAAAGGAAAATGCAGTCTGCCTTCCTGCAGGACTGCCTCAGTGCCACTGCCAGTTAAAGGGTCTCTGCAAACCACTATAAAGCACTTCAGAGACACCAAGTGTTCTTGAGGTGCCACAAGTCAGCCCGAATCTGGACCTCCCTGTCACAGCAGAGACATTTCCCACTTGAGCAGAAAGCAGCAGTTCCGTGAGCTGGGAGCTGGAGCACCTTGTCAACTCTCTTGGGAGTTAGGCACTGGAGGATGCCCGTGGCCTGAGGTCCGGACAGGCCACAGCTCTGCTGTTGAGGAGTGCAGTGACCCTTGTGGCTTCCTTCTGCTACTCCAGCTTGATATTGCACCCACCTCCTTCCACAGCATTGCTTCTGTGGGCAGCGGTATGCTCCTTGCACGTGTTTGAATGGCCTTCATGCTGTGGGGTTCAAAATAATGGGTGTCACGCTGTCAAGTCACAAAAATAAAGGAGTTAATATTGAGTGTATTTTTACACTGTTCTGTCAAGGGCCTGTTTCTACTGACTAATAGTTGTTAACAAGGCAGAACCTGTTTGACAGAGTTAAAAAAAAGAAAGGTCTGAATACCTTCACAACTAAATGAAGCGTAAGTATGCATTTTAACCTCGGAGCAAGCATCGCTCATACTGTAGAGGGGCAGTTGATTATCTCCTGCTCCAGGAAGGAGTGAGCTCATCCGAGTATCCAAATACAGCACTCAACAGTTCACCATGGATCGGTTTGCCTCTGAAGTACTGGGAGCTGACTGAAGCAAAACCAGGACCACAGCGATCCAGCTCCGTTCAGCATGTGTATTAGCTGGGGTTCACCTGGTGTCTCTGTCTTCCATTTTGCAGCCATGGGACAAGGTGTGCAGGAGAGGTGTCGGCTGCTGCCAACAACAACATCTGCGGCGTGGGAGTTGCGTACAACTCCAAGGTGGCAGGTACGGTAGCAACTCAAGGTGTAAATGGTCCTTACGCCACTGTGCCATAGGCAGAACTTGTCCTGCAGAGACAGGGAGCGTTGCCCAGGACAGGACTACAGGCTGGCATTGGGCCATGTGTTTATTATTTTTCACAGTAGCTGGGGAGAGGAATTTCTCCATGGCTTTGCCTTTTCAACTGAGGGCTTTATATAGCCTCTTTAATAACATTGCAGAGGAACAGCTCTGCTCCTTCTTATGCCAACTCCTGTTTGTAGACTGATTTTTCAGTGCTTCTTCCCTGCGTAGCTGCAGAATCATTTGTGACAAATCTCATTTTGCAGGAGGTAAAATACAAATTCCTGCTGCACTTAGAAACTGCTTGAAAAGGCAAATCCCGTGCTGCTCTTACTCTTCAGGCTCTCACTGGGCAGGGCCTGCAGTGCTGTAAATCTGTGCTCACTGGTTTCCTCTGTTTTAACAAGCGATGCAGAGTGGCAGGAGTGGATGCACAGAATGAAATGGGGGATGCCTAGCACCCAGCATTCACACCTCGGGTGTGTTGGGTATTTTTACTTCTAACTAGCTCTTGTCTGTGCCGATAGACGGGATACAGTGCTTGGAGTGACTTAGGCACTTGGACAGCATGCGTTGGTTTAGTTTAATCTGAAGAAATCCAGTTTTCCTGCTCTTAAGACTGTTCCATGATGAGAAAGAACCACGGCACAGCAATATACTTGTGTTCCACTTTCATTTGCTGATCCACACTAAAACACCAGTGTGGGTGCACCCATTGCTTCCTGGGTATGGTTCACAGTGTGTGTGCATGGGCAGCTCTGCTCTGCTTGGCCAGTCCCTGTTTCACAGAATCACAGAATCATCTTGGTTGGAAAAGACCTTGAAGATCATCCAGTCCAACCGTTGACCTCACCCTGACCGTTCTCAACTCTACCAGATCCCTCAGTGCTGGGTCAACCCAACTTGGGACGGGGACTCCACCCCTGCCCTGGGCAGCCCTTTCCAACGTCCAACAACCCCTTCTGGAAAGAAATGCTCCCTAATTTCTAGTCTAAACCTTCCCTGGCACAACTTGAGGCCATTCCCTTTTGTCCTGTCACTTGTTACTTGGTTCAAGAGACTCACACCCCCCCCCTCTGCACCCTCCTTTCAGGTAGCTGTAGAGGGCGATGAGGTCTCCCCTCAGCCTCCTCTTCTCCAGACTAAACACCCCCAGTTCCTTCAGCCACTCCTTGTAAGACCTGTCCTCTCTTTCACTGCAGTGTCAGAAGAATTTGGGGAAGGCTACACTTCACCTGTCACCTAGATGACTGAAAGCTGAATGTCTGCTCCAGAAGGGCACCAAGCAATGTTTGCTAAGCTGTTACCCCAAGAAATACCACTGAGACTTAGTAACTGACCCAGCAGATCTAGTGCTTGTTCCCTTCAGTAGTGGTAATGTCCCCTTCAGGGATGGGACGTCGCACAAAATTTGCATTCCAGCAACAGCTACTCTTAGAGGACGATGCATTGAGACATATTTTGGCTAGACCTCACCTGTATGATTAGTATAACTCCTCAACTCCAAGCTGGTTGCTTAAAAGTCAAGAGGTTGAAGGCCTTTACTGATGACCAACAGCCTACAAATAATCTTTGATATTTGTCCACTTCGTAGCAAAATCCCCCCCGATTTTTGGAAGTGCCAGCCTTTCCTGCCCGAGGACAGCATGCACCTGTAGCTCCACCACCTGGTCAGCACGAACGTGGGCGCTCATTAGAGCTGAGTCTGCTGCTGGCAGGAGTCAGGGTCCATGTGTGCAAGTTGGTAGCCAAGGGGCATTGTGTGTTTTGCTTCTTGTACCTCTTTTTTGCCCTAAAGTTAAACCAGATGGCTTCGCTTCTTCTGTTTTTCCCCTCCTCCCTGGGGTCGATAACTAATTCTGTGGTTTCAGTGCAGATCTGCATTTTACAAGCATGTGACGGAATTTCTCACTCATTGAGTTTAACTTCATAATTTCTAGCTTGAATTAGCAGATCAGGAATATATCCAGCTTTGGTCTGGTTTATATTTGAAGTTTATACCACTTTTTTCAGCCTTACATTTGGCACATGGATTTTGTGTGGAATATAGTAAAAGCACTGGCTTCTAAATCAGGGTCCTCGCTGCCATTCATACTGTTTGGCTCTGTGGTATTGATTTCTTCCCATCTGTGTCCTCAAACTGTTGGGAAAAACTGAGCTTCAAATCAAGGCTACAAATGAGAGTTGGAATGTATCACTGGTTAGTCAGGCCTGTCAGTGAAACTGTCCTATGTGTGGGGTGTGATGGATGTGAGGGCTTGTGCTGCTATCTTTGTCACGCTCTCTGGCTTGCTTAGGGCCAACGCTTGGAGGTTCTACGAAGTTGGCATGTCCTAGGACTGTATCGTTTAAACTCTTAACTTGTGCTGCAGTATGGGTTAAAGGATGCAGCTTTTAGTTTGCTTTTTTCTCCAAATACTGGCCATATTTTGCTATTGCGTCTGCATGTTGACACAATGATATCTTTCCAGGAAATTGTTGTGTAGTGTGTTTTCCCCTCTGATTAGATTCTGGAAGAGAACCAAAATAAACAGAAAAATTACTTGAAAAACTAATGAAGTGTCAGCGCATCACTGACTATAAATTAGAGATGGATAACAACTTCCCTAGTTGTTACAAAATACTATTTTAAATACAATTAATATTACTTAAATGATAGGAAATGCTGAGATTGCTGAATACTACTGTTTTAAAAGTGTTTTCAAATAGTAGATCAAAAATACAGTGTAATCAGAAAGGTAACAATAAAATGCTTTTTCTTTCTGGGCCACGCTGCATTGCTGTGGCTGGGCGTTTAAGTGCTGCCATCCTGCTGGGTAAGCACAGCCTGGTGAAATGGGAATGGTGAGTGCAGAATCACGGAGTGGGTGAAGCTGCCAGTGAATTAAAATACCTGTAACAGGGGGACTTCTCCAGGTGCTGAGATTTCGTCTTGTGCTGCATAATGCAAAATTTATGTTTATATTGATTAAATCTACAGGTATTCGAATGCTTGACCAGCCATTTATGACAGATATTATCGAGGCTTCCTCTATCAGTCATATGCCTCAAGTCATAGATATATATAGTGCCAGCTGGGGACCAACTGATAATGGAAAGACTGTGGATGGACCTAGAGAGCTAACACTGCAAGCAATGGCAGATGGTGTGAACAAGGTAACAGTCTTATTAAATAATCTGGATATTGGGGCAGGATGATATGTACACACACTGAAACCAATGACTTGGGAATACGTGTTCCTCCCATAGATATTGTGGAACACAATGCAGTTGTGTAAACTGTCCCAGCTTTCAGCATGTTCCAAGGTTCATCGATATGCTCTCTGCAATATTGGTGGCATTGCTTTTATTGTATAGTCTTGGGGTAATGTGCTGTCTTGCACGGAACTGTGTTTATCTCTGGTCAGCTTACATACACTTTTCATATGCCATCGCAGTCAAAATGGAAGCGCCTGATCCTGTAAATATTCCCCAGGTTGAAACATGCCAGCTGTACTACTGACATAACATTGTCTGTTTTGGTGTTTTACCAATTTAATCATCATTTAGGATTTGTATCATCTTTCAGGTCACTCATGTGATTATTATCATAGCTGTGATTGAACCACAACTGTTCAGATGTCCATGGAGTAATACTATTCCACAGCAGCAGGAGCCTCCCTGTTTATTCCCACCTTTCCACCTCCTCCTAGGAACAGTCTGTGGTCTTTGTTAAAGACAATGAATACCATCCTGAAATCTGCTAAACCTGTACTCTGTTAGAAAGGTTGGGTAAAATGTGTGCCACAACTCAAAAAGAAAACAAATCAGGCCAAACCAACCAACCAACCAACCAACCAACCTTTCACGGCTCTGTCTCCATCTCTTCGGTGTCATGTACCCAGGACAACCACAGCTGCTCCTGGTGCCGTAAGGAACAAGCCTCCTCCCCTTGGTTGATTGTAGATGGGTTTCCATAATTAAAAGATATGAAATTCCCCAGAACGTGAGGGGTGATTTTTGTGTGGGAGCTCCACAATTACTCATTTTTCCATCCAAATTATTTCTTCATCTTACTCGTGCCAGTTTCTCCCACTCTTCATCACCACCTCTCTGTGAACAGCACATTCAGTTTACCATGTTTTGTGACGTGATAATTTATTCTACTGCTGTGGTAGGTAGTGAAGCATCTAAAGCTCTCTCAAATCCTGAGCCTCAAATGTTTTGCCTATAACAGATGAATTACAGTCATCTTCATGCTCTCACCCATAAAATTGGCAATGTACTGCAATAACACGGCAAGACTTGTCACAGATTTCTCCTGAGTATGCTCAGTTCTGTACTATAAACTTTACAAACCTCTGACGAGCTCAAAGTCCCTCTGAAGTCATGTTACATAAGCTGCCTTCCTTCTCATGACTTTCTTTCATTTATCTAGTGTTTCCATAAAGATCCCCTTAAATACTTCTGTCTTGGGAAGAATCTTTCTTGGGTGTGTGACACAGTTGATATGTTTTTAGCAACAATGTGATGTCTTATAGTTAGTGGATACTTGATCTTCCTTCCACTGATGTTGGTTGGAGCAGACATAGGTAGAAAAATTCCCATATAATTTTTGTGTTATTCTCCTCCTGTGTGGAACTCATCTAAAAGTAACAGAAAAGACACTAATAAATCTGGCAAGGGAATGCTGAACTAAACAGAGGTATTTTACCCCTCAAGAGAAACAGATTTTAAATTGTAGTAACATTTTTTTGTAGTTTGGTGTTTAAAAGATATTTCAGTTAACCTATCGTAATGTCATATGCTTTATTTTGTGGAGATACTGCTGGAATTAACCTTTTCTTTGAATGTTAAGTATAGGAGAAGAGATTTTTCTCTTCTATTTTATTGTCTGGTCATAGTTCCATACTTAGGAGTGTTGGGCATATTATTCTTTTAATGCCTTCCCCTCAGAAGTGTTTGTAATTCTCTTTATGAAATAACTTGCAATATTAAGATCAGAAGGGGCCCTGAGATCTCTTGGGTTGAATGCTTGTGAAGGAGAGAGAGTGGTGACAGTGAGCGGTGCTCTGGGAGGGGTTGCTCTCAGACCTTATCAGAAAACATAAAATTAACAGGATGAGCCTGCATTAGGAAACCAGTTCTGTCAAACAGCCAATGCACAATTAGAGATCAGAAGGAATGATATTGGATTCTACCTAAGGAAGATATTGTTGTCCAGGGACAATTACACTTAATTTTATAGTGGCAGTATCCCAGCTATCTCCTGGCAATATGTGTGCAAAAGAAGAGACAGCTCCACCCCAGATAGCTCCCTTTGCGTTGGGATCATAGTTGTATCTGTCCTTATTTTGCTCATTACATTTCCTGTCATAGAAAGCTTTTTCTTTTTTTTCTTTTTTTTTTTCATATAGTTTGTTCTGCTCTGTCTTTGAGGAGAGCCAGATTTTCTAAAGATACTTTAGGGTGTCAGTGGATGCTGAGTACTCTCCATTGTGCTTTGAAAAACCCACTACAGACTTTCCTGCATGTAAAGGGAGATTAATAAACCTTTGACGTAATACCCTTTTAC
Organism: Athene cunicularia; assembly: GCF_003259725.1. Classification (NCBI taxonomy): domain Eukaryota; kingdom Metazoa; phylum Chordata; class Aves; order Strigiformes; family Strigidae; genus Athene; species Athene cunicularia. The sequence continues at coordinate 121,156,350 of NW_020799097.1, forward strand.
CTAGTTTAGGTCTATAATATAGCTATCAAATTTTCTGTTGACTGTACAAATGTAAATCTAATGTATTTTTTTCAGAATAAAAGCCCCTCTTACTACCAAGAGACAAATAAATGTAGGAATTTCTTAGTCTATAGCTGATTCTCACCAGAATTACGGTTCACAAATTAGTGATGAAGCTGAAGTATTGGCAGGGAGGAAGCAACATGCTGAGAATAAAAATGTGTTGTTAAACTAAAAGCAATACTTTCAAATGTCCTAGATGGAAATGTAAAATCTCTTGCACAGAGCAAGATTAATGTCCTTACTTCTAATGCAATAAACTAAAAATAAATAAGTGGGAGTGATACAAAATTCTTATGGGGAATATGCAGTTAACAGACACAGGTAGTATTTACCTTGTTGCCATCACACTTCAGAACCTGTCTCAAGGAGAAACTCACTGACAAAGAGTTTCATCCTTCTCCCAAACTCACTTCCACTGTCATGTCCTTTTGGCATACATTGCTGCTGGGGTGCTAGGGGTAACTAGTCGCTTGATAAGGATAAGGTGATGAAAACTGCAGAAACCATGAGACTTCTTGTTTGCATGTCTGTTTTTATGGCTTGAAGCCACACAGCCATAACCAGGTGGGCTAAGGCTAACATATATTCTTACTTTTCCTCTTCCATTTCCCATTTTTGGCATTTGTTAAGCTAATTTTTGCCTTCTGTCTTAATCATACCTTCCCTCTGGTGTGCTGTCCACTTGTAAGGTAAATAGCATGAATAAAGGCAGCACTAAAATAGCATAATTAAGGACAGCAGAATCTGTCCATCACACTGGCAACTCCTTTATGGGCTCTTTTACTAACTGCGTTTCTAAGGCTGAACACAAAGCAGGTGGCATGTGTGTGAGCTTGGTGTCAGCACAATACATGCAAACAGAAGGTATTGGGAAAGGGACTCAAGCCGGTTTTTGTTACTAAGACACAGTCCCATTCATTTGTTAGTGCCTTCTACCCTTCACTGTGTTATCTCGTGACTTTTGTTCAGGGGCAGTAGTCAGCAGTGTGACTGGGTCACTGAATGGTGGTAGTTACACTGCAAAGATAAATGAGCTCAGAGCTGAATTAGCAAGTAAGTGCTTGAGAATAGGGATTGAGAGTTTAATACACACAGACACCCACAAGAGTTTGGCAGTTATCGGCACTGGTTTGACACGGGCATTACCTAATCCAAATTCCATCAGCTAGGAAAGACATATTTGGGCTGTAATCAAAAAGGACTTAATACAACTTCTAGTTTTTTAAAGACTTAAGTTGAAACTTGCAAGTGTCCAGCACCTGCCTAATGAGGGGGTCTTGCAAATCGCCCTTTGCTCTGAGGCATCTGATGCTGGCTGCCAGCTGTAACGGGAGACTGTGCTAGACAGTGCCCGAGTCACTTACCCATCGGGGTAGTCCACAACAGGCTAAGGGCCAAATCCTCTTCTGTCTGGTGAAAGACAGATCCAGAGAATGCCCTCTGTCACGTGCTCTCTCTTTAAACACACTTGTCATGAACAAAAAGCGGATATCCTTAATGAGATTTTATTATCTGGCCTCTAGACTCTGTCTGAGCCACCCCATCTGTGATCAGCCAACGCATTATGACATCTAGGGAGAAAAGGTATCGTAAATCACCAACTTAACATTGTTCTGGGCTGTGTGTCACCTATTTGTAGATACATTTTTCTGATGAGCTGTGGAGAGATTTTACCACAGGTGCAGAAATACAAACTAAAATTCAGAGCGGAGCAAGAAGCCAGGATGATGGACATAGGAACAAACAGCCTTGCTGTGTTGAGCCCAGCTAGCTATCTCATCTGATTGAGAGGTATTTTTAATTTGAGAGAAGGGGGAAGTGAGCCAGTAGTAGCATTTTATATATAGTATGGCTGGAGAAAGCAATGCTGTGTGATTTACATATCCCTTGTCTGACCTGTGCTTACCCACTTTGGGGGCTAGGCAGCTTGGAGGGGGAGGTAGGGATGGGATTCCTGTGACAGCACACAACACTCTCAAATGTAGACTTTTTGTTCTCTGGTGCCTTGCATTCCAGAATAGTATCAGCAGTCATCTTAAACAGCAAAAGGTAACTAAGCTCAAGAACTAATTCCACCCATATTTTACGGTACATCCTGTTTTTAATGCAATATCCAGTAAACATTTCTTATTTTCATGAGTCCAGTTCTTTCCAGCTTCAGCTATTGGAACTTAAGGCAGTAAAAAGGAGTAATCAAGCTAAGCTGGTCTCTATCTATTGCATTTTTATGATGTAGGCTTTTATATTAGGAGGTTATGAGGAGTTGCTCATGGACTGAATTAATTTCTTGAGACTTCACTGGCTCAGCCAGAATATATAAGACATGATCCATTTGTGTTTGTGCTGGTGAAAACGTTATTGCTTCCATAATATGGGTCTACCTAAGAAAATGCTGCACAAGTACAAATTGTCAGGGGAGCAGTATTAATAATTTATAGTCTCATCATGGCTCTGTAATTGGGCTCACCAATGAAGGAAGAAAGGACGGTGTTAAAAATGAAAGGAAATATTTCTCATTTGCCTCTCTCCAAGGCCACAGACATTGTGTTATTGTTCTTTGAAATATGCTGAAGATAGCATGTTAATAAAGTATATGCAGTTAGATACCTCTGACATCGTTTTATTTGCTCAACAGCCAAGTGAAGATAGCGAAATTAGTTTATGATCTGGCAACCATCTGATTACTCCTTTTCTGAGGAAGCCTTACAAGCTTCTTTATAACTTGGGAGCATTGCTATTGTGTCTGGAATCTGCATTATAATTCCATGCCTTGTCTTATTTATGTAAGCTAACATCAAACCTTATTAAAACCCCACACGAGTGTGTTTTATCTGCTTGGAATTCTGAATTTGCCTGACAGGGAATATTTCCAGGCTTTTGCAAAACAGCATAACCAGCTTTTCTGACCTGTTAGTGGGATACACGACCTTTCACTGAGTACATGACCCAGGTTTGGAGATCAGTCTGTGACCGTCTGCTTTCCTGCCACAGACCAGGGAAGGGACATGTGCCTCTGAGGACAGGATGGGGACAAAACCCAAGTGCTCCTGATTTCTGTTGTGATACTGGCCTCCTTAGGGATGTCTTGGTCAACTCAAGACCTTGGCTGTCATAGGTTTGTCCTTTGCGTGGGCCTGTGACAGGGTTAAATATTGCCCTTCACAAAGACTTAAATGACTCATAAAGAGCAGAAAACTGCTCTATCAATAGGTTGGGCCAACATGGCAATATTTGTAAGCTCTACATGTAAATATTTTATTAACATGTAAATTACTGTTTTCTAAGGAGACAAGACAACAATGTAGCCTCAAAATGTAGATTTTGCTGTCTCACTCTGATCCCAGAAGTGTATTTGCCTAATCTCTGTGCCACAGCTCAGCAGCCATGTGCTTTTGCTTCCCAGCAAGGCTGGTGCTACAAGCCGAGAACCTTTGCAGAGTGTTACAGGAGCCACAGGTGAAGCTGTGAGGCCAGGGTTCATCACATCAGTTGGGAGCTCTGGGCAAACAAACCGGAATCGTCACTGGTGAAAAGTAAATCGGATGTTTAGAATCTTTTTCTGGGTACTAATCTAGTTTAGAAATATGGGATTGATTTTTGTAAATATTACCAATACCAGAATTACACCTGCAGAATTGCTGGACTAGAGTAATGCGTTATCACTTGTGGTACACAGCCCAGGATTCAACAAAAAAAGGAAAGGATAATTAAAGGTTTTGTCTCAGCATTTGCAAAGTTCCCTCCCCATTTCCCTGTTGGACTGAACTCTAATTGAAACCTAATGCAGTCTCTCTTCACCAAATGTGTGATTTTCCATTTGTTTCTCTTGGCTAACAGAAGTCCATCCAGTTTCAACAGTAATTTAGAAATAGAAAATAGCTCAAGCATTATTTTTAGCCAAAGGAAGTATTAACAATTATGGAATTAATTGGAGGTTGGTACTTGGAAGTTCAATACTCTTCTTGTGACCAAGCTGAATAAGTTATATAAAGCCTTTTTTTAGGGTTGAACAAGTACAGGGCTTAATTCTGTCAGAATCTCATATGCAGCAGTCTTTTGTACTTAGGTGATTATTACTTGACCCAAATAGTTTCAGAAATCTGATAGGGGGAACCAAACAGCCAACAGTGAAGGCAACAAAATATGAAAGGGACAAAACCAGGTGAAACATGACTGAAACATGGTTCCAAGTGATGGTTGACCTCTGCATAGCAGCCAAGTGTTTAGCTGAGTTCATGCTCTGCCAAAACGGCCTTTCCTCCTTCCCCATTGAATGCCTGAGGGTTAGACGGGCCGGCAGTGAAGGGGCACCACCTTCATCAGTAGGATAGTCCAGCTGCTTTTTATTCTGTGCTGAACTCCATGACTTGTGGGTGCACTGGGCAGGTCAGACATCCTGGGCTTTTCCAGGGGCACAGCACAGCAGCTCCAGGTTTTGGAGGGGGCTGGATGTGGCAGAAATGCTAAGGTATTCAGCTCAAACAAGACAGCTGCCCCCTTGAACGTGTGCAGTGCTGAGCATTGTAAATCCAGTTATGTTCCCTGCTTCATACTTTGGTGTCTTCATGGTTAAATTGCGATTACCTGGCTGGCTGTCAGGCACGCATTTCTGCCTAGATTTGCTTTAGATTTTAGCACTCCCCAGGAAATCAGTATAGGAAAGGAGCAAAGGGATCCAGGAAGTCACAGGCTACCAGATTGCTCTGAGCAGATCAGCCTGGCAGATGCAGAGGTAGCTGGAGGAGCCAGGAGAGCGGGGGCTCAGTGGGCTGTCCAGCTGGCATGCTGCCAGGGATGCAGGAACAGGCAGGCAGGCTCCAGAAAACCCTGGCAGTGCAAAAGATGAGCAGCAGTTCAGCAGTGCCAAGGACTCACTGCCTCCAGCTGGCTTATGCCATGTAGCTGGACTGCTCGTGCACAGAAGTGGTGGGGAGACCAGGGTAGAGTAGGGTCTCTGTGTAGGCTCCTGGAAGTCATGAGAGCATAGTCCGGTGCTCCCTGCCACATAATGACAGCGGGCAAATGGTCCCACAGCTCTTCCACAGTCTATCCTTGCCTTGATGTGCCCCAGCCTGGAAGCATAACGGCAATTATGTGTTGCCTGCCTGGGCTGCAAACTGTGCTTTCCGAGATAATTAGCAATCATTACTGAAGGATGCAGTTCTTAATTACAAAACATGTAAGGATTTTCAAATAATTCAGTCCTGAAGAGAAAGAAACACTCTTTTCAGAGGAAAACACAGTCAAAATTAATAGGGGATGGAAACTCAGTCCTATTCATAAGTCAGTAGGACCCATGGCAAAAACTTTGATAAAGCTGTAGAATTTTTCATTTTTTCTGGAAAACCAACCTATCTCTTACCATAGCAGGCACATAAATTGCTATTAAATTATATAGAAGGTGCTGAAACACTTCCGTTTTCTTAAGGGGAAAAATTACAAAATAGCTATCATATGTCATGCAGAAAGAAAGGTCCTTATAAAATAATATGTTACAGAAAGCAATTTCCAGTTCTGTAATTTTTCATATTTTTTTCAAAAGTGCTTCATCTGCATTTTCTTCCTTAGAAATGAGACAGTCCATAAATATTAGCAAACAATTTGGCTGTCCTTATCCTGAAATACTTTTCACTGTGCCTAAAAAAACCCAACCACCTCCTCGCAGTCAGGTGCTGCTTTTTTTTTCATTCTTATTCTGAGCCTGTCTGCCTGCTGGTGTCCTGATGCTGTTGTTCCCCTGTACTTGGCTTTTTAGGGCAGGAGTCCATTCTTTGTTTTTAACTTGTACTGATTGGAAACTGTTAGTCCTGATCTGGGACTGAAGGACTAGGCCAAAGCCCAAGAACATCAGGAACGTGCTTTTATGACTTTACAGAAGGAGGAAGCAGAGGGATGTTCAGAGTGATGGTGTTTGTCTTTCCAAGTCACCGTTACACGTGATAGAGCCCGGCTGTCCTGGGGCTGGCTGAGCACCTGCCTGCCCATGGGGAGTGGGGAATGAATTCCTTGTTCTGCTTTGCTTGTGTGTGTGGCTTTTGCTTTACTTATTAAACCGTCTTTATCTCAACCCACGAGTTTTCTCACTTTTACTCTTCTGATTCTGTCCCCCATCCCACCAGAGGAGAGTGAGCAAGCAGCTGTGTGGTGCTTACTTGCCAGCTGGGCTTAAACCACGACATCCTTCCATCCATCTTCAGCAACCTCGATGGCCAGGTGGGAGGGGGTGAGCTAGGCTGTGCTATGTTAGAGGCCCAGCTCTTATTCACACAGTCTCTTGCCAGCCTTGGTGGGAAAGGTCAGGGAATCTGGAGGAGATTTATTTGTCAAATACCACCCATTTTTATCTGGAGAGTGTGATCCAGCAATCAAAACCTTGAGAAACACCAGCTTAGGCACTAGCCCAGCAGGCATGATGAATGAACAGAGTAACAAGGAAAAAAGAGTTCAAGATACGCCTGAAGTTACATAAAGTAAATTAGGCTCTGAAGTCCCCTGCCAACTCCCTTTTGCAAGGTAGTTCAGTAAAGATGTTTTTCTGGGATTATGCTCTTTAGAAGATGAGAAAAGGGGTAAGAAAATTTCTCAGGGATATTTTTTGCTGGTAGCACAACATCCCACGAAGGACACTGGAAATAGAAAACGTGCTGTTTCTGCAAAGAGAGTTTCTCAGTAGCTGTCCATAACTTTCTAAGCATATAGCCTTGCCCAAGATTTAATTCTGATTTAGCCTGAGTTGAGAGGTGGGCCCCTTGGGCTAGGACTAGATGCACCAAGACCCATTTTCAGCTCGGAGTGAGATATAGCTTCGGATGGCTCAGAAGTGTGGGTGCCATGCTGTGCATCGCTTTTGAGAAAAACGAGCAGGTTTCAAGAGGATTCTAGAGGAAAGATACTCTATAAAATGTATCTTGTTATTTTACTGGTCTTCTCTCTTCATCCTGAATCTTCCTTCAAGCTCCCTCTGGTGTTTGTAGTGTGTATTACTACCACCTCCTCCAGTCCTGTTTTGGCCTGAATTTTACAGCAGCCTAAGTTGAGTAACACCACTGAAATTTTTTTAGGTTAATAGAAGGTTGAGATGCCAATAAGATCCTTCAGTTTGCTTTAAATACCACACTTAGTTGACCCAACTGGGATTTTTCTGGTTTAGACTACTGCCAACCAGAGAATTAAAAATTCACTTCACCTGAGGTCATTTCTGCCTGGTAAGTGAAACGATGCCTGAGGACAGCCACCAAACAGTGTGCCCGTGCAAACTATCCAAGTGCTGCAGGTCTGGCTGTGGGAAATGTAAGCAGCAAGTCCTAAGCATCATTGCAAATAATGCACTTGGGCTGCTTATCAGTTTATTCCAGCAGTGTTTGCTTCTCTATCCAGACTGGGCTAAGAAGGAAAAGCAATTGAAATTAGGGTATTAAGAGATGAATTATGGATTTTAACACCAAACCACACTTGTGGATGTGACTCTCACAGAAGCAATATCCTGAGGCCATTCTCACCTTAGAGTAATTACATGCAGAAATCTGTCCCCAGCAGCACTCAGCAGTCTAACTCCACCCACAAACTCAAGCCCAAATTTAATTTGTGGATTCCCCCTGCTCCTCACCAACAATCTGTTATATATGTTTTCTGCCATTCTGCCACAAATCCTGCCAGTGGGTTGAAATACTTCACAGCAATACCCAGTTTTGGCAGTGTGAAACAATTTGCCAAGCAGGGCTAAGTCTGCTTCCCTGTGCTGAATGCTGCAGGGGCTAACTTCCAGGCACCAAGCTACTTCTGTGAATTTATCACATAAAAATTGTTTCCTCTCCCTTTAAAATGGCTGGAAGAAAGAGGTGGTTTAAGAACAGATCTGTACAGGTGCCAAACATCCTATTCCTGGCATCATCAGCCACCTACTCTGTGATGGGCAGCAGCCTGCCTTTTTGGGACAGAGAGAGATGAGCTGGAGCTGCCACAGAGGCTGTCCAAAGGAGGCAGATGGTGGCAAGGTGGTGTGACGGTGTGTTTTGGCACGGTGGCAAACTTGGGATGTAGCCTCTGAAGTGAGTCCAAAGCCCAGGTTTGGGTTAACGACAGTCAAAGCACAAGGTGGGATATGGAAAAAGTCAAAGGGAAAAAAGGTGTAACTGTTCTTGTGCTGATCTGTTGAGTTTTTTTCTGATAATTTACTGGAATTATTTTGTTCTTCGAGTACATGTTTTTGCAACAGTATCCTCCTCCCTTAAAACTCCAATGATAGATGTCAGATCTTTGTAGGAGTTCTTAGGCTGATTTCAATAAGCTTTTTCATAGTCATCATCTTTATTATGAAAATCTATGTTCTGAGATGTTATATACCCCAGTGGCAGCAAACCTGCTGTGCAATTCAGTGGATTATAATGCAACTCAGTAACATGCTTGAAATAATGAGGTTGCTCTGTTCAGTGGGGCATGGTGAAAAATAGAAGCTACTGCTGGGAGCTCAGATTTAATTTAAATTCCTGGCAGAAAAGGTTCCCTATTAAAATACCATTGCAGGTTGCTATGTTTGTATATTCTTTTAACTTCCATTTCAGACTGGACAGTGAAGAGACCAGAAGATTTTTTTTATCTTCTGCCCAGTGCATAGAAACAGTATGTTAAATTGAGGACTTGCACCCTTCTGGTGCTGTTGGAAGTAAATGTTGGATTACATGGGACTAAACATGGAGAGAAATGGTAGCTGTGCTGGAGTCAGAGGGAGATCTGAGCTTTTTGTCCAGTACCACCAATCTTTCCCTGAGAATCAGGGTTCTCAGGTCTAACCCTTTTCCAGGCAGCCCCTGCCTTTTTCTTAGTATGGGATGAGAAGGTGCTGAGTTGATCCCTTCCCGCTCCTTGCCTGTCTGGAAGTTGGGGACTCTATATGGATTTCTTTAACTAATGGGAAGCATTTATACTGCCCTTCAGCTTCAGTCTCTCCCATCCATCTCTCACCTTCTCAGTGTAATTGGTAGACCATCTTTCTGCAGATGATTTACATGGTCTCATAACTTCACTTTCTGTGTAGTAGTAGAAGCTGGTTTGGCAGAAGAACAGCTCTGAATCAGTGATACCTTTGGAGAAAAATCTATTGAGAGAAAAAGGTGCCAGTTTTACAGAATTTTTTAGCCATTGCTGAACCTAATTAGATCTTACAAACCCAGCATGTGAGATGACCTATATCCCTTTTAAAAGAACGCTTTCCTCATAGCACTTAGACCTTGACATAAATGCTAATGAATCCATGAAGTGTCTTAGCATCTGGCACAGCAGCCTTCAGGGCATCAAACAAACCAGGAAATAAATGCAAGTGCTCTGTGTACATAAGGTTGCAGAAGTGGTTATGGCTGCCAGTTAACTGCGTATAATAACCTGCAAGAAGTCCACGTTATTTCAGCTTAAGGTTGATGTGTGTTTTGTTTGGACCAGTTTTCTTCTTTATAGATGCATAGCTTTATCATGAGATGTGCAGTTTAAAGTAGTTGCTGTCGCCTGTTTGCAATTTAACGCAAGAGGGTCGATCTTCCCCTTTCACAGGGCCGGGGTGGCAAAGGAAGCATCTATGTCTGGGCCTCTGGAGATGGGGGCAGCTACGATGACTGTAACTGTGATGGTTACGCATCAAGCATGTGGACAATTTCCATCAATTCTGCTATAAATGATGGACGGACAGCTCTGTATGATGAAAGCTGCTCTTCAACCTTAGCGTCTACCTTTAGTAATGGGAGGAAGAGAAATCCGGAGGCTGGCGTGGTGAGTCCAGATATTATTGTGCTGTTGCTGCTGTCTTTGTGCACTCCCGTGACCTGTTACAACTCTGTCTGCATTGGAGCAGCAGATGGTTCTTTGCTGAGATGGGTATTTTCTCATCTGCAGTACATGATGGTGCCAAAACTCTCAACTGAGATGTGGGATTAATATTGAGAACAGCGATGATCTTCCATCTCATCGAGCTTCATACACTTGGTGCTTTCCTTTATCAGAAACTGGATTTAGAAGTTCAGTTGCGCTCTTTCCAAGGGACAGTGTGACAAAAGGTGTTTAAATATTTAAATGAAAAGTGTCAGCATCTGAGATCATACTTGTACTGGCAGAGCAGTCACGACTTCTGCTGTGCTACAGGCTGCACAGAGCAGAAAGACATTGTCACCCACAGAGGAAATACGGGGGTTCAGATCTCCCTCACCCTCCTATTGAGCAGTGCAGAGCATCATACTCAAGGCCAGGGCCATACCTACAACTGGGAAATAGGCAGTTTCTGTTCAAATGTAATTGGGATTCTCTTCCACTGTACTGATCACTGCTCTTCAGCACATTCCGACTATCCAGGACATAGTCTAATTCACAGAGTGGAAACTTCAGGTGTGGTTACTCAAGGTTGATTTTTTGCTGAAGGCTGTGACACATGGCCCTGTTTCAAACCCCCAAGGACATACTGTATAAATCCTAAATGCCCACGTGCAGTAGCAGATGGGAAAATACTGGTTTCCATCTTGGTATCAGACAGGATGATCTGTGGCACCTTTGTAATTATCACCATAAAATATTTTTCTAAGGTGTGCTTCTGGTCTGTTCTAGTGACTAATCTGCATAGAAGATAGCAGCCTGGTACTGCTGTTGGTTCTGGAGTTGCACAAATGTGAGAAAGCTCAATACTGTTAACAATTCTAGTTTCAAATCCTTCTGATAACCACAGGGGAATTTAAGGCCTTTGGATAAACTGTTTTTTACAGGAAATAATTGCCATCTATATAAGTTCTAAGCGGTAATGAACACTGGTTTACTACATCTTGATTTATTCTTGCATTGACACCTTCTGTAACTGTCTCACTGTGTCTCTAAATCGATAGAGTATTCTAAAGGGGAAAAGAGATCCTAGAAACAAACACACAATTACTCTAAAGAGCAAGGGCACAAACTGCACTTTCTATTTTTTTCTAAGTTTGTAGCTGCAAGGCAAATGGACTAGCTGGTTTATTAATTGTGTCTTAATATTATTGCAGGCTACAACGGATTTGTATGGCAACTGCACCCTGCGTCACTCAGGAACATCTGCAGCTGCCCCTGAAGCAGCCGGAGTGTTTGCCTTGGCCCTGGAGGCTAAGTATGCTGTTGAGAAATTCCTTGTGAGCTCTAGAGAGGAGAGGGCCTGTGGTTTGTTTAATGTTGTTCATCATATAAGTTGGCTGTCTGTGGCAAGGGGCTAGAAGGAGCAGCAAACAAGCTGCCTGCTACAGTAGTGACATGGATGGCAGCTTGGAGATGGAGCGGCAGTCTTGCTGAAGCCATACAGCAGATACATTCTGGCTGACTTGCTCTCTCTGTGTCCTCTCCATCCACTGCTTCCAGGAGTTTATGTCTTCTCCAGCACGGTTTGGAGGGAGAGATTATTTCACTTCTTCACATAGCCGGCATGGAATGCCAAGCCTTCAAAAACATAAGAACAAACCTGTAGTATCAGACAGGAGTTCATCTTGTGCCACGTGTTGTCTGCAATGACAGACACTTAGGGGAGAGTAAAACAAACGTGGATTAAGAGCGATCTTTCAACAACAGCTTTGGCAATCCGTGGTTTGGAGAGAGGGCAGTCAGCCTATCCTGTTTGATAGCCACAGGCAGATTTGTCTTCCTTGAATCTGTCTAGCTCTTTTTCAACTTGTCTGTATTTGGCACCTGTGCCATCCAGTGGCAGTCAGGTCCACAGTAATAAGTTTTTGGTGATGGTGGTAGGGAATGTTTCATTTGTTTTTTCTTAACCTATTGCTGGTAACTTGCTTCTGTGCTCCATAATTGCTCTGTTATGTGAAAGAATAACTATCCACTGTCTGTTTACCATCTCCATGCTATTCGTGACATTGGAGACCTCTTGCATATCTTGCTTCATTTTCTTCTTCTCTTATGATTAGGAAAAGTTTGCCTTACAATAACCTATACCATCTTTTCACTTTGTGTTAAATGATTTTATGAAGTGAGACAACATTTTCTCAAGTATACAGCTTCACTTTCTGTAACCTCGGCATGAAGTGAGTGCTATGTACATAGTTTTCTTCAACAGTATGCAGAAGAATAAAGAGGAGATAAAGTTTCTATCATTAGCAGAGCAATGGTTGTGTGCTCAGAGCATGACTTGGGGCACATTTCATTTTTCAGGTTTTATACGTGTAAAACATACATGACAAGTGTTTTAACTTTGGATGATCGGTCCTTCTACTGTCAAATTCATTCAGTGGGACAGCCATGATGTAATAAATACTTATGGCCAAAAAAATGTAAAGACAATGAATTTTCTGACCACTGCATGTTTAACCTGGACTGGAATCTTAATATGTCAGTAATAATTACCATTCCTCTTCATTTGGGCTATCCTTGGAGACTGGAATTACTCTTGCCAAACTATCACGAGTAGAAATGAAATGAGACTAGTGTCCCTGGTTTGCAATTGGGTTTCTAGCCTTTGCTGAGAAGAAGGATGTGGGTGGAGAGGAGACAGAAAGAACTGTCAGTGCCTCCTGTCTCCTTCCAGACTGGCTCTATTAAACCTCTGTTTTGGTGTGCAGAACTACCCTGGATCAGTTACGCTAGCCTTCAGAGGAATAGCTAACCATTTCCCATGCAGACTACTACTACCTGCACTATGTCTCTCAGCTCATGTACAACGGACGTCTGACACGTCTCTAAAACCAGACCAATCTGTGAAATGGAAAGTACAGTTTTAAGATATGTAGCAGCTCTTAAAAGGTTTCAGTAAGAATGATACGAGTGATATCTGGTTTTCAGCTATCCTGTGTCACCTTGGGAAAAAAGACAGTAATTGGCTATTCTGCTGTACATTCAGCATGGACACATGCTTATTATTGGGGCACAGAAAGCTGAAAAGCGGATCCTTTTAGGTTGATGGTTTGAATCAGACATACTGTAATGTTGAAAGAGTTCATCATAAAACGACTGGAATAGCTTTCGTTATGTAGAATTAGAATGTCAGTGCTAAAGCTTCCAGAATAATAACTTACAAGTGCCCTTCCTGTCATCATAATCACTGCAAATCTAGGAAGACAAGAGCTGATGATGAAAAATGATCATCAAATCTAGCTAAATATTACTTTACTGCATTCTTCCATGCTAGTATATCACAGGTGATAAACCTCTACCATACCTTATAATACAAACCTACAGCCACCCACAGCCCATACATCCATATGCCCAGACTACCGAAATTACTAAGACTTCAATTGTTACAGCTCATCAGCTTCATCAGATCAGGGCTTCTCTGGGCAAACCTTGGGAAGGCCAAGGGAAAAGCAGGAGGAGCAGGCAAGGAAATGAAGGCAAGATTTAAGAGGAAAGCTAGGTGAAATTCTGTCATCATCCTTCCCTTTCTGTATTCTTTTCAGGATCTGCTATAATATCCTACTCATTTTATTAGCTTAAAAATTGCATGGTGGATCTATAATGTGTAGTTGAAAGCAGTTTTTAAGAACAGGGAAACAATCTGAAATGATTTTGGGGCAGTACTATACAATTAAAACCTATTTTTGTTCCCACTGAAATCAACAAAAGCTTTGTTATTGATATGTGTATAGATACAATTTCTGTGTGACTCATAGAAGCAAATTTTACCCAAAGGCTTGCTCAAACACACTTTCTTTAATATCTGCTTGGAAATACTGTACGGTTTGTGTTCTGTGTTGCTCTTGCACAGCTTGGATCTGACATGGAGAGACATGCAGCATCTGACAGTGCTCACCTCGAAGAGGAACCAGCTTCACGATGAGGTTCATCAGTGGCGTAGAAATGGCGTTGGGCTGGAATTCAACCATTTGTTTGGTTATGGTGTCCTAGATGCAGGAGCAATGGTTAAGATGGCGAAAGACTGGAAGACTGTTCCCGAAAGATTCCATTGTGTTGGAGGGTCAATACAGGAACCTGAGTAAGTGAATGGCTCTAGCATATGTGTTTGGCTTCTTCCAGGTGTTAAGGAAACCACAAGCATACAAATATGTTGACAAAGACATAGATAATCAAAGAAACATTCATTTCTAAGAAAGCCCAACATTACCAATAGCATTCCAGATATTTCAATAAGTTGATAAAATAAACCACATGATCTTTCAATTCCTGGTTTGCTGGAGGAGTGCATTCTGCAGCTCATCTCCATCATCATTGCTAGTGCCAGTAGTATTAACAGCAACATCCATTCCTCCTGGGTCCTTACAGGTATGTTTGTGCCAAAGTTTCTGTGAATAAAGAGCCTGTGCACAAGTAAAAATCTGGGAAGCGGGCACTGGAAATTACACAAACTGCTGCCACATGAAATATCTGTCAGCCAGGTCATATCTCATTGTGACATATTCTAGCAGACAGTTTTATCTCCGGAAGACTGGAACAATAATCTACAGGTACCGGTGATTCAGTTTGAACACTACAGCATTTATGTTTGTTTTATGTTCTTCAAATCTCTAATTGCAAGCTAGGTAGTCAAATTATTTTCTGATTTACCTTCATGTGCTAAACTGAATGAGTCAACAAGTGAATGAATTAATACTAATTGACTGCAACAGCTGTAGTTCAGTTTAATTATTTGAAATGCTTACCTAATAATAGCCAATTTATATCTATACCATTTGAAATCTAACTTTTCAGTGCCATTTCTGAAGGCATCATTTATTCTGTTGGAAAAATAAAAGCAAACCAGTATGCCACCCTGGCATATAGCTCAGCCAAGCAAAGAATCAAAGTTTGTTCACAGCCTTCCAGATGGATTTGTATTTGCAGGATCCAAGGATCTAACAGCTGAGATCTGAGTTTTAATTTATCTGGCCTACGCATGCTCACAACTAGGAAGCAAATGAGAGTGTGCTGGAGCTAACTTTGAGCTATTTTGAGTTTATTCATAATTTAAATGCAGACAAATAATCTCATTTATTTTAGTGCAGTCCCATTTATTGAAATGGGCATCATTCCCAAAGGAAGAGAGAAAATCTCTCTCTGTAGGCTTGACAGAGATGTTGTGACTGCCCCCTTCCTGGCAGTGTTCAAGGCCAGGTTGGACGGGCTTTGAGCAGCCTGATCTAGTATAAGGTGTTCCTGCCTGTGGCAGGGGGTTTGGGACTGGATGGTCTTGGAGGTCCCTTCCAACTCAAACCATTTTGTGATTTTATGATTGGATCCATGCATTAGACAGTGTGGAGCCAGAGGTATTCTGGCAACAGACTGAGTCAGAGTCGGGCGAGTGCTATGTAGTAGTATTGTCTCCCTCTGCTTTTGTTTTTCTGTCTCATTTCTGCTGTTAAGTGGATAGAAAGGCATGGAGGATGGTGCATTTGCTCCAGCCCAGGGATCTGGAAGTGTAGTAAAGCTTCCCTATAGCTCTTGTTGCCCAACAAGCTCCAGAGTTGAGAAATACACTGTGTTATATGGGTGGTGTCTTTTGAGAGCAGCACCCAGAACAGGCTTTGTGCTTACAGCATGCAGATTCCTAAAATTCAAGCGAGTCAGTCACCACCTAAGCCTCCTAACTCTACTGCAATGTAATCTCGGTGTGCGGTATGTATGGGTGCCCACAATAATTACCCCAGGTCTGGTGTAATATTTATGTCCCTTAATGAAAATGTCACTGACAGGAGTTAACAAGCATCATGACTTGCAACATCTTCATTTTTTGAATTACACTGTAATTAAAACCAGTGAAGTCCCAGCATGTCCAGAGATCCCTTGGAAATGAAAACTACACTGCGCTTCTGCAGTGTAATAATTTGGTTTGTTTTCCAGTTTGGCGCTTGCTTGAGCAACG
Source organism: Athene cunicularia (assembly GCF_003259725.1). Taxonomy (NCBI): domain Eukaryota; kingdom Metazoa; phylum Chordata; class Aves; order Strigiformes; family Strigidae; genus Athene; species Athene cunicularia. Next base: position 121,172,209 of record NW_020799097.1, read on the forward strand.
TTTTCTATGTATATTCTATATACATATATATATTTATATAAGTATAGATATATATATGATATTCAATACATATTTAGGTAGGTGAGTAGTTGATACAGAAGTGTGTACCATAGGAGCAGAATTAGCAGAAACAAGCCAGGAAAGAATTGACAGCCTGACAGATTATACAGTGTGCTGAAAGCAATCAGTATTTAAAGTGCAGCATTTCTCTGCTGCATGTAGAAATACTTGTTATCAATAGGAACTTCCTCTGAAATTGGATTTTTGATGGGTCAGCAAAAAGAAAAAAAAATTGACACACCTGAATCTGGCTGCTTTAGATGATTTAGGACATCATAGTCCATTAGCAGAGGAACAGGAGCACGGGAGTGTGCTTCTACAGAGCTGTTAGCTCCCCCTGCTCATCTCTAACCGGGTACTACACTTCATGCAAAAGTGAATATATTTTATATACCTATATGGCAAATAGGCAGTGATACACTGTGAGGGTGTGGAAAACCCATCTCCTCTTCTGCTCCTTCCAAGTCAGCCTTTTTCCACCACCCCAGGTTCTTTTTGCTTCTTTGGGGAAATTCACCTGGACTAAAGCAATTGGTCTAGCAAAGCAGAGAGTATTGGATTCTAATTAACAGGAAAGGGGGTTGCAGAGCAAGCCTTTTCTTATGTGTGTTAGAGAGCTGAGATACCTTTTGCACCTGCAGCATTTAGGAAGGTGGAGAGAAGACCTGCCTGTCAGGCTGTCTGCAAAGCAGATGGAGTGGTATTTCTCATCGCTCTTATTTCTTTGGGTCTTGGTGTTGATAGAAAAGCCTCACACTGTGGTGTCCTCTCTCATTTACTGGAGGAGATATAAAGCACTTACCGCAAGTCTCAGAATGAAGCACTGTTTGACAGAGCTTTGTCCACTGTGTGAGACTGCTGTGAGACAACATGAATTCAGATTGCTTTGAGGACAGTGCTTCCCATGCAGAGAAACTGCAAGCAATGTGGCAACTGTGAGATTATGAACCTTCACCACTGGCTGGCATATAGTGCATGTTCCTTATGCTTTGGCACACAAAATAAATCTTGAGGGTATTATATGTTCAAATATTTTTTGCTAGACAATTATTTATGTTATACCAGCTTCTGCTCCAGAGATAAGATTCATAATCATAATGAATCAGAATCATAATCCATAAGATTCATAACAACACAAGTTTTTCAGTTTAAGGTAAGTCTTTAAACGCCTTGAGGACCTGGACCTCTGCAAGTACTCCCAAGAAGGCAGTAGTCTATGAAAGGGGGGCGAAGACTGATCTGGGCCAATTAGTGATATTCTAAGCTGTAATACCTGAAGCTCATCTCAAGAAGAGAATTCCTGGAAGCTAGGCTTGAATAAAACACTTCCACCGGTCTCTGAAGAACGCACTGCTTCATTAGCAAAGGGAAAAGGCTGCTCCTCATTTATTTTGAAAAGAAAGTATTCATTACCGCAGTGTCGTCGATGCCCTTTAAAAGGGACTCTTATTTTACTGCAAAACCTAGGTTATGGAGAAGCCACTGGAAGATGTAATGACAAGCTGACTGGAATCTTTTGTTACTTATTCCCCTTTTTAAGGATTGCAGTAATTCTTGAATTTCAAGTATTTCTTTTAGACAGAGGAAAGTGTCATGCTGCTCACAGCCCACTGATGGTGAAGACGCAGAGAATTTTGTTTACACATGCAGTGTAGTTTGCCAGCCAGTTTCTGAGGCAACTGGTAATTGGTAATTCTGAGGCAACTCACATCCTGGCCCTGAGGGGTTTGTCAGGCACTCGTCAGCCTCAGCTGCTGGCAGGGTGCTGCTCCTGGGCCAGGTGCCAGTGCCTCTGGTCCTGTGCCCACACACTGCGCAGGGCTGCCACTGCACGGTGGCTACTGGCCTCCTCTGCTGGAGCTGGGAAGGCATGGATGCACCTTGCTCTCCCCCAGCACGCTCTTGCCTCTTCCTGGTGGTCTCGGAGACACTCTTGGGAAACGCTGGTGCCTCACAGGTTTCCTCAACCACACCGGGAGCAACCACACCGCGGGTGTGCACCCCAGCAGGTGGGGAGCCAGGAGCACCGACCAGCATAATGTTGCTTCCTGTTGTGCGTAATTCATCCTGCTTGACAAATGTTGGCAAGATCATTAACAGCTGTAGGGGATTGCACAGTGTTTGAAAGTTTTTTCCTCTTGTGTGCTGACTTCAGGCGTTGCATCCGACCCTCCAGCAAAGGAGCTCCGTGCGCTGGTAATAGGAATCTGTGTTCCACCTGTGGGTCTAGCTTTCTGGTGATACTTGGGACTGATGTCCTCCAGTTAATTGTGCATTTGCCTTCATAAGGACTGAATTATAATAACCGAGAAACTTGTGACTCCAAGGTGCAGCACTTTAGCAACTCAGTAAACAAGTGCAACTTCTTTCCTCGGTGTGTGTGCAGCAGTTTTCATGGAAAAATATTTTTTAAATGAGCTGACACTGGGATCCCATGTTTGTGCTGGTGTCCAAATCAGAAGGATGTAGGCTTTGATGTGACTGAACTGAAATTCTGTGCAGCTGGCTCCTCTGATTCCAGCAAGCCATTCGCTGCCGTCTTTTAAGGTGACTGTCTGACATGACTGACTGCTAATGGTTCCTTTACTGAATATACACATTATTATGCAATTACCCGATACAGTAACGATAAGGCAACTATTAAATATATGTTAATATTTCTTAAAGAGCAGTATGTACTTCTTAATTGTATTCCTTCTCTCTTTGTGTAGGTGTACATTTCATAATGTATATTCAAATTATGGTTTTACTACCGTTTTCTAAAAAGATAATTTTCTGGCTAAGTTTGCAACTATTATTTCCTTACTTTTCCACGTATTAATAAGGAAAGCAGTACAGGTTTTCCTGTGAGGCACCAAACCCCAGTAGTTTTAGCATGAGCCATGTCATGTGCTCCTTTTAATTTGCTTAATTATCTTTTGACCTGCAGAAAGATACCACCAAGTGGCAAGCTGGTCCTCACACTTACAACCGATGCTTGTGAGGGGAAGGAAAACTTTGTCCGATACCTTGAACACGTCCAAGCAGTTATAACTGTGAATTCCACTAGGCGAGGAGACCTCAACATCAACATGACCTCGCCAATGGGAACAAAGTCCATTTTACTGAGCCGGCGCCCCAGGGATGACGACTCCAAGGTGGGTTTTGACAAATGGCCTTTCATGACCACACACACTTGGGGAGAAGACCCACGAGGCACCTGGGCTCTGGAGATTGGGTTTGTCGGCAGCCTGCCCCAGCGGGGCGTGCTGAAGGAGTGGACACTGATGCTGCACGGGACTCAGAGCGCACCCTATATAGACCAAATAGTAAAAGATTATCAGTCCAAACTGGCCATGTCCAAGAAGGAAGAGCTGGAAGAAGAATTAGATGAAGCAGTGGAGAGAAGCCTGAAGAGTATACTGAGCAAGAACTAGCACTGTTCTGCATGATGGTGTCTTTCCTTCCCCAGATCCCTCTACTCACCTTTCTACTATCCAAACCTCTGTGTTAGACATATTACAATGATTGTCTCTGTAGCCAAATTATCACACTTCCTTGATTTTAAAGTCTTACATCTCATCATTAATTATTTTAATTACCACCGAAGCAATCCTTTTTGTACTCTAAGCCACAAATACACTGTCCCCCACTGAATACTGTGTACAGTTTGTGACTGTAAATGATTTTTCTTTTGTGTCATACGAATAGGTATTCACCTGCAACAAAGTTGATGGCTTTTCCTTTCATATTTTTGTGGTAAATGTTGTTTGTATTTAAAAAAAAAAGAGTGAATTTTAACATTGACAGTTGGTGATAATGGGCACTTTTTAAAAAATTATTGTGAGAGAGGGAATCACAATGAGGTTGGCTGGAGAGGTCTTTGAAAGTCAAACAGCTCCTTCTGCATCGTTGACTTCAGTGGGACTCTTCCCCATTGGGTTCAACCAAAGTAGCACTAGACCCTACAAAAAGAAATAATCCAGAGATGAGGAAAACTTACCAATCAAATTTGTAGAAATTCAATTCTAAGAGTTTTCTTTAATGTATACACTTAACACAACATACACACTAACACTTCAGACACAGATTGGGTCAACAGGCATGCAATAAGGAAGGCAAAGCGATGCCAAAGCTGGGTGACATGGGGAAGTGCTCTGCAAACAGGGTCAGGGCATTCTAGAAGCACAAGTTTCAGGTGTTTTGTTGAGTTTTTTTAAAATTTTGGCGATTTAAATTAAGTTACTATCTTACAGCAGAACAAGCACATAGGGAATGAGCTGTAGGATTTCTGGCAACCTGTGTGCAAAAGTGCATCTGCTCGTCTCTACACTGAGATGTACTACAGCAGCGTAAGATGAGGCTGTGTCAGCATGTCCAACCACAGACCCCTGTTTTCTGGGGTTTACAACCTGGCTGTCAGTAAATTGCTGTGGGAGAAATTTGAAGTATGCAGTTTCAGTCCCAAAGCAATTTTTTATTCAAATTTGATTTTTAAAAAGAGATTTGTTATTTTTATGTTATACAAATATATTTAATATGCCTAAGTTATTAATGTGTAATGTAAAGTTGGCCTTCTTGGGAAATAAAATGTAGTGTGTTTGGGAAGATTTTTGATAATCATTGCTCTTTGCTGTTTAAAGAGTCAGTCCCACCTTCACCTTTCACACATGAGTAAAGTCAGTCTCTCTCACCCTTGGAGCCTGCTCTGGCTATTGCCACAAGATGTAACATCCTCCTTGGTGGGAATTACTCATGGTAGCAACCACTACATGTCCTCAGGTGTGAGATCCCAAATTTAACCTTTGAATAATAAAGGGTCTTGATTCTGCAAATATTTAGGCACTCACAGTAAAGGCCATCAGTGGGCCTACTCAAACGCTAACTTTAAGCAGGTGCTTTGGATCTTTGCAGGATCCAAGATCTACTTTTTAACAGTGACTAGTTTCAGAATTTTACTATGTATTTTTAATATGCAGAGTATTAATCTAAAACATTTTAATAATGAGTGGTCCTCGTGCATAGTAGTAGAAACACATTCAGTAAATAAATGTTTATCTAACAAATTAAAAATGTAACTCAAAGGTTATCTGGTGGACACGTTTCACTTAAGAATGTATAATCTATGCTGTTACTTCTAGTAAATATCCATCTTTTACCTTTCCGTAAGAGGCCTGTTCTTTCCTTTACAAATCCAAATGCAAAATAAACAGCTCAACCTGCTCAAAATCTATGTGAATTACACTTTAAAGCCAAGACGAGCAGCCTTGCACTACTCACAGGTTCCTCGTTGCGTGCAGCAGTCCTTTTGGACAGTTGAGTCACACTGGGCTAAAACAGGCATCGGCAGGAGAAGAATCAGGGCCCGTGTGATTTTTTTATTTTTGAAGTGTTTTTTGTTATTTTTTCAATACATTAGAGTGCCAACTGTGTTTAATTTGATGATGTAAAACTTAACCCAAGGACGAGACGGGTCCATTTCAAAGCATGGACTGGAGTTCATGAGGCATGAGCCAAAACTCGCTGAAGTTAAATGGGTCAGGGACAGGTTTGCTTGTGTCTTTGGAAGTGAATGGATTGTGCTGACAGAAGTAGGTTTCTGTGGAAGGCACCCAGTTCTTAGAAAGAGCAGCGTGTATGTATCAGAGGGAAGAATTTCCATCTATATATATATTTATGCATACACCTGTATGTCTAAATGCACATGACACACTTGTGATATCTCTCTGTATATATATATTACATACAATATGTATATTCAGAATATGTTACATATATTGGCTTATAAATATATTTAGAATTACATATGGTATGTAATGTATAATACATTTACGCACATCATAACTTTTTGTGTTTATGGGTTCAAACAAGGAAGTAACTGGAAGCTTTTGAAACACTTCTGAAATGTGGAAATAGTTTTGGAATAAGAAAAGTCCATGTGGAAATCTTAAATGAACGTGTACATGATTTTCCATTGCATTATGTAATTCTGCAGTTCTCTGTTCAATCATTAAATATCTTATAAAGCAGCAAAAGAACTAGATGGTTGTTGATATTTTCATAATGCTGACATAATTTATTAAGTGAAAGATCACGATAATGCGTGATATGCAGAAATGATGAGTTTTGATATAAGTATATATAAAACTAAGTGTATATACAATATAGAGATCTACTTCAAATTCTTCAGGGTTTTTGCATCGGGGGGATCGCTGAAAAATATGTCCAGTTAGACTAAGTTTTTATGGTAATGCTGATGGAAAATAAAGTTAATTTGTTAGTATTTATAATAAAGGGAAAAATGAAGCTCATGATTTGAAACAGGTGAACACTGTTTAACTGAAGCCCTGTGATAATGTTTTATAATATGAGTAAAATAAAGAGCTGTTGTAAACCGGCAGGTCCTATCATCATTGCCTATTGGAAAGTACACGGGAGGTACTACGCTGGTCTACATGGGATGACTTCTATTCCCCTGCTTTTTACACCAGTAAAGCAAGCTGTATCCTGTGTATGCTGGATACTGAGAAAATGAACCCAATCCTCCAAAAGAGATGATAGCAACAGATGAAGAGTAACAGGCTTTATGTTAACTGTGATATGGTGGGACACCAAAGATTAAGGCCACAGGCTAGGAGGAGCCTTGGGCGTTACTTACGTGGTTCAGACCTGCTGGCTCCAAGGGCAGCTCTGCAGAGGCACACGGTGATGTTGGTGCCAAACTGCTGCCCTCAGTGGGGAAGGGGGCACTCAGGAAGAGAGTTGGTGGCATCTGGCGCTGCATTTCCTAAGCAGTTCTGGCCCCAGGGAAATGCAACAGTATTTTTTTTCTCTGCTGTTTGAAGCACTTTGCTCCACAAAAAAACCCCTCTGTTTCCTTCTTCCTTCCTACTCCCCACTCACATTTTTGGGTACTTTTAGTTCACATGTCCCCATGGCACACGGTACGTTTAATTTTAAAACTTCTTACCATGTCTGCAGCAGTTAAAGATGGCAGGGAACCCCCTGATCTAGTTCTGCTTGCCACAGAGGCGAGAATGTGCCTGTAGTAACGTAGGTCCCATCCCAGGCTCTGCTGAATAGATGTTTCCAAGTATTTCACTGCTACACTTTAGCACGAGCATTTAAACACTTCAATGAGATGCTGCATTTGAGACTCTGCATTTAAAGCAGCCCATGCAGTTAGCCCATAAACTGTGATGTTTGCTATACGTTTCAGCACAGTCATTATGACTAATAGGATACTAATGTTTTTCTATGTAATTTTCATACAAATTTACAGATGCCCATCATCTGCAGCCTTACTGGGCAACCAGCCATGTTTGTGGAAAGGCAAATTAAGAGATCACAGCAAAATGTAGGCCTTAGTTCTTCATGGTGCTTGACTTCTGCTGGTGGTGGTGTCTGTGGTGCAGCTCAGCACCAGCTTGGTTCAAGTCTTACACTGCAGGTTGCTACCCATGCAATGCACTAGGTGACTTTTTCAGTAATACATGGCCACCAAGCCCACTTTAGGAGCGACTTTTATACTGCACAGCTTCTGAATAAGATTTACAAGCATCAGAAAACCATTTCTGTGTCAGCAGCAGAGAGTGGTGACACCACAGCACAAAATAGATAAAGAGGTGGGGGATAGTCGCACATTAGACACCTAACCCAGGCTCTCCTGAAGTGGTGTCTCCTTGATGTTGAGTAAGGTCTTTTGTAGTCTGACCGTTCCCTGTATTGCAGTGAAATCAGATGATTGGCAGGGGGTGGGGGTGGAATACCCAGGTCTGTCTAGGTACTGACTGAATCTGTTTACACCCTGTTTTGTGACAGAATTATTAAACAGCCTTCCTATTGCTGCAGTTGTGCTTGCTTTCTTTTTTTTTTTTTTTTTTTTTTTTTTTTTTTTGTCTCTTGCAGTAGGCCAAAATCTGCTTTCAGCAGCAGTTAACCTGAGCAGTTTCTCCCAGCTCACCAGAGTGCAGCATCCATATGCATTGATAAATTCCTTCTCTGTGGTTATTTACACTGTTAATAAATTAAACTGAAAAGTAGCACATGCCTCAACAAGCCACCTCTGGCATAAATTCACACAAGTACTTCAATAAAACAGCATCAACAAAAAAATCCAGAATAAAAATGTGACTATGTGGGTCACCTGTCCTTGTTTCAGAGAAGACGGTGCCTCTTTACCAGACATAATAGTCACAGTAGGTTAGAAGCTACACCTTCATTGGAATTCACTAACTAAAAGAAAAACAACACAATATCAAAGGAAAGTCTCAGGTGATGTGAGAAGGTAGTCCTGAAGCTCAGGTTCATCAGCCCAAATGGTGTTTAGCCCCTTTCTTGGCAGCTGATGGCAGTAATCAGAGAGAAGGAAAAGGCATTAACAATCAAAAGCTGAAACAAAATCTTTGAGAACTGGGTTGGGATGGGAGAAGGAACATGTAGCACTTAACCAAGCATTTCAGTATGTATCCAGCTTTAGTGGGATTATTTGTATGCCTGAAGTTAAACTGAGTCCTAAATGATGCATCAGCATTTTAGATAGTGCTTGGTATTTGCATATACACAGGTGAAGGATTTATTGCTCTTTTCCTTTTTTTTTTCTTTTTTTTTTTTTCCCCCCGAGTTGAAGATTTCTGGAAACTGCAACAGTCTGTTGCTTTTTGTTTCCCCAGGCACAGGGAAATGGGAAGGCACTGCTTGTTCCAACAACACCCATGGAGCTCCATGGGACTACAGGTGACTGAGTGATGACAGGATCCCATGGCAGTATTAAACTCTGCAAAACACTACAGTCTGAGGAAATACTTAACAAGAAAAATACCAAAACACAGTCTTTTGAGTTGGCTGTGGTCTGCTCAGAAACTTGTTGGCGTTCATAAATACCTTAGTTGTGTTGCTGAAGGACAAATAATGCCTTTAGTATCTTTATAACGGTTATTCCCCACTTTGGTAGAATTCCAAATTTTATTCTGAGAAGATATGCAGTAAGAGCGTATTTCCAATACAGAGAGTTTGTCTTTAGATCCAAAAAGAAAGGTCTGCCAAGCCCACCCCTATTTAAAGACTATAAATGAGAGATATCTGGAATAGGTTATTTAACAGGTATCCAGCCCTTCCCCTGGAAAAACTCCTGCACACCCAGTCAGTTGGTGTTTACTAGTATGGACCATCAGTCAACAGTAAAAGCAACAAAACCCCACAGTGAGTATCTTCTGTAGAAGGCAAAACTTTTATTAAATGAACCAGATTTCACAAATTAACATTTGCAGTTGTCTGAGAGATGAGGAATCGTACGGCAGCTATAAGAGCAGTAGAGGAATACACAAATTTGTCCCAGATACTGTGGAAAGCCAGGCAGCTCTGTAATAATAATTACTTTCAACTCATCCTAATAATGAAAATCAGTTGCAGAGGATGTGCCTATTATTTGTTGCCCTGGAGTGTTCTAAAGGTCATTGCACCAAAAAGGTGAACCTACATCAGACAGAACTGCCATCAAGGTATCAATCTCTTCCATACCAAACAGCAAAAATCTCACTACTGTATCATTCGGTCAGGAAAAAAACCAGTCATTTAATAACTATGCCAGACAGGTTGACTATCAAGGGGGTGTGGGGGTGTGTCATTTAAGAGCCTTTGTCACCTGGTTTCTTCTTGCTTGTTTTCTCTATCATTGTCTCCACAATCATTGCTGTTTCTTCGTATGTCTGAATTCTGTCGTCTGAAAACTTCTCGATGGACTCTACCACCTCCACCTTCTCGTAGCTCATGGAGCCAGGCAAACTTGCTTCCCTGAACAAAAGGCCCTGCTTATCTTCGCGCTCGTACTCTGTCTCTCGAATGACTCCTGGTTCGGTTGGGGTTATCAGACCAGGGGAAGGAACTGTCTCAGGCTCAGAGATGTCCGGATACTTCGTGATTTGCTCGATTTTTCCTCTTGCCTTTTTTCCCCATTCAAGCACGACTTCTTTCTCTTCCTCTTTCTGTTTATCTAGAAGTTCAAACCCTTCCCTCCTTTCACAGATAGCCCCTTTCTCTTTTTCTGGTGGTTCAGCAGGTTCTGGCAGCTCTGGTATGGGCTCCACTTCACCACCATTCATCACCTTCCCGTTGCTGTTGGAAACTGTGATCCCTCCTGCAGGTGGGATGGAGGGGGCCAAGATGCAAGGTTCTTCATAGCCTTCCTCTCCTGTTACCAGCACATAACGCCCTTTGGGAGCAGCCTCGGGTTTAGGCTCTGGCCTCTTGTAGACTCTTATTTTCTCCCTCACAATGTTACACAATTTATCGAAGGCTTTACTTATCTGAGCTCCATCAGGTACATCCTCCGGGCCCATTTCTTTTTCATCAAGTTCTAACCCTTCCTGCCCAGGTTCACGTGCGACTGAACCTTCATGCCTAAACTCCATCTGATCTTTGTCAAAACCTTCCAGAGTTCTTTCGTACGTTCTTTCAGGTGAGAGACCATCAGTTATGTCTTTAGACATCAACTCCTTTTTCCTGGCAATTTTCTTTGTCAGAGCTTTTTGTCTGGGCTTTACACTGGCAATGTCTTGCATGGCTTGGGTGATATCTAGGGAAAAATCAAAACAAAGCAAACAACAAACAGTGCTGAACACAGGTCGCTGCAAATGCCAGAGCTGCCTCTCACCCTCACTGCTGCAGGCAGAGAGCTGAATGCAGCAGCAAATGCGGGCACAGCTTCTGTCAGCATGGGCCCCCTCAGCCAAGTAGTCATTTTGCATCTGAGTTCACCACTGTGATACACAGTGTGAGGACAGGACAACTGTGTGTGTAAGAGAGGCTGCTGCACAAAACGTTCACCTATCAGGCCTGCATAAATGCTCAGCAGGAGTGTTCAGCACTGTTCACCACTGCTGCAGTCAGGCTCAGCACCTTTCTCCCCGGCATCGTGGCAGGGTTTGGCTCTCTTAACTAGGCAAGAAACCTCATTTCCCAAGGCAGAAACTGAAGCCAGGTACCCAAACTTAGAAGCACGGCCTGACAGTAGGAATAGTGGAAACAGCTTATCTGGGTTTTACAACTCCTGCTAGGGTTTAGGGAGGAAAAAAAAGAGCCTCAAAACTTTCCTGCTGAATGCAGGGTTGCTGGGTGGCCTGACGGGAAAGGTGAGTGTCCTCACCAGCTCTTCCAATGTGCCTGAAGATGAGCTCACCAGGGGGACGCCTCGCCTTTGTGTCCCGGGGGGGCTAACAGTGAGCCAGGCATCTCCCCACATGGCAGTCTGGGGTACGGGCAGGTGCAGGGAGGTGCATCACATCACGGGAGAGCAGCGAGCGGCTGGCGGGCACAGAGCTAAGCAACCCCTCAGCCGGCGGTGCGGCGTTGAGGAGCAACATTGTGGCATCACTCAAACACTGACGTTGAGGTCTAGGCCCGTGCAAAGGGAACCGCTGCCCACAGGTTGGGTTTCTGATCTCCTGGGCACTCAGTAGCCACAGACCCCATGACAGCTCAGCAGCAGCAGCAGGAGCGCAGTCAGGCTACTGATTTCCATGGCATGAACAGCTAGAGCAAAGGAGGCAGAGGTTGGTACCGGGAATGATGGGAACACAGGGACAGACAGATACTAATATGCTTTCCCCAAGACAGTTGTTTTGTCCCATGACACAAGTAATGCACATGAAATGCTCTGCTTGCCTTGCAGGTAGGGAGCAGAGGTGTTAGCTAGAGACAGGCTGAATCCTCAGCTGGTATAGAACAGTGCTTTGCAGGACAGTAGTTATTTACAGCTGCTGAGCATTTGGCCTCAGGCATTATGGAACCATTTAATCTAAAACTGCTATGGTTCACAGAGCAGTTAGAAAAATTACAGCTGCAGTCCAAAAAAAAAAAAACCCTTCATTTGATGGTTCATCTCCATTCTCAGGGCAGTTTGTTGTTAGTGAAACCCCAATGAGATTTGGATTTAAGCTACCGTAACTCATCCCATATGTTAGTACCTACAGCACCTTTCTATAAACCAGCTCCCCTCTTTGATAAGAGCAGCCTCGCTAGTTTAATCCATTTCCAGGTTTACAAGCATCTAATTCTAACAAGCAGAGGCCATGGGATGTAAACAGACCCCAGAAAATCCTCTGCCTGCCTGCAGCGCTCAAACCCCAGCTCTTGCCATAGTTTCAGGTGCCTTTTAACTTTGCTCTATTGATTGGCCTAAGTAGTAAATTGCAGAAATTAGCAAAGAAACTCTTTTGCTTGTGGTTTTGGCCTTTGACAGCTTGTCGCAAAGCCCGCTAAGGTAAGCTGAAGTCACTGTATTTACTTAGCAAGCCTGGAGTCAGGCTGTCACGGCTGGTGTTGATATGGAAGACAAATGGAAAAACAGCTTAAATACAACGATGTTGCTCTTGACAGACACAAGAAGGCATGTTACAGGTTTACCTCTTCCCCTCGAAGCTTGAGGCTGGACGGGTCTATAGATCTGCGTGAAGAGTGTGACTGGCGTTCCTGCTATAGCAGAGTTTAACCTGTTGGAGAAGACTCGTATCAGTCAGATGTCTCACCCTCATTTCAATCAAGAGCAAGTGAAATGGCCCAGAATGAAGCATGGTGGTTAAAGAAATGTATTTCTCTGGGGTGAGGAGTCAAAAAGAGTGATGGCAGCCTGTCTGGGGAAAATCAACACAGCCACAGCAACTTCACAGGAGTTAGGCTGGTTGCAACCAGCAGAAGACCTGGGATGCTTCATTAGGTAAAGTACACTAGTAATTAAAATCCATAGCAACAGGTTTGTAATTTAGCTCAGCACTTCGAAAGGAAGTGAAGATTTTGGATGGGCAAACAAGTTAATCCCCACCTACCAGAAGACAGCAAGAAGTGTACATGCTAGCTGGTAAAATATGAAATTTGGTAGCCATTACAAAGTTACCAGTATATGTCTGACTTCAGAAGGGCGAGAAGAGAACCGAACAGTCTTCCTTGGAAAATATTTGACGAGTCAGTGGTATTAAGGGTTAAAAATTAAAACTGAGAGGCTGGCCTATATACAAACCAGTTACTATATCTGTGGCCTTTCCAGTCTGTTCTGCCAGAATTTGAGAGAATATTTTGGCCTGCAGGAAAATATACATGCTGTGTAGATAGGCAAGAAGTGAACATTTTGATTTCTGGTACTGAGAGTTACCCTGACCAGATACTACTAACCAGAACACAGTGTTCAAATGAGAGGCTGAAAACTGATCTGTTCCCCACATGTGAGATTTACTAATAGTGAGTGTCCTTCCCCTGCATCTTCTGGACAACCCAGAGCAGCGGTTTGGTGCTCAGGGCTCTGACCCTGCTGCATCTGCCTGTGCAGGCAGCACCACGCTGCTGTGAAAGTCCTGCTCCTTTTCTCATGTGAGGCTGATGGTTGACATTAGAGGGAGCCAGAGCTCCTCCATAAGTTTAAAACACAACCCAAATCCCTGCAAATTTCTTAGATTCTACCCATTTTTCCCCCTTGCCAGAAGAATGAGTTTGCTGTGAAGAGTGCTTTGCTTTACAGAACATTTGCCCTGTCTGAGCCCTGCAAGACCAACCTGACCATAACACTGATGCCAGAATAGTATATGGGAAGGAGACTCTATGGAAAGGAGAAGCTCAAAATGACTCTGACCCTTTCCTTGGCAGAGACTTGACTAGATTTTGCATCTATTTAGAAGCCTCTCTCTGGATATCTACCTGTGAAAGGTGCGAAATGGCCATAGCTTTGGGTGGGTCAAATGCCCTTAAAAATACATCTTTTCAAAGGACATCACTGGCCCCTTTGGGACAGTCCAGAAATCCAGGCTTACCGGCTGTCCTCGTTCTCAATGATACGTTTGTACCGTTCCAGCTCATTCTCCAGAGACTGCTGGTAGATCACCAGTTGACGGCAGTCAGTCGTGTACTTCTCCAAGGTCCTCTCAGCCTCCTCGATCCCCTTCCTAAGGTTTTCAATCTGCTCATTGTAAAGCTGAATTTCATCGTCGTAACTCTCCTGGGTGTTTTTAATTGCTTGCTCCAGCATGGTTGTCTGGTAAACAAAATTGGTGGGTGAAAGAAGCAGCTCTGAAGCATTCAGCATCCCCATATTTTGAGGGTAATTAAAGGCAAGACATGTTTTATTATGATGTGTGAGTCTGCAATGGTGAAACGCAGCAGCAGTTTCAAAACCAGTAACTCCCCCCCTCTCCCCGACCCCTTCTTTATCCCAAGGCTTCTGTTCCACAGCAAGCATGACAGAATCATCATGAACCAGGGGAACAGCTGTGTGATGGCTCCTTCTCCATGCACACATTGATGTCCATGACAGAGCAAGCAGCGTCTTACGAGGAGAGCAAAAGTGCTTAACTGGGAAGACGTGGCCCAGGCAAAACCTGTTCTTCCTTCTCTGTGGTCCACAGACCAAGCACCGAAGGTTAAGGAAAGGTCTTTTCTTTTTTTAAACAACAAGCTTTCTTACTGAATTCACATCCTTGGCTTTTTTACTTTAGCAATAAAAATAACTGCTGCGCAGTAAGGCTCGCCATCAACCAGGAGGTGGCGGTAAGTGCCTTGCAAAAACAAGGGCTAGCAGTTGTAGGTGGGATGTTTGACGGTGTAGCTCTGCTCTCACTTTCTTCGGTTATTTTCAGCTATTTATTGTAGTTTCCTTATCACTCCCCCCCTTTTCAAACAGCTTTTAAAGAGATGAACTCACAAAAAGCTAATGGGGCAATAGTTGACTAATGGATTCTTTAATAATTGATTTATTTCTATATGTTACAGGCAAGATTTTCAAAAACCTTTTAAGAGCCTAAATTTAAGAGCTAAGTCCCTTGCATTAGACTGGTTATACTGCAGTGTACAAGTGAACCAGCACGTTCCACAGGCCCGTTTAGTGCTCACAAGGTGGGGGTCAATAACCTCTTGGCAAACACGATTATCAGGTCCAGAAACAGGAAAGCAAAGGAGCTCAAGGACACAGGATCCAGCCTTCACTGTCACAAGCAACTATGTCATTGACCTCCAATCATAAAGTTAATTCACTCTTTTAATCGCAAGGCATGAGAATGAATGAATGAATGAATAAACTCTTTCTAAATGGGACATGAAGATTTGATTCTGAAAGCAGTATGGTTAATTCCCCAAAGAGTGCCTCTCTGTTTGACAGCAGAAGGCCGATTTGCTCCCCTTTTTTCAACACTGATTCATTACCTCACTTATAATTATATTGATTCTTGTCCTTCCCAGAGCTCAAGTGTCCTTTCCACCAGAGCATCAGACATGAGAAAGAGGCCAAGGAAAAGACCTGGGGATAGCACTGTCCCCGAGTGCCCTGGTGAAAGAATTTAATGCTCAGGAAGTTAAGAGCTGCTGCTGTGGCTGTCCAGAGGAGTCCAGAATCCCACCAAAAAGTGTTTTATGCCCGTATATCACCCTCCTCACCCTGGATGGAAAACTCAAGGCATAGAGGAAGCTGTATTTAGGGGGCATAAGGTGGTCATTCTCCACCCTATCCATTAAGAAACCTTCAGCTGCATGGATGTAGACCTGCCCTTGGCAATTATCCAGGACTGGTTTCTATTCACTGTAGCCTTTAGTTGCTTCTCCATCTCCTGCTGCCCTCATCCCTGCACTGCACTCTAGCTTGATGACCTTAAAAATAGCAAAGTTCATAAGCATCATGGTTCTGTTTATGGCTAGTGGTGGCAGTACCTCTGTCTGCAGTTTGTATTTCTGTGCCTGGAGCTGGCAGAGGATGCTCTTGTATTCCTCCAGCTGGCTCTGCAGAACAGGGATCCTCCTCTCCGCTATCAGTTTTTCCTGGTTGGAAGAAAACAATGTGTGTACAGGAAAGTATGTTTCACTTTTAAAAAAAAAGAGCTAAAAGAAATTCTGCTACTGGAAATAAACTGTAAAGACAAACAGAAAATGACAGAAGAAATAAAAAGATGGGTATCAAACCTCAAGTAAACCTCTGTGGCATGGCTTTAAGAATAAAAGATGTCAGATGGCAGGACTGTAGAAGTACAGCTTATGCTGAAATCAGACCCTGTAGATACAGCTGTTCATATCTTCTTCCAACAAATAAACATTCTCGGCATAGCCACTCTTACTGGGGGGAATCACCAAGTTTTCATCTAGTCTGTAGCAATTTATTTGATTTGAAAATTTTCACCATATCTCACCCCTTCAGGACAGGATTTACTTTCTCTGTACATACTCATATATCCTGCCAGCTCCTCCTCATAGAAAGCACAGCTACCTAAACTACGTCCTGGTTTCGTCTGGGAGACAGCTAAACTATTTTTTTTCCCCTTCTTAGTAGCTAGAATAGTGCTGTGGATTGGATTCAATACAGGATTTGATATGAGAAGAATGTTGATCATGCACAGATGTTTTTAGTTGTTGCTAAGAAATCAAGGACTTTTCAGCTTCCCACGTCCTGCTAGTGTGCAGTTACACGAGAAGCTGAGAGGTAGCACAGCCAGAGCAACAGCCCCAAACTGGCCAATGGAATATTCTGTATCACACAACATCATGCTCGGACAAGGGCTGATCAGGAAGTTCACTCTGGTTTCTGGGATTGTGGTTTCATGAGTCTCTCTTCTCTGGGATGGGAATGGGCTGGGCATTGGTCAGCAGGTGGCGAGCAATCACATTGTTCATTACTCATTTGTATTTTCTATTATTACTATTATTGTTATCATTATTATTTTATTTTATTTCAATTACTAAATTGTTTTCATCTCAACCTACAAGTCTCCCTACCCCTCCAACCCTTTCTTCTCCATTCCATGGGGTTGGGGGATAGTGAGTGAGTGGCTGTGTGGTGTTTGGCTGCCAGCTGTGTTTAAACCATGACGAGTTACCTTGGAACTGGCTGGTTTTGAGGCTAATACATAAGCTGGAGTGCACTGACTAACAAAATCTTCCTCTGTTCAATTCAGTTTTCCAAAGCTATAGTTAGTTTTTTCTCCCATATTCAGTATTCAATTCATATCTGTTATGATTTTCATCTAACCTTCGAGTGGGAGTCAGAGGATCTGGGATACTTTAGGACGAAACACAGTTTCTTCCTTACTTAGGGTGGCATGTATTTACCAACAGTAATACTTACCTCACATATGCCAGTGGTTATAGGGGACACACGAGGGGTTGTCTGGATGATCTGCTGCAAAACATTGACATAGGTCTGGATTTCCATAAGGTTCTGTGGTGAAGTAAAAAATATTTTCATCAGAAAATGTTGTAGCAAGGTGCTCCTTTCAATGTGCTCCACTTCTGGGGCTTATTCCTAGATATTTACTTCTTTAATTTACTTACTTCAGCATATAAAAGTTCAGTTTATGTTTGGACTTGGAATGTGGTTTTAGAGCTGCATGTGTGCTAAAAATTTCATCATGCTGAGGGTACATTACAGGCATTTGGCTGAGTGACAATATAGTTTGTAGTCAATTAAAAGTTCTGTGATTTCTGATTTATAAGAAATTTTCAAAATGAGAACCACAAATACCTTTGCATGTGGTCCAAAAAAGTGAGCTGCTTCTTTCAAAAGCAGTAAAGATGGGACAGTGGCCTGATCCCAAGCCTCACAGCTCTCCCAGGAAGGAGAAGGGGGCTGTATGTGTTAAAGTCAGCTGCAGCATAATCATACAGCCACAAGCTTATGTCTGATGATTAACTGTAATGCTCTGGCCCAGAAAACTGGGTATCACCCTCTCATGAAATAGCTTCTTAACATGAAATACAGGATAGCTCGACAAGCACATTGGGTTGAAGCATGATAACAGCTCAACAAATTCAAGACATTGCCACAGCTGTAGGCATTAGACCCTGAGGGAGTCAATTTGGATGCTTGCAGCCATCCAGTTGTTGGGCTTGACCTCCACACTACAGCTGTTGCGTCCTCTGAAAATATATAGTTCTATATTTACCCACCAGAACACAAACAGAATTTCCTTTAATTTGCCACTGGAACAGATCATGGAGAAGGGCAAGGCTTCACACTTGTCTCTAGGAGGGAGAGCTAAAGAAGATGGCAAATTCAGCCAGTTACCTTCTTGTATCTGTCCTTAGTGGCATTAATGTCATCCTGCAGGAACTGGGACTCAATCTGCAGCTCCAGGTTACACAGCAGTGCTTCATCAGCTTCCTGCAACGCAGAGACAAAGGGCACGGTCAGTACATACGGCTGGAGTACCAAAACCACAGCAGCCACTTGGCCATAACATGAGTTGCTGTACAGGCATAACAGCCTGTGTGGAGCATTAAAGCCTACTGGGAGAAAAAAAAAAAAAAGTATTAAGAAACCAACAAACAACAGGCACCTTATTCATCGTGTTCTCCCATTGTACATGGTGCTTTTGTGCACAAATATAATTTATGATACAGTTTGGCACTGGCACTGTCAAAATATGTTTACCATATACTTTATGAATGCTGGGAGCCAAGTAATAGATGCAATGAAATACCAGTCTTTGACGCTAAAAGCTTGCAGTGGTGCATGAATCTTAAACAGATGACATCAACAGACTAAGGCATTGATTTCTCTAGTGTTTATGACAGGACTTGAGGTATCCTGATGCCTTTTAATATCCCCAGTAAAGAAGCTCTTATAAAAAAACCCCAGGATGGTCCAAAGTATTTTCACTCCTTTTGATGTGTTCTCAAATATCACAAATGTTTGTCAATTTGCAGCCATTTCTGGAAATAAAAATGACAGATGAGCAAGTCCAGAAAAGACCACCTTGCTGCAGAAGTTTCTAATACACTGGTATTTGTGAGGATGAAAGTTCATAATGTCCAATTAATTCAGAGGACAAGGTGTATGACTAGCAATCATGATTTCAAAGTACATAGATATGAGTGGCACTAGTATTTAAATCCAGTGAAATCTTAATTTCTGTAAAAAAGGTCTAAGTTAGATTTTTCCTGTGTTATGTTATTTAATACAAGTACTTGACTGTAGAAAAATTTCCATATAACTTGGCAATATATTTTACAAACACATGTGTGAAGGGAACTGCTTTATATTTCTACTTAACGCATGCCTTCTTGGTTAGGTTTATCACAAATACTGTAAAATATCTCTTTTGAGAAAGTATCTCGAAAGTTATCAACTGAATCTTCCTTGCAGGTCTACAAAACTTGTCAGTTCTTCCACCAGTTTGCAGCTTGCCTCAAGAAAATCTTGATCTCTGCATTTAACTCAAAGTGTAAGAAGAAAAAAAGATTTAAAGGTGTCCCTTTAAAAATTACCTACATGCCATTACCGGCTGTAAAAATGTCTCGGTGAGTTGCAAATAAACCACTGAAATCTATGGGTGCAGCACATGACTGGTAGAAAGGGATTTTAATTTTTGCATGTGTACAGCATGCGCTATTCCAAAAATGTGTAGATGTTAGCTGCCTCATTCATGTGGCTGAGCCTCCCAGCTAGAGACCTCTCCAGCAGTCTCTTTGCTTTGTGAGACAGCGGCTGATTCAGACACATCCAGACCAGCACATTCGGAGCCCGTCATCAGGAATGCCCGCTGCTTTTCTGCACTCCTCTGCCTTCCTATTGAGAGGAAGATCAGCAGGACAATGGCCATGGTGGGAGGTTTGGCAGGGAGCCAAAAAAAGCCCCCAGGCTCCTAGATAATACCGATAAGTAAATATTTCTGCATGTAATAGGCAAAAGCAGCGTTTGGCTTTCCAAATATTCCTTCAAAGGGGAAAAAATACTTTCGCTTTTATTCCCTGCTTTCAAATGGACCAGCTTCACTGATGATGCCGTATATCAGAGCAGTGCAGTGCCTGCATGTTTTCTTCTGAACTTTGCAGTGTTTGCTCCTCACTCAGCTTCTGACACACCATTCTGCTTTAGGTGCTGATTCCAGTACGTTGATCCGTGTGCTGACACAGAATTTTCATTTACCATGGAAGAGAAATCCCTCAGACCTCTCCAGAACTAGTGTTTGCTGATTTTCCAAATTGATTCTCCATCTGTCAGAAAAGGCATGAGTTTACATCTACACATGCAAGTTCCAGACTACATCTTGGGCACTGCACAGAAAATCAGCTGTGTTCTCTCCAGCATTTGTTGCCCCAATCCAAACACCTGCTACAACAGGGACATCCAGACACAGCCTGGGATAAAAACACCCCCCGTGGCTCACGATCTTGTCAGCTGTGCCTAGGGTTGTCGGATCTATTAACTTTTCTTTAGCCACAGATTGGCTGAGAGGAACCGTGAAGATGGACCCACCTGTTCCAGTTTCCTCTTACAAAATACTGACCTCCACAAATATTTTTCAAGGGCTTTCAGGGTGTCCAAAAGCCTTGTTAGCAAACTGGAAAACAGCACCGATACAGGATATCTACAGCTTATTGGAGATAGAAATGCTAAAACTCACTTTTTTTTTTTAATATAAAACATGCATATCATTGATGTGACAGCACTCAAGAAGAACAGCTCCTGCCACTTGTAGTGGGGAAATTAAAACATCTCAATTTAATCCACCCATAATTGATTCCCAATATAGATGAAGGATAAGCTGTGAAAAATACAACTGGGAAAAGATATTATAAAACTTTCTTCACTCAGGTGAAAGCTAGTAGCAAGAAAGGATGAATCAGGCTTTCTCAGCTTCACAGACCTGGTTTGGAAACTTCCTAAATATGTCAGTAAACTTTTATCTTTTCTCTGAGCCTTATTATTAGTATTACTATTACCATTTCTCTTCCCATGGTATTAGTTCAGCAAAGTGCAGCTCGATATAAACATCCCTCTTGTTTCACTGTGAAAGGAACAAATCAGGGTGTTTTGTGGCTTCTCTCTTATTTGGAAACCTAACGGGAAGCTGAGGGTCTGTCCTGGCTAGGGCTGACGATATCCTGCAAGGGACCGAGGAGCTTTGAGACACACCAGACTTCAAAACTTGGACACAAATCAGCATTTTCTCATGCCATGATATCAGTACTAAACATAGCTTAATAAAGTAGCTGTTTTTAAAAGAAGGAAGGGAAGAAGGTTCAGCTCTAGGGCCCCCATTGTAAGAAAGACATGGACCTGCTCAAGCAGGTCCAGAGGAGGCCACAAAAATGACTGGGGGGCTGGAGCACCTCCCCTGTGAGGACAGCGTGAGAGAGTTGGGGGTGTTCAGCCTGGAGAAGAGAAGGCTCCAGGGGGACCTTACAGAGAGGGACTCTTTATCAGGGAGTGTAGGGATAGGACAAGGGGTCACGGCTTTAAACTGAAAGAGGGAAGGTTTGGATTAGATATTGGGATGAAATTCTTCCCTGTGAGGGTGGTGAGGCCCTGGCACAGGTTGCCCAGAGAAGCTGTGGCTATCCGTTCCCTGGCAGGGTTCAAGGCCAGGTTGGACAGGGCTTTGGGCAACCTGGGCTGGTGGAAGGTGTCCCTGCCCATGGCAGGGGGGCTGGAACTGGGTGATCTTTAAGGTCCCATCCAACTCAAACCATTCTGTGATTCTATGATTCTATAAGATATTTAGCAACAAACACGTTTTCTCTGGTCATATTTCAGACTCTCAGATACATGTATTGGCTGCACTGTATGACTAATAAATGGGCTTTTCCTACCTCTGTGTGTAGACTCTAATTTGCTCAGAGAGAAATTGTCTTCCTAATTTAAAAAAAAAAAAAAAAAGTGTTAAAAGAGTTTAAAAGAGTTATTAAATACACCTAAACATGTGTCAGCTCTTCAGCAAGGGTGAATTTGCAAAGTTCACACTGGACATGGAAGAAGCACCATGTATGTCAACTCTACATCCCAAAATGAATGCAGGAGCCATTTGCTGATGCACTAAAAGGAATGTTAAACAGTAGGTTCTCCTAGTCCTTGGTCTTACTGAAAAAAATAATGAAGTCCCGAGCACAGCTATGGCTGTGGGGTGCAGATGGCATGTGCTACATGACCCAAATCAGCAGGACTGTAAAGAGCAGGGTGCTACACAGCACACAGGCACATGCTGCAGCTCAGCCGTTTGCACAAGGCTTAGGGAGGGGGATGGAGGGGAAGGAGAACTTTTCATCAGTGTGTAATGAGAAGAAATGTCTTGCTCTGACATTTTATCTTCCCACTGCTTCTTCAAAGCAGCCTGATGTAGTAAATGAAACCAAAGGAAAAAAAAAATGTAAAAGACCTTTCCTTTTCTATTTTCCAGGCTTACCTTATTAAGGCGTTCAAGGGTTTCTTTTAGTCTCTGCTGATATTCACGTTCATTTCTATACCTGTAAATAGAACAAAGGAGATGGAGTTCAATGGTTCATCCTTCTGCAAACTGCATTTTCATCTGCACTATTATGCGCAATATGTGCTTCACACTAAAGCAGAATACTAACCTTGAACGGCCCCAAAAGATTTATTTATGCATTAGTATTAATTTATTATTTTTTTTTAGTCCCAGATGCTGAGAGTAATTCTAGAATTGACTAACTTCTTGTCCTCAACTTACGTAGCAGAAGACAATGGAATGCCACATATTTGGTATCACTTTTTCACAGAAAGCCCAAGAATAGATAATTTACAATAAAAGTATATACAATTGGCACTACAGTGATAGTCATTTATCAGTTGTTACTATGTAAGCATTTGTTACACTGGCACGTTAGTGTGTAATTACATTGTACTCAGTTTTCTGTTCTACCTGATGTTGTTCAGTAAGCATTTTCATGACAGATGCATTAAATACAAACGTTGCAATTTCACATACTGACTGTGTGTGAATAATATTGTATTAGGATGCTTTGTGATTAGGATCAAGCTTTGTGTCCTCTTTAACAGTAATTCATCTTTTATTGTGGTCAGAATCACATCTGAGTCTTAGTAAGGACTGCATTTAGACAACTATTCTTCTGCATTTATAAAATGTCCACAAATTCATAATGGGCATGTTTCTGTACTGAGTGAACAATGTATATATATTGTGTTTATCTTTGATTTGAGGAAGTGGCACATTTTCTTTAAGAATTACGGCTCTGTATGTCAGATAGAATTATCTTCTAGAAAACCCTTTTATGTGCAGAGTACAAAACTTCTTAATTGCTGATTATTGCTGCTTATTCCTTTCCCTAGATAAACTACATATAAAATGTTTAATAGGAGATATGCTTTATCTCCTTTAAAAAAAAAAACAAAACAAAACAAACAGCCAGAAAGACCTTATAGTACAAGGCAATAAGATTTTGCCATCAGTACTGAACAAGTGGCTCATCAAACTCTATCTGCTGCCAGTGCCAAAGTACATACAGTCTATTCCTATTTAGCACCTTGCTTTCCCTAAAATAATAGTGATACAGAGCTATAAAAACTCTCTTCCTTACTTGCTACAAGAAATACTCATGGTCAGTGACAAGTCAACTCTGATGGTGAATGTCCTCCATTTACAGTACAAGCAATGGACATCAACACTGGCTAAAATTCAGAATTGAACATAAGCCCTCATCTGTCTTCTGAAATCATCAATTCAGCCCAAATATGCTGGTGGCATCTAAGGCACTTGCTTCAGTCAACAGGGAACTTGTCAGTTCCTAGACTTGATCAGGGATCAAGTATAATGGTTGTCAACCTTGCTTCTTTTTATCTCCTGAAGGATGAACAGCCAATGTTATTCTCATCTCTTTCAATATGTCTTGGAAAGCTGAAGGGATGGGGTAACTCATGAACTGATCAGGACCACAAAGGAAGAACTCAGCAGAATAAATAAATGAACTCAACTTGGTGCTCTGGTTTCCCAGTTTTCCCTTCCTCTGAAATCCCATATTAGCAGGGTTGGTCACTGGTCTGTTTTCAACTCTTACCATGAACAGCAAAGAAACAAGTGAAAATTAGGGGGTTTTATTTAATTGTCATTCCTTCAAATGGCTGGGCTTCCTCAACTGAAGTGCTATTTTCTGACAAAACTAAAACGTCTTTTTGCCAAATTGTAGCAACACAGGGTTCACTTCCATGGACACAACCAAGAATATTCAGAAAAGCGACATTGCCTTTGTTTCAGTTGTTTATTAAACAGCTCACCTCCAATCAATTTTCTATCTTATAAAATTTTTGTGTGCAGTTGACAATAAACACCTTAACTTAGATACTTCCTGACAACTGAGCAAGGAGAAAGCAGATTGTGGCAGCTTGTGAAAATTAAATATACAGCTACAAATAAAAGGCTGGATTTACACTCCTAGTAATATACAACCATCCAATACAGTCAGGGTCTAAACCTCAGCCCTAAGGTCATTCCACCTGCTCAAACCTGTCTAGTTACTAGGTCCTCACTCAAAAATTCTTTCAATGACTGTAGTATTCAGCTACATTTTCCTGCACTCTCAAATAACCCAAATACCTGCTGTGTCACACAGCCATAAATCCACCTGGCAGGCTTGAGAGAGATAGTATTGTGTGATTATCCTTTGAAGGAGGATTGTTTTTAAGTGATGTTCAGTCTCCTCCAGAAGCTCAGTGCAAAAGGGCTAAAGACCTCTTAAAATGCTTCAGAGACCTCATGGTGCCTCTGTGCCTGCTGAAAAGTATCTATGTAAGTGCGGTGGCTGACAAATTGCAGCCCTGTTTTGCTTCAAACCCGATTTCATTGTTCAAGTAATTAGCTGGACACGTTGAAAAAAGGTCAAGCTTTTCTTAGGTGGTTGCTGGTCAGCCTTTCCTGGACCTTAAGAGCCATGAGGTTCATTTGCTTTATTTAAAAAAAAAAAAAACCAAACCCAAAACAACCCACTTCATATGTAGTCAAGTAGCTTTAGGGGTGCAAACAAACCTTTTGGGAGTATTTAGAAGAAAAGGAGTATTAATTTGTTTTTGCACAAGGAAAAAGAAATGGAGTCAAGGTTGCTGCCAGGCTCGAAGAAAGGCAGATAAGAGCTTTAAAGGTTCCCATCACTCACTTCTCTTAGGTTAGCAGCTCTCTGTTGGGGAACTAGCAGATTTAGAGATATTTGTTAAGGCCCTTGAGCCTCCCTACAGCTCAGGGCATTGGTCTGGTGAGAGCACTGGGCATGCAGGAGGGAAACCTACTGCTGGGCTCCTTTCTACTCCTGGGGGGCATGGCTCCAGCAGCATTGTAAATCTCTTTTCCCACCCCCAGCTGACAGACAAGCTGTGCTTGCTCTTAAAAGATGAGGCCAGGGCAAGGCCCTTTTTTTTTCAGACTCTGCCTCTGCTGCAGTGCAAGGGCTGGATGTCCTCCATGGAGAAAACAGTCACAATACATCCTCGTGATGCTCAATGGCCAGATACTCAATTTGGTGTCAAGCGCGTGCCTTTAATAGAAAGAGAAATGCTGCCTCTCTGTTGAATCCTGCTGAACTCTTCCAGCAATATATGAAGCCTCCTGGCTTCCTGCAAGCTGAGGTTAAATTTTTCTACTACTTTTTTCCTTTTCATTTTCCCTGAGGCACTTTGCTAGCCTCTTCTCAGTAGAGACAGCAGTAATGTGGGCGCCAAAGAGAGGACAAACTGCAAAATGCTGGTTCTACAAGGATGATGGACAGGCCAATAATGCTTGTGCTTTATACCCTGAAAGCTAGGATTAACCCCGTGAGGGCTGTGCTCTGCTGATTTATGAACAGATTCCTCCCTGTGTTATCAAGAAGCTCCTATTGAGCAGCTGACAGCCACGGGGCAAGATTTTGGCAGTCTGAGGAGGGGTTGGAGAGCAGGCAGGACCTTCTCATCAGCAGCTGCAGCACAACAAAGCTCTCCCTACCACCAGAGAAGCAGAGACAACAATCCCTGCAGACAGGGCTTGAAGACGGCTTTGCTGCTCAAGTCCCTGCTGCTCCCCATACCCCAGTTGTCATGTTTTCTTACTTGTTTTTTGTTTCCTCTCACAGGTGCTGTGTCTCTGGTGGCCCCAAAGGGTGTTAGCTCATCAGAGCATCACCACACAGCACAGCTTGGAGAACGCAGTGCCAATTCCCATGTCTAGTGACGTCCAGGGAATTATATTGCATGCAAAGCCCACAAACTTAGCAGTGAATGAATTTTAAATGAAACAATCAATTAGCAAGACTTTTAATTTCTGAAGATAATTAATCCTGTTCAGTCAAGGGCACTAAAATCTGAGTTTCAGCATCTTTCCTAATATCATGGAGAGAGAAATACAGTCCTTCCCACAGCCAGATGCAACACTGCTAAAATAACGATGCTCAATAAAATTAGCATAATTAGTCTTTTTATGAGATGTATCCAAACAATTCCTTGCGATATCTTTTTTGCAGCTTCAAGAGAAAGAATTCTCCACTGGTACAGAGTTTGAATTATTCATGTTAATATGAAAAGCTATGAATGTGACTACAGAGGATTTAAAATAGATTTTAATGTAAGATCTACTTTTCAATGGTTTGCACACATTTAACTGTAGGCTAGACCTGGGCTCTACTGTGTTTAAATGTAGCTTTAAAAGGTCTATTTATATAAATGTAGCTTTAAAAGGTTTACTTATAGATATAAATCTATTTCTCAAATTGTTAATGTGAGTAAAGAATGGGTTGTAAGAGCTAAAATTCTTTGCATTAGTGAAGGACATAGACATTTGTCAATTAGTTGGTAGACAATGCTCCACTCTAAGAGATTTTATTAATCCTAGTGTGCCAAAACTAGATGCTTTATGTTTCAAAATGAAGCAAGAAACCTGCACTGCCAGCTGTTGGCTGAGCACAGACCCAGGTAGGAGAGCAGGTCTGCAGCACAAGAATGCTTCTGGTTTCAGTAGCATGGCAAGAGGCCCTAACACAGCACAGAAGATTATTCCTTCCCACATGTTGTTCAAAGACCTTTATTTATAAGTTTAAGTAGCTGAAATAATAGCCAGCAGGATGGCTTTGAGCTAGAAACAGGGTGAGAAGGCAGTGCACACAGTGTCAGAGCACTGGACTTGTTTAAATGCCTGCAACTCCAAACCCAAGCAATGTGTTTTTGACTCTGAAGAAACTTCCGTGTCTGTCTTCAGGTCAAATTCAGCAGCTCCCAAGAGAAAAAAAATAAACCCAAAATTCTCTTCTTGATGTAAACTGGAGGGAATTTGGTTAAAAAGCAGCCACTGCCCTTCCACCGTAATGGCCATTATGTACCTTTAATTTTTAAATTGCAACGTTGTTGGCTTGGATATAGTCAAAGTTTACTTTTTATTTTTGTTTACAGCTGCTGAGTGAACATTCCAGGACTGCATGACAAGGCACCACCCATGTTTTCTAAGTCATCTCTAACTACCCCTGTAACAGGTCCTAAATCTCACTTTCAAAAAGCACAGCCCCCTTCTCTGGGTGATTCTCCCCCAGGATTTTTAACGTCCTGTATTCCTCCCCACCTATTTACAGCCTGCATAAAGCAACATAAAAGTAATAAAAAGGAAATTATCTTTGTGTCAGATCACTAATCCTGCTGCTGGGGAACTACACAGGCATTTAATTCACAAACTGCTCAGGTGGATGCAGGAATCCATTAAAAGGTAGCCAGGACAAACTAATTTTTTCTGTTGTTTTTTCTATTCTTTCTCTGGCCAGTTTTTATTGCAAGCTGTTGAAATCAGAGACGGAGTTGTGTGTTTCAATGCACCGACTGTCTGCCTGAAATACTCCAGACAGAGATAACACATTTTTGCCCAGCTATATCATAGCACTGCATGTTTCTATGCAGTTTGCACATATTTTTAACTAATATGCAGCTAGACATTTAAGTACTAAGTTTAGTCAAAATCTCATGGACAACCTGTAATAAAAATGTATGAACAAATATCAGAGCCAACAGATAAATTATAGCTTTGGCTCATAGCTGAATTTCCTGCTCATAAATATTGGAATAGAAAACTGCATAATCAGGTGCTTATTACTCACTGGCACTGAGTCAGGGCACCATGGACATCTGACCATTTCCAGTATTAAGCCTCAGTGCACCTGGATGGGCTGTTTTCTGCTTTCGGATGAGGAAGGGAGATCAGGGCTTGGCATTTCTACAGCTGTGCTGTAGCTCACAGCCTCTGTGAGCCGTTTGCCAGGGAGTCCGCCAAACTGAGTTGAAGACGTTATTTTTAAATTTATTTATTTATTTTCTTAAAGTTGTCTCATTTTCTTGATTCAAATCTCAGGGTGGCCCCAGGAATAGCTGCAGCAGCACAGATCAGGCAGTGTGCGCCAAGGAGCGTGCAGGGCTGGGGAGGACAGGATGAGAGTGCAATTAGGACTGTACCACTGCTGATGGCAATACATCATCAGACCATGGCCTAAAGACACAGATGGCCTTAACGTCAATTATTGTGCATCTGTTTTCTGGCTCATTCCAGATGAAAAATGATTGCAGACAGAAAAGGAAAACATTAGCAGTCTAGCATTAAGCATTAGTAAGTCTTACACTTACTAGTCCAGAGGAAGGGAAAATCAGTAGAGGATCAGATGGAAAAATCATGTCATTTGGGCAAGGTCAGACAAAAAGTTTGTGACGCAGAAAAGGGATGAAGTCTTGAAGGACTCATATTTTTGCAGTAGCAAGACAGTGCTCCAGATGATTCACCTTCTGCCTTATTAAAAATGTTTCTGGTGAGTGTGGTGAGCATTACCTGGGAGTGGCTGCACTTCTACCAAGACTGCATTTGTTGAAAATATTTCACTTTTCTCCTTCCCATCGCTGTCAGTAAGAAGTGTTTCTGAGCTAAAGCATGTTATATGGAGTTCACCCTCTGGGGGGGGAAGGGGATGAAAAGCTCCTCTTTCGTCTCCAGCTGCCAAATTTTCCTGGGTGAACTAGCCAAGTAGTTGTTTAGGAGGAGAGAAACATGACCCATAAGTAACAGGAAGCCAAGTCCCTCCTCTCCTGTGAGCAGTCCTTTTGTGAGCAACACTCACCAAGTCTCATTGTGTAATTAATTAAGCAACATGGCCAACACTGCCTGTTGCTGAAGGGAAGGGACCACACGTGTTTGGAGGCAGCTGTATGCCTCAGCCCTCAAGACTCCTGCTCTTTGATTTACGGGTGTCACTGAGGTTCTTCCAGCTATTGCTTTAGTAGCACGAGATGGAAATAGAAGGATGAAAGGAAGATGAGGGGTGTAATTAGGCAAATTTCACATACCAAGAAAAAATTCTTTTCACCTCACATCTGGAGTGGCTGGCACAGTCTGGCCCAGGTGCCTCCCAACGCCTGTACATAGAGTTTCTCAGAGATGTCCCATGCATTTCAGTGGATGTTTGGGGTCGTGTAACTTTGTGCTGCTCAGACACAAGACTTTCTTCAAACTGTTTGGTTTTTAATTGGGTTATTCCCTCTTTGCAGCTCAGACCATAATCCTCCTAAAGCTAACGACAACAGCAAGCGATGTGTGCCATGATGAGGACCTGCTGCCAGGAAAGGCAGAGGGCAACTGCCCGTCTAGTAGCAGTGAGACAATGAAATGTAGAGCTGGAGCTCCCCAAGTCCTGGCACCTTGCTTTTCACCGTAGGCTTACATGCCATCCTTGGCTACAATCTCATAACAGATGGAGAGGCATCACTTGTGCACTCGAAGCAGCTGGTGACACCAAACCCATCCTTGCTACAAAGATTATCTATGGAAACGATACCACCTATCTTCCTCCGTTCGCAAGCCTTACTTGTTGCGGTACTCATCGAGTGTGCGCTGGCAGTCCTTCTCCTCCCGTTCCAGCTTGGCTCGGTCGGACGCCAGCTCACGCATTCGCTGGCGGTTGAACTCAATCTGCCCAGCAAAGGCTTCGTCCAAGCCCACCAGCTCGTCCATGCGCTGGAAGGTCTCTAGCTGCTTGCGCAGGATGGCATTGCGCTGCTCCAGCACACGCGCCCGGTTGATGTAGCTGGTGAAGCGCTCATTGAGCTCCTGCAGGTTCTCCAGGCCCCGGGCTTGGGCCAAACTGTCGAATTCAGGGGATCCTCGCAGCTCATCATAGGCATCTGATCGCTCGTACTTCTCCTTGCGTACCTCGCGGAGGAAGCTGCTCCTGTACATGGCTGCGGATGGGCTGTGAGGTGCCGGGGTCCCCTCTTGCGTGCCTGTTTGTCTCTCCAGTTTGGATCTGAATTACGTCTGGGAGGTTTGGGGAGGAAGAATTGAACATAATCACCCCCCCAGACGATTAGGACTTGTCTCCAGGGTGGTTTGTGGCACTAAAGGCATCAACTGCAGCAGAGAACTAAATAAATCCCAATGGCCACGCCTTAGGGCTGCCTGTCCAGGCGTCAGCAATTCAGAGGAGCAGCTGGTATGGGGGGGGAGAGTGGCTTTTCTTTTCGAGTGTTGCAATTGTGTATGGCCAGAATAAAAGAGAGCAATGTCCAGCTTTTGCTCAGCAGATTAAAGCGTTATCCACAGACAACAAAATGAGTGCTTTGCAGTTTCAAAGGCTGAGCTCAAAGCCTTTCGTGGCTGTGCTAGGGGGAGAGCTTTGTCCCATGGTGTTGTCCCCTGGGCTGTGCAGAGAGGCCGTCTGCTGAGCCAGGGTTTCAATGTGAGCGGACGGCACAGCTTGATTTTTGTTATTTGACAGTTTTGTGATCTTTTAGGATGATGGGATGGTGTATAAAAGTCAATGTGATTCCTGCTCCAAGTACAAGATTTGGCCATTCGGTTCTCACTTCATGCTGCTTCATGTCAGCCTTCTCTGCAGGTTATTTCTACCTCACATGAGAGGCACCAAAGCACCAGTGGTACTAAAAGCCCCATGCTTAACAGAGCCCTGTTAGAAGGCCAGTTTCCTTAGGGGTAGCTGAATGCTATGTCCTCTCATGACTTGGTGGACATATCATATTATCCCATGGAGAGCCATCATCCTTCCTTCCTTCCTTCCTTCCCTTCACTCCCACCATAAGAAAAAGATTTTGTAAAGGTAAAGACTGGAAAAAAAGTACTAGAGGACTTCCGCTTCCAGAGAAATTAAAGCCTCTCAGGGAATGGCAGCACGTGAGACTCCCACTTCTTCCAGAAGCATATCTACTTGCCCAGCCAAAAAGCCCAACGCCAAGACAGTCCAATGTTGAAAACTCTGTTAATAATTCATTTGTGTGTAAGTCCTTCATTTTTTAATGGCCACATCTAATATGACTATTCAAATCATGTGTATTGGAACCTTAATGGAGAATGACCTCACTGATGAGCAGAGGTGAAGAAAGAAGCTGGGTGTTCAGGTGACTCTAAAGTTTGGGTTCTGTGTTATCAAATCTGTATCAAAAGGGAAAAAAAAGTTCATTAGAAGTTTTCTGCATCTTCCCTGTTCTGCTTCAGATTATTTGGAAGTGCAACAGGGAAAGATCAAATGATCTTTCAGAAAATCAAAGCAGGCTTTGCATGCACATCATGCAGCTCCACATGCAGCCCCTGAACTACATAAATAGCAAAACAGGGGTAGACTTTTTAGAAATGTTTGGACTCTTTATATAGCAGCGGACGTGAAAGCACTGCTTTCCATGCTGCACAAACACGTCGGCATTTACAGCTCTTTGGCTGGACAAGCCTGACCAGCCAAAAAATGTAGCTGAGCCTTTTACAAAGTTAGTCTTCCAGAAGAGATCAGAAAGTCGATTCTGCTGGATTGTGGGCAGTGTATTTTTGTGGCAAGAGTTTTTTAGGGTTTAGATAGCTCTTCAAGTGCAATAATAGCCTATGTGAGTACTATCCCATCCCTCTCTCTAAGGCTGAAAGCAGCACTGACTCAATGCTGACCATACACCTTAGGTAATAAAATGAAAATTTTGTACACGTCTCTCAGTAACCCACCGTGTCCCTGAACAGAGCGGTCTGTCTGCAGGGGAACCCTTGCAGTGCCGATTTTTGTTATTAATATTTATCCCGTGCTTTCTACTAGGAAAAATCTGGGTTTCCTATAGCATGTGTTTCTATATGCTATAGTCTGTTCTGCTATTACATGCATTTCTCTAAGGTGGGATTCCTAGTTCCAAGATCTCACCTTGGGCTGTCTCTCCTGCTGACTTGCTATAGACACTGCTTTACTGGGACAAAGCAAGCTTACACCACTCAGGCTCTGTGTTAGTGACTTTCTGTGATGGAGGTTCTGACTTTTAGTTAGATGGCTTGGAGAGACACCCTGGCCTCCAGACACTTTGTGAACACTCAAATGCAGCAAACTAGAATGAGACAGCCTGAAAGGAAAAGCAGTTTGGCCAAGACTGCAAGTGTTATTTTTCTTTTCAAACAGAGAGCATCAAAAACACCACAGAAATATCAATCTGCTCCTGTTACACACTGAATTATTTGGCTCACCTAATGGAGCACTAAGGTGAATTTCTTACAAAGAGATGCTGCACACTGTTTTCTATTTAGAGATAGCTCAAGACTGAAAGGTTATGTATACACACATTAATGAAGTGCCTGACAAACTGCTACTTGGAAGCTTTTTAGATTTAAATCAGTGAGTGTATATACAAAACCAATTCTATACAAAATATGCAATCTTTTCCATCTAGTGCCTGCAGTATAAATAAGAAAAAAAAAACCATAAAGAAACAATTTGTATCGTTCCCTCTTTGTCCCCAGATTACACGTGCCTTGTTCTTCCAAGAACAAAATCTAAAGGCTTGTCTGTTTGCAGTTTAAATGCTCTACGTGATACATCACCGCCGCCCCAGGATGGGTGTTTCCCTACTGCTGCACAGCTCAGTAAAACCCCTGGGTGGTTTGTTTCTCCTCTAATTGCTTGTATTGCTATAAACTCCTTCGCAGACTAACTTGGCTATAGCCCTTATGCACAATATGAATATATTTTGGCAGTGCCATCAACCTGCTTGCAGTCCTTAGTGCTTGGCTAAGCCAACACAAGTTCTTCACGCTAAATCAAAACAAATTTTAAAAAACCCAAATGAAACCTTCTCTTTCAGCTAAGAACAGGCTCAGCCCTAGCTGTGGTCTGCCAGGTTGGCAGTTGAGCTTGTGCAGGCCATGGCTGTGGGGCAGCCCTGGAGCTCCGGTGCTCTCCTTACCCAGGGGACTTCGAGCTCTGCTCCTCTCCTCCTGGGGAAACCCTTTCAATATCAGTGGGTCAAGACAGAGTAAGAGTCGAAACAGATCCCCACAGGCAGCCTGCTCAGGGGTTTCAAATGAATCTTCCAGCTCAGTATTTTTCAGCAATAATATGACAGCATGCTGGCATGTCTACTCAACTGCTATGAAATGATCACAGGCAACAGTGGGGCTCTGCCCAGTGAAGTCCAGCTGAGGCACTCAGTTCACTATTGCTGCCTTTTCAAGTTATTTCGCTTTATTCAGAGCCTGATGCTATAGCCCAGACTTTCCTGTTCCTGTAGTTCAAAACAAAACTTGAGAGCAGGTGTGCTAACAAAATGTGTCACAAGCATTCCATGGCAAAGTCTCATTAGATGGAAATTGAGATTATCATTCATTTTGAGAACTGATGCTCAAAAGCCACGTCCAAGGACATCATGTCACACAGCTGCAAAGAGCTGCTGTGAAGACTTTCAAAGCAGAGCTTCTTTGTGAGTATGACCAATGAGGAACATGAAAAGCACCTGTGCTGATTAACTTCAAGGAGGACTCAGAGACATATATTCAAATATGAAAGAGTCCAGCACACTGAAAAATGGTGGTTTTGGTTTGGGTTTTTTTTTGGTTTGTTTTGGGTTTTTTTTTGTTTGTTTGTTTTTGTTTTTTGGTTTTTGGTTTTTGGTTTTGGGGTTTTTTTTAATTTTTTTATTATTATTTTTCTTTTCCATGTCTATAGTGAATAGGACAAGAAATAATGAGTTTAGACCGTGCAATGTAAGATATGAATGAATACAATGAAAGATATGAATGAGTTATGAGTTAGACTACGGTCTAACTGTTCCTCTAATGAAACACAGGAAATAAAAGATTGCAAAATCTGTGTCACTGAAAAAGCTCTTTAAAGATCAGACTAAGAAAACATTGCCCAGAACTGAAGGATATTTTGTTCATCCTACATGAGGAAGGGTTTACTGATGACTGTCAGGACCCTACAGGGGTGTCCTTACTGGCCTCTTCGTGCTCCAGCAATGATTTCTGGGGTCTCTCCCAATCCTGTGAGATCCATACTCTTAAGTGCCCCTGCATGTAATCTTTTTATTTGCTTTAGAAATTATTCTCTGGTTGGTGAATTCCCTGCAGTTCATGACCTGGATGTTAACTTGCACCATGCTTTTTGGAATTTTCTCCCAGAGATATTCCTATTCCTTGAGTTTTAGTGATAATATTATGCAGTTCTTCACAAAATACGTGATCAGGTACCACCAGAGGGCTGTAGTCCTACAGCAGGAGTAGGCTGTGGGTTGGAGGTTCAGTACCATATGCACCAGTTCCCGAAATAAGTAACACCAGTGATTTCTACAGAGAATTCCGTCTGCAGTATGAAACAAGCTGGGTTGTGTCCTTATAGCGATAGTAGGCACGCTGCAGCAAGCTGTTGCTTTTGCTCAACAGGACCAAACTCTCCTGTAGATCAAGATCAATCCCTCAGCAGTAGTAAATGCGCTGCTGTAAAGGGTGTATCTGCTGCATTGCTCAGGACTGTCCCCCCCCCCAAAAAAAAAAACAAACCAAACAACAAACCCAAAACCAAACAAAACCTGGCTCAAATAAATTCCCCAAAGTAACAACAGCCCTGAGACAGATACTTTGCTAAGCTGCTACTGTGAAAACAGGTCAGCACAGATCTACTGCACATGCCTGGTGTTAGGCTATGCTCTTTAGAGAGCTAGGTGTGATATGACAAATTGAATTAAATGAAATGACATCATCGATCTTCTATTAGCAGTCATACACAAAACTAAGAGGGCAGTAAATTTTTGGTTTGTTTTGTACTGGTAAGTCCATAGTAGTATGTCTCCCAATTGCAGTGTTAGGCAGGCAAGCTCTACTGAGTTAAGCTGAGAGGGGTTTTGCCTTCATTTTGGCTACCAATCAGAAGATACACCAATCTGAAAGACACCTTTTTCAGTCAAAGGATCAGAGATGAAAATGGGGTACATTTTCACATTTTCAGGATTTTGTTTTTCATTTCCTACTTTCTTTTTAATCTAATCACTTGGGGGTTTTTGTTTCCCTTTCTGAATGATGCACAAAGCAGCAAAGGACAATATATCAAAAAGAAATGAGACTTCTGAAAGATGACAGTTAGTTTAGACCTCAGACTCCTGGGAAAAAGTGGAACTGAAGAAGATAAGAAAAAAGTTTGAGCTAACTGCAGATAAAGCTCCTTTCAGCGTTCATCATCCCCTGACTGGGGGCACAGGATGGTCCTTATCCATGTACCTCATTATTTAATAATATTGCTTATTTAGAAGAACAGAAGAATTTTGAAATACTCTGATATGCCTGCAAGTTTTCATCCTGAAACTGCTGAAAATTTATTTTATCTTTGTAGAAATAAAATTAGTTTGTTAAGATCTTGATTCAGAAAACTCTAAGTAAGACACTGTGACTATTTTCTTGGTACTTCAAAACAAACAACCCAATTGAACAATTCTTGTGTTTCTGAATGCCTCCTAGGACCAAAATACTTCAGCCCAAATTTTCCCATGCAAGCTTAAGGTTTTTCCCACTTCCTTTTTCTGGGGAAAAACAATGTAATTGATACACAGTTCTGATGGGGCCAATAATACACTTCACAGTATAGAAGAGAGAAAAATATTGTTTTCTCCCTGAAGAGTTCATAATACAAGGAAATAAAAGACACAGCATGCTTTATAAACCATACGGCCTTTCCTTCCACCCAGAAAAAATAGAGAAGGAAGCTTTGTTTTCTGATAGGGCGTTTGCTTGATTTCCTGGGGGGTGTAGGGGGGAGGAGAAAGTGTAAAGGCAGTTGAACTGAATCTGGACTCCACTTAAGCAATGTAGGTGATAATCTGAATTCCTGTAACAGACAGAACAGGGAAAACAGGAGCCAGAAGTGATATACAATCTCTGATGAAAAAAATACCCTGAATGAATGAATGAAGCAGTGGATTTTGGGGAAGGGAGATGAGAAGAACCTGAGAAGTATTCAAAAGGGTAAAAAATTTGGGGTTGATATATGACAGCTGTCTGCATATGCCAACCTGGCTCTCTGAGGAGTGCTAGTAATGGTGATGCAGAGGTAGAGCTGGTCTCATCTCAGTGGTGACAGTGCTGGGAGGTCCAGCTTGGCCAACGGGGCCAGGAGCCTTCAGCAGACTGGGGAGAAAGGAGAAGGATGGCTTGAATCCCTGCTCCTTTCCTGCCCTAGGGGTGGCTCAAGTGTGAGGGTCTTGTTAGAGACAGATGGTTGCCTTCAGCCACCTTCACAGAGGAGGAGGAGTAGGATCACAAGCCACACATTCCATCTTTTCAGATTTGCATGTGCTACCTCTGGTCCTTACAGCTACCAGTCACCTGTCACTCAGGTTAAACCACCATTCAGAGTTGATGAGCCTTTCCTGCCCCCATGGACCAATAAAACCAGTGAGATGGAGGCTGGACAGTGGTCCCTTCCCTCCCCAGCAGCACTAGAGTGCACACATCATTCCTTCCCTGCCCCTGGTGCCAGCATCCATTCTTGATTTTTCCTGACCAGGAACCCACAGTCTGAACCCAAACACCTGGCAAATGATGACGTTTTTCCTAACACGATCCATGCAGGAGGGAGGGTGTTTACTCACTTTAGGGAGTAACTGTCAGACACATCTTCTCAGTGACGTCTTATTGTGATGCTGGAACTGAATACATAGCCCCAAAATGAAATGAAGCATTACACATGCTCAGCACAGAGAAGACTGCAAATTTTAAACACATACTATCGATTTTTCTCCTCACCTCTCCTTGAATACTTAGCAGAGACTGCTAAAACCCTGCCTTAAATTTCTGGAAGTTAATAAAGCTAGATAAGATGTTTAAATTATCTCCAGTAGCAAATATATAGTGAAAGGTACTGAGCAGGGCTGATTTCTACTGGATCACATCTTCAGTGCAGCATCATGAGAATGGATCAGACAGCTTCTAATTTAAAAAGCAATTTTAAAAGCCTGCACTGTCTTTCTGAACAATCAGTCAGCCTCTCGCATCTGTCAAAAGTGGTCTAGCAACAAACTGAAACTTAAGAGAGGGAGAAATAAATAACCCAGAGGTTTATGTCTTGGGGACAGGGAACAGAATTCACCAATTGCAACAAAACTGATCAAACGGAGAAAAGTTTTAAAAAAACCCACAACAGGCACATGGGTAGTGTTTTCTTCTACTCTTTCCCTGATTTCTTTTCACTAAAAATGAAAGGGGATATGATATAGCATGCAAGACATGTAGAAAGATAAAGTACAAAATTTTGAGTGAGAGCTGAAAACAAAATAATCTGCCTCTCTGTATTGCTTTTCAGTCCTGTTTGTCATGAATCCCATTAAACCGAAAACATTATAAAGCACTTTGTTCTTCCTCACTAAAAGTTCAGAAAACAAAGAGATAATGTCTGTGATTGGAATAAAAGACCTAAATAATATTTTTTAGAAATGAAACCTCTGCTATTGTTGAAGCAACAATACATCTGTTGACTGCCATTGACACTGGTTGCAGCGATACAGCAATCAGCTTGTTTTTGTTGCTGTGACGTAAGACTGGTTAGATGACATGCAGGCTACAAATATAGAAAGAAATAAGGTTGATGGATATTGGAGAAAACATCAGCTATCACCATAATCCAAGGTTTTCAATGTTATAAAGACAAAGTCTCCTATTCATCTCCCTGATCACCTACACCAGGGAGAAGCTGGCCATGGGTGCATGTGGCAGGTGCATCCGCCCAATGACAGCAGAGCTTCTTGGCTGCTGTCAGGGCCTCGTGGCACTTGGGGCTTTTGGCCAATGAGAGCTGCTATTGACTACAGGTCAGATTCGGCCTGGGTATAAATGGAGTCCCCTGGAGCAGCATGCTGTGGTTGAAGACTCTCCCCAAGGAAACTCCTTGAGGTGCCTTGGGTTGGGACGCTGCCCTGAGCAGGTCCTCGAGGGTGAGAGCCCTCACTTGTCAGGTGAGTGACAGAGCGTTTTGGGTTGTCGTTAAACCTTAGGTTGCAGGGCTTTGTAAGGTGTTTGGGGTTGCCATTAAACTCCAGGGAGCGGGGCTTTGTTCTGCGTTTTGGGTTGCCATTAAACCCTAGAAAGCTGTTCTGTTCTCCTCTCACAGACATTCAAACCTGTAATTTACGGAGAGCCAGTTAACTGTGTTAATAATAATTTTTTTTTTTTGGTACTAAGTTGTTTATTTGAGAGCATCTGTAACAGTGCAGCATTAATCGCTGGCATCCACAGGTATTCCAGTAAGAATGTGAGTCCTGTTTACTCCCAGACTGTTTCCCAACTGGTTCCTGATGGAAGCAGTTTGCCACGAAGAGCTTAGGTGGCTACTTCAGATTTTGGGGGAATAATGACAGTCCTTGCTTGACAGATCTCTGGGTATTTGAAGAGCAAGTTCCTGGAGACACTATGTGTTTCTCAGGCTCTCTGGCCACTCCCTCCTCCCAACAGGTTATAAAGTCTTTCTGGCAGATGAATCCCCGGGCTATAGCTTTTGAGGAACTCCCAAGCATGCACACAGAGGCATGAAAAGAAAAAGTCCACCCTGTGGGTTCATAGGTCCTCACAAAG
The DNA here is from genome assembly GCF_003259725.1 of Athene cunicularia. Classification (NCBI taxonomy): domain Eukaryota; kingdom Metazoa; phylum Chordata; class Aves; order Strigiformes; family Strigidae; genus Athene; species Athene cunicularia. The sequence continues at coordinate 121,210,815 of NW_020799097.1, forward strand.
GCGGCACAGCACAAATAGATCTGAACATGGTATTTCACCTCTGTACCTCCCACCCACAACTGCTCTGTGCTGCTCCACAAAGCTGTCATCACTCTTCTGCAACACAGAAGGGGGATGCTCCTTGAATGCATCATTGCACTCGTTCTGAGCTGTGCAGGTATTTGGAGGCAGGATGAGAAAGAGCCAACATGTCCAGGAGGTACTTCATCACCCTGCTTGATGATTGCTGCCTGTTCATCTCATAAATAAATGGCCACTTCAATATATAATTTTTGTGTCTTAGTGCAGCCTGTTATGAACCATCTATTTTAAATACCTCACTGCCTCTCTTACTAAAATGCACTTTAAAGCCACTGTGCTTGGCAAATAAAGCGTTTCTTGGATAACTTAGGAGTAGCACTTGTAATATGAAGTGCATACCTTCATCTGTCTCCAGCTTCAGAACAGTGATAGAAAATGCCTTTTCAAGGGCATGTCCTAATTAGCCTTTTAAGTAATCTGCTTTTCATCGACTGTCTTACACCAGTATACTGCTGTGGCCTGAGTCGGAGACTTCCTTTGGCTGTCATCAAGCCTCTAGTCTTGAATGCATCTAAATACCAACAGCAATAAGCAAGGTAGCAGTCTAAGGTAGCTGTCAGTCGGATCAAGCTTCTGAAATGAACTCGGTCAGAATCAGGAAAAATCCTCTCAGCAGTGAGAAACAGTGAGTTCTCTTCTTTTTTGAGATCTCCAAGAGTGATGAAAAGACAAAGACTACTTATTTAAGCAAATAATTAAAAAAAAAGGGCAGCCTTCCCTAGAAGATCAGAGATATGAACAAACATAGACTATTATAATACAAGTATTTGTCTAATTGGGCTTATCAAGGTGCCTCATGTTGTGAAGACACACTCAAATCACTGCTCCACTGATTTGTTTCCCCAATTAGATTGCTCTGTGGATACTTGCTAATCATAAATCTTCCAGAACATAAAATACCTAATCTGTTAAAACAAAACCTACTTGTGTCATAACAAACCATCCAGCTTGAGGCTACAAACACAGAACATCATCTGCTGCTTGTCTTTATAAAGTTAATAAGGTGCACAGAAAGGCTCACACAGGCTATTATCCAAAAAGGCTGCTACTATCTTTTCAGCACAAAATGGATCAGATCATTATGTAAAACTCCAGGGTCAATTTATGGCTGTTTGCAGCTGGTGAGGGACCAGTTCCCTCTGCCTCCAGAGGGATTGGCACTGAATTTGGGCAGAGACTACAACAGTGATCCTCAGTCCTCTGGGGGTGGCACATGAAAAAAGCCAAAATATCAGGATCCTTCAGATTAAATATATGGCACAGACTGTAATGGAGGAACAGGAGAGCAGTGCCAAGATCTCCATCAAGGAGAGGCCTTGTTTCAGAAGAGCCATACTGTCCTGCCTGCCCTCGTCTCTAGTGACCCTTGAAGCAAAGCAGACATGCTGAACTTCGAGGCATCATCACATGAAGTAACGCTCCTAATGCCACAGCCTTCGCTTTCCAAAGAATAAAAAGTGTCACTTGGCATTCACTGCAGGATTACTCAATAGCCTCCTGTATTGACTCTGCCTGAACACCAAGTATTTCTCACGGAGCAAAGTTTCAGTCTCAGGTTAGTGCTTCGACCGGTCTGACTTCTTGAAGCACATGAAATAACTGCACCCTGAACCATGGCAGAATCAATCAGTCCTGACAAAAGGAAACAAGTTATAATTTACTCTGAATTCTCCGCATCAACATTTAGAGATTTCCTAAACACTCAAGGCAAATTCTCCAACTTCAGTCGTGCAGAATCACTCTGGGGCCACTGCCAGATCCCCCAAACATGGTATTATTTTGTGACCCCCTAATACAAATATAGAAAGCAGTTGTTATCATGAAATCATCTGTGATTTAAAGGAGGTATATCAGGGACAGAGATCCCCAGTGCCAGCCAGAAGAAAGGACAGCAAGTACCCCACGAGGAGATGCATTTCAGGATTAATTCCCATTTTCTCCACGATACCACATTCCCTCTGACACTTGGCAGGTTGAGTCAATGAATTAGGATCTGCAGGAAAGTATGAATTCTCACTGTTGTAGAGAGAAAACGTAGTTGAGGGAGATAACGGGAAAAGCAGTCTTTAAACCTTCTGGTGGCTCTCAGGCACTGAGACAGCTCTTGCCATTGCACTCCTTGGCCACGGCCACCACTGGCTACAGCTCCCTGGGGAAGGACCTGGCTCGGCAACACTGGCGTTCGCAGACGCTCATGCTGCTCCTCCCGCTGTCTCCTGGTCCCAGCTGCCACTGTTGTGCTCCTGTTGTCCTTGGGAGCAAGGGAGGGGAACACTTCATGTCACTTCTTATCTGCATCTCCCTTATCTTCCAGTTCCTGCTGTGCATTCTGAACAGACTGCACCCAAGTTACATGTTCCCAGTTGTCTTGTGGCGTCTGGACCTATTTATCTTTTTGTCATCACTTATTTTTAGCATATCCCCTCCACCTCATCCATGTGCTCTTTGCTCTGAGACCACACAATTTCTGTTTTGACTCCATCTTTTGCTCTCTGAAACACAACCTCCTTTTAAGCTCAGGGCTGGGCTTGCTGGGTTTCTTTGCAACATCTTACATGTATTTTTTCAGCAATTAACTTTGATCAGCTTTACTATTGACACATCTGCTGCAATGCTGTAACTTGCCAAACCTGACCCACAAACTATAACCTAATTTCCTGAATTCTGCTCCTTTTTTTTACTCAGTGTTTCTATTGGGTTTGCTTATACAATCCATTTTATGTAAAAAAACCTACTTCTTGCCCTAAAATAATTTAAAGATATGGCTACCATCCTCAGACAGGATACTACTATTTTACTGTAAATCTCACAAATTATTAGGAATCAGGTGCTGATGTACAACTTTCCCTCCAGTGTCTCATATAATTTATTTAAATGGCTTCACTGAAAGTTCCAAAACTAACAGGGACCAGATTGATCCATTTCATGATCTCATCCCTTCTATCACTGCAAAGCTTCCCCCCCCTTCCACCCCATCTGGAAATTAGAAAAATGTGAAAAAACTTAGGACCAATTTTCCATAAGGTGCATATAAAAATCAAATAGCAGATATTAGTGGGAGTTTCACTGGCATTTTCTGTGACCCATCTCCCATCCTCCTGGCACTATAAAGGGGTTTTGGAAAACAAAAAAACTGCAATAAAATTTTCCCCTTAGCTTTTGTGTTGGTTTAGGCCCTGCCGGGATCGGAGACCACATTGCCGTTGTCTCTCCCCCACCCTCAGACACAAGTGGGGCACAAATCCCAGGTCAAAAGGAGAAGAAATTTAATACAACAGTGTAATAAACAATCTGAACAACAACAGTAGTAATGATAACAACAATAAACAGTAATAACAGCAAACAAGACAAAAGATATACAGAGAAATACCACAATGGTTATAGACAGCCCGCCGTGTGCTTCCCTCAACCAAAGCCACAAAGGAAAAGCTTTCTGCGCTGCTGTGCCGGACTTGACGTCAGCATGGTATGGATAACCCAGCTGGAGATCCCTTCCCCCTCTCTGCTGGGGAAGCTTAACCCTACCCTAGCTGAACCAGGACAGCTTTGTATCTAAATGAGCTCGTAACACCAATTAAAGATTAGTGGCTGAAATGTTATTCCATCATGTTTCACTTAAAGGTCTTGCAGTTCTGAGAGTGAATTTCAGACTTCCAAGTGATAAAATGAAGGGCCAGACCACAGCCTATCAAAAACAAAGTCTTAATATACACAATAGACAGTTACTCCCTCGTAGGAGACAGTTTTTCAGTACAGAAAAAAAAACATATGTCCCAATAAACTCAGAGACCACTTATTTCCCAGCCACTCCCTGATCTTGAAGCATCCTCTACAGTATCAAAGCATTAAGACATTAAGTAATGAACTCTGATTTTCATATATAATCAACAGTTAATACCTGTTTTCCCTTAAATGGTTTCTCTTTAGTTCAGTACCCAGTGCTTCAAGCAAAAATACATCAGGGTAGAGGCTGTGTGTTCACAAAAGGGAGTGAATTCTGAAGAAGTGATTTTTATGTTGCTTCCTGCAGTCATCTAACATTGGTCTTTGCTGGGGCCATTTCCTGTTTTAATAAGGCATTATTTATCTCCTCCCCGTGAAAGGTTTGTGCAGGGCTGGAGCATCACAATTATCCTAAATGGCATCTTGAGCCATGTTTATAACAAACTCCCCTCTATGTGTCTTTTCATTTTAAATGGCTTACAAATGTGAAATACCCAACATAACAAAATACCAAAAGAAATTACTCTAAATTATTACTCTAATTGTGCACAAAAAGCTAGCTGCCCACAGCTATACTCAACTCTCAATTTGTCCATCTTGTTGCAAGGTAATGTCAAAATAACGCAAAATGAATCTAGCTCCAGGATGGCAAATGTGTGCCTGAACATACACAGAGATTTCATACACACTGTCCCAGTTAGTGCTCTCAGGTTCATCAGAATGCAGGAATACATTACCCCGTAAGGGGTGAAATAAGGAAACAAGATAAATGACCATGTTTTGGCAGGAAGAGTGTATCCACTAGCACCTTCAAGTTCCAGGAAGAAATGATCTGTGTGAACACTGCACAAAGCTGTATTCCCGTTCAATGCTTCAGGTCATCACAGCGAGGGTGACAGCCACCCAGTTTCCTCTGTGCAGGCCACCCCTTCAGCAGGAAAAATAGGCAGGTTACAGTCCTGCCTTTTGTTTAAATAGTGCATAAATATGCTCTGCAGATCACTTTATTAGCCACAGGGCTGTTTTCTGTTAGAATGGCCTCAGGCCAAAGCACTGTGTTAACATGGAACAGTTGTTACCAACACAAACAGCAATTCCAGCCCAGGGTCCTTAAGACCAAAAACTAAGAAAAAGAAAAAAAAAAAAAAAAGAAAGAAAACAAAGTTTTTCAAAACCTCCCATTGCCTTTACCAGGAGCAAGGTTTCCAGTTCTGCACCAGAGAGTAAGTAATGCCAAGGCATGCCAAGGTTTGGCTTCTGCTTTTCTGAAAATACAAAGGGAAATACTATTCTTGCACATGTAGAATAATATTTCCACATCATTATGAGGAATCTTTCATATCTTGCAGCTGTTTTTGTACACTCTGTGGAAGAGCCGGTGCCCTTTCTATTAGCCTGCAGCCTAAACCAGCCTGTGAGTGCCATGAGGTGTCATTTTTAATATGTTTTTCCCCATTCAAAGTATCCAAAGTACCCTGTACACATCTGGTGGCTGCACTGAAAGCCACCCTGGTGACCTTTTACAGCACAAGACCAAGCTGTGTTTTGCACTCACCAGTGGCCAAAGCATAGTGATATAGTGTTGGAGGGCTGTGTAAGGTGGGAAGAGCTAAATCTAGGGCAGTCGCATCCTGCTGTCACTTGAGAGCAACCTGTCCCTCCAACCATCCTCTGTCCTTGTGAAAAGCAAAACTGTTCAGCATTCAATCTGCTACAGTAAGCGCTGGGTTTTATGGGATCTTCACCTTGCCCTTTCCAGCATGCACAAAACCGCACTGCTTTTCGGGTAATTGCAAGCTCTTTCTGTTCCCCCACTGCAGAAGCCATAGCCTGATGCACTTGAAATGAGCAGCACACCCACACCAGCAGATCCTATTCTCTTTTTCTTTATTTGCTGCTTCTGAAGCAGAACTCAATCAAATCAAAGAGTGGCCGGAGTCACTGTGGCTGTAAATACGCAGTAATTCCTACACATATATGTTATTGATGGCACAAGCATCTACAAGGCATCTTTGGTCAGACACACTCTTTTATAGGTAGTGTTGTTCACAGTGACATATTCATATTTAAGTGTTTTTTAAGGAAATCTCCCTGACATATTTTTGTGTCGTCCCACAATTCCCCCTTGAGTATCCCATGACATTCCTATTAATCTTCTTTCCCTCTTATCAGTTATAAAGTCCAGGTTGAACCTCTCTGAGGCTATGCCTTTAGTTATAGCAGCCCATCACCAGCAGCTGAAGAGATTTAGTCTTGAATGCTGCATCCTTCTAGTCTGCCTAGTTTATGTTGTGCATGTTTATCACTTTCACCACTGCATATTATTCTCTTTGAACTTAGAATGTCCTGCATCAGTAACCTGAATGAAGCAGGTGAACTCACATCTTCCCATGTACCCTTGAAAAAGGGAGGGGAAAAGTATCTGAGTGGCTAGGAGGAAAAGCAGCTTTTCAGAGGTTAGAGATTCGCATTGCTAAACATCCATCCCAATAAAATCTCTTCTGCTCTTCAGTCCTTATCAATTGCAGAACAACAAGCACTCAAGTCTGCCTGGCCCTAGCTAGTGAATAGCCCTGAAAGCTATTGGATTTCATTTGCTTTTAATCAATATTTATGCTGTCTCTGTGTTGCCCTCAAGGCTTTAGGCACAAGTTTATTTTTCTGTTTTCCCCACACCCCATTGAGAAAATACTTCTTGTTGATTTCTGTTAAAAAAAACCCAAAAAACACAAACACAACTATATCTGTATTTAAGCTTTCCCTCTTTTGGCAGCATCTCATTGAAATCATAAGTATGTCCCTGTTCACATCTATATTTGGCAGTGAAAACTATTTTTCAGGTAATATCATTTTGGTGCCTTGCTGCCTAAGGTGAAATAAATTTTTTTTTTTTTTTTTTTTTTTTTTTTTTTGAGCTGTGTTTTCCAAGCCTGCTCCCAACCTCACAAGAAAAACAAAAAAACTACTATGGAGGAAAGATCTGGAGCTCACCTTTGAGGGCACACATAAAGCCCTCCTCAGGTAGCTCTTCCACAACAGAAACCATTTCACAGTCTTTTCATAAAACATTCATTTGTTTCTTCCTCACCAATTACTATGACTAATAATGCCTTTCCTTCCCAAGCACAAACAAACCCCAAATCACAATAAATTAAATTAGCTGAAAACAAGTAATAACACTGCCATCAATAAACAACCTTTAGACCCATAAATTAGGAATTGCAAGACAATAAACACCTCAGTATTTCCTTGTCTCCTGTAGATACCAGCAGGGACCTTGTATGACGATTTCTTTCAGAAGTCAGAATTTTTTCCCCGTCCTTTTCCAGCTAAAGGACACTGATTGTATCAGACATACTAACTTTGTGCAATAAAGTCACACCAACACCAGCAGTTCAGTAGATACAAGTAAAGTCATCTACATTTTTTTTTTTTTTTTTTTTTTTTTTT